>NW_024501571.1:6560074-6938336 GCF_017590055.1 Onychostruthus taczanowskii
GCCTGGGGGGAGGGGGGGGGGGGGGGGGGGTTAAAGCCCCTCAGTGTGACAGTCCCTGGTGCAGGTTTTTGCACATGGAGGGATGAGATCCGGCTGCAAATGATCAGCAGACACTTGGAGTGGCAAAAAAGTGCTGGAAGGGAAGAAGAAAGAGTGGGGCAGGAGACTGTGATACCAGAAAATCCTCCCTGAGCTGCCTTTTTTACCTGCCCACCTCAGGCTAGTATATTTGTAGCCCATGAGGGCTGATATCACCTTTGCCACTCCCTTGCAGGCGTCCTGGGTAACCTGAGTGTCTGCAGTGACACTAAACACGATGCTTTAGATCCTGCCTGGGACTGTTCTCTGACATGGCACACCAAAGAACCTTCATCTCCTGGATCCATCTCACTGCTCCCATAGATAAATGACTGGGCAAATTTATGGGCAGAAAAACCCAGCCAGGGCTGTTAAATACAAAAACTCTTTCTCAAAACATTTATGATCTGTGGCACACCGGGAGCAAAATCACTCTTACATGGGGTTTTTTTTAGATAATTTCTGGGCACCTACTTCTGGCCACTCCTGGCAGCAGGACACTGAGCTGGAATGATCTGCTGGATCTGCTCTGGCTGTTCTTGTCCTTTAACTCCTGTCAGCTCTGTAACTGATCCCTTATTTAATGTGAGCAGTGGCTCTTCTGGCAATTTCCTTCCATCCACAGAGCAGAGCATGGGATCTGCAGCTTCCCTGCATTCCCATGGGATTCTGTGAGGGGTGGGATTGGTCTCAGGCTCCAACAGCACAAGGAGAGCTTTGGGATGGGGCTGTATTGGTGAGGTTTGCAGGGAGCAGTGTGCCTGGATAGGCACAGGTAACAAGAATGGAAGAGAATCCAGAGGAAAAAAACAACGTGGTCATGTCACTGAAACTGCAGGACAAACAAAACCTCTTCAACTGCACTTTTTTGGTGTTCCAGAATTAAGGCATTACTTTATTCTGGCCAGGATGTGCAAGAGAAATAATTTCATCCACACATTGCCCAGATGGTTCTTTATTAGATTTTTCACACACTTATCTGTACAAAACCCAAAAACAATCCTTCGTTTCAGTGTTCATTGGTCCCAAATGACACAATTTTTAGTTAGTTAAAAAATTTTAGAAGTTGTATCATTTCCAACAGTGATGCTTAGCATTATCCAGGGAGGGATGGAGGAAAACAACCACAATTTCCGTATTGGTGATGTGCAAGACAAGGAGTCTTACAAGATGAAGGGAACTTAAATCTGCTTCCATCTCCAAAGACATTGTGAATCCACAACCCAAAGGAATAACCACATCAAGGTGGGAATATCCTGAGCTACTGCTGGAAATGATGCAATTCCTACAGTTTTAAACTGACTTTAGTCAGGGGTTTTTGTTTATCTTTGCCCAGGGGGAAAGGAGTTGAAGTTTCTTTTTAAAGGAGTGTTCCACCACTTGAGGCTTGATGAGCTTAACATTTCAACAGACTGGGAGTGGCACATAAGATACACACAAGATAACGACCATTAATGAACATCAACTCTAAATATCACCCCTGGCTTGGTCCAAGAGTCCTGGCCTGGGAAAGGAGAGAAAAGAATGAGGACCTCATTAACATTGTAGGCGAAGGGATCAATAACCAATAGGAAATCAAATACCAAAAATTGTGCAACTTGGGATCAATGAACATTGAATCAATGAATTTCTCTGGATTTTGACTGTATAAAGTTTGTGAAAAATCTAGTGCAGATCACGTGTGATGAAGTGATTTTCTCTTCACAACCCAGGCAATGTGTGGATGAAATGAGTCCTGCTGCACATCCTGGCCAGAATAGAGTAATTCCTTAATTCTCTAACACTAAAAATGTCATTGGAGAGGCTTTGTTCTTCCCGCAGTTTCAGTAAAACATTCCTCTTATCCCTGAACACCTCACAACATGCCATCATTTCCCCTTCATCCCTTCCAAGGAAAGTCAAACACCTTGGAAAACCACTCTGGAAGGCCCTGAGCACTGGGCTGGCAGCTGCTGGGGCTCCTCCTGGCTGGGAGCAGCGATGGGCAGCGAGGCACAAATGATGAGCTGATTTTCACTGATTTTCACAGCACTATGGCCCCGAGGGGGTGTTAATCCACACCTGGGAATGTCAGATCCACTCAGCAAAGCCCTAATGGATTGTTTGATTTTCAGCAGAGTGGGAAATGCGTGGCTGGTTGAGTCGGGAAAGGAGCTATTCCCTTGTGCCAGCTGGGACAGGCAGGATTTGGTGGTGACAGAGGGACACGTTCAGACACTTGATATTTGGGATGCTCTGCCTCGTTCTCTCCAGGGAGCCAAAGTCTGGCAGCCACTGGCAGCAGGATGTCTGAAATGCCTTCTCCTTGCTCGTCCTTGTAGCTGCAAAGAAATAAGTTCTATCCCCTCCTGAACAGGCAATTCCTTCTGTCTGTCTCCCTGAGAATCCTTCTCCACGACTCAAAATTGAATCACATTCCATGCGCAGATATTTATACACTCTCACATAGGTGTACAAACAGAGAGTAGTAAATATCCTTAGAAACAAGCAGTTTGCAAATGAGTCTAAATTCACATTGAATTTAATGAGTAATTTAGAAGGAGGAGATGAAGGGGGAATTCCAGGAAAATAAACTTAAAAAAAATCCTTGTGCTTGGACAATTTCAAGAAGAAGAATGCTTCAGGTGTTTCAAGGTAGGATTTTAATTCAAAGAACTGACCCAATTTTTGAAGAGGACAAGGACCAAAACTGAAAACATGAATATGGAGGAAAATTATTTTTCCCTGTTGACTGAATGTTTTGCTTTTAAAACACATATGCAAAGAAAACTGCTTGGTTTCAGGTCAGCAAGTCACAAAGATGACTTCTTCACATTTTGTAGATTTATTTCCCTTTTAAATAATTATTCTGAGTCAAAAGCAACCAGCTTGGCCTTCACATTTCTGGGTTCTTTTTCAGCTTTGATGTAAAGTAAACCTATTTCTGGCCATTTCCAAAGTCAATAGAAGAGGTATTTTCCTTGTTTGTCTTAATTTTTTCTTATTTCCAGTACTGGGGCACCCCACATCTCACCACACTGGTGGTAGGGAATCCTTCCCCACCCTTCTGGGATGAGTCTTGGATCACTCTGCTGGCACCACACCTCCATGGATGGGATATTTCAATATCAGCATGGTCTGGCTGTCCCATATAAGTGAGGTAATGGCCCCAGGACTGTCACTGGATCCTGGGAAAGCTGTTCTGTTGCCTTCTGGATTTTGGAGGAAAACCAGAGGACAACAAATAGGTCAGTCTGGAAGTTGGGCACCAAGTGGAGATTGATTTGGGAGAATTTAATCTGAATTAGGGTTCATTTTGGTTGAGGTTGTAGCTGGGTCTCACTGACAAAAAACCCCATTATTTTTCATTCTCCTCCTGCCCTACTCAGGTAATTCCCTCTGAGCCCAGGGATGTGCCTTCTCCATGCACTGGCACAAATGAAAAATCACATCCTCCAGAGAAAGGTCAGGAGTTGGACTTTGTTCATCCTTGGGGGTCCCTTCCAAATCAGGATATTCTGGGATTCTGTGATAGATCATTTCCTGTTATCATCATCATCACCATCACCATCATCATCATCATCATCATCCCAGCATCTTGGTCTCGAGCTTTTGAGCCTCTCAACTTGTAGCTGTGAGTTTGAAGAAGCAAAGAGGAATTTCTCTTGGAAGCCGAGAGCCAACATGAAACACTCCCCCCTGCATCTGCAGCGAACCCAGATCCCCTCCCCAGCCCCTCTGCTGATGGAAACTGGCCATTCTTAGCAAAGATGTCATTTACTGGTGCTTGAAGGATTAAAAGCTTACAGAGCTGCCTGAATAGGGGAATTTGAAAGGAGGACTTTTTTTTGTTAATGAGAATGTTTTTTGGAATTATGATGCTTTTGGTTATGTGACATTTTAAATCACAGTAGCATTGTTTAAAGGACTTAGGGAGCAGTCAGCAGAGCAAGTGCAGCAGAGCAGGAATATCAGTCAAATTCCTTGCCTGGAGAAATGTCCACCACAAATCCTTTCTGACTCCGTGGTGTTTCAAACTCCTGGCAAGGCAAATGATGTCAGGGAGTTCACTCCAAACATTATCCTTTTCCACACCTCATTTGTCTCCCTGGTGACTTTTTCCTGGCAAATGTTAGGTGTGCAACCTCTTTTACTGAAATCCCCTGATTTACAGCAGATCCTCCAGCTCAGACACCCTGTGCAAGGCAAGTGACCCAAATCTGAAGGTAAAAAGTGGAAAAAAAACCCCAAACCTTGTGAAACTCTCCCCTTCTCTATTCTGGTGTCTCATCACAGAGAAAAAAAAATAATAAAAAAAAAGGCATTGTTTTTCCTTTTTCTTGTGTGGTGTTTCTCTGAATTAAGGTACTTTAGGGCTGCTGAGAATTTGTCTCTTGCCTATTGAATTGAATTCTTCTGACTTCTCATTTCTGAGCTCCTCTTATTTGCTGAAAATTTCTGGCGAGCTGGAACTGGCTTCGACAGCATCTGTCAACAGTTCTTGTTTAATTACAGAGAAGGGGGAGAGGGGAGGTCCTGGGAGATTCTGGGGGACACAGGCTCACCAAAATCTGCATGACAGGAAAAAAAACCAAAGAGAAACAGGACTTAGTGAGCTTGGCACGAAGTTAGGCAGCAGTTATCCTGGCAGAGAGGGTGCCTAAGCATTGCTGAAGAGCTGTGAAACTGCCAGCATGCATTGCTGGGATCCAGGGGGATAGGAAACATCTCCTTGCAGCCTGGGATTGGAGAGAAAGGGGTATTTACAGAGCTGATCCTTAGAGAGCTGAGATTCCTCATGCATTGCATTGGATAAAGTCACTGCCATTATCTTCAGGTGGGATAAAGTCACTGCTGTTGTTCCTCCTGAACCTGAGACCTCATCAAGAAGAAACCTGAGTGTCTTTCAGTGGATCCAGGATCTAGGATATTGGGGAATGGTATCTCCAAGCAGACTTTACACTCCTATCTTCTCACCCTGCTACTAACCAGGGTCTCTCCCCCTGATTTTTAAGCTATTCCTTCCCCTCAGCAGGGCCCACACTCTGGCCTGTCACCTCCTCCAGCCTTGCTCCGTCCCCAAATGTTTCAGCTTTCATATTTTTCAGATTCTGTGCTGCTTTTGTGTGTAGCTCTGAGCTTTGTATTATGTGTTAGCAAGTTCTCTTCACAGGACAGGCAGACAAAGAAATCCTTTTCCAGCCTGAGACCAGGGACACCCATTACAACCTCCAGGCCCAAAAAGTATAAACCCCGTGGGCTGGAGAGAGAAAAACAAGCAGGATGGGAGTGCAGGGGCTGAGCTGGAATTGGACACTGAACTGCAATGTGCACATGGAGCAGAGCTGATCCCAGGGAGAGACCCCGGGAGCGCTCGTGCATTTTGGGGCCATTTGGGTTCATCTTGGGGGCAGCCCTGGCTGGGCTCTTGTGCTGCCCAAGGTGGATCCATGGAGGAGATCCCTTGAATCAATCTCTGCTTTATTCTTTAGCTCCATTTAATCTCTGCTCTAGCTCAGCCTTCTCAAGGCATGTCCTGGGCTGTCTCCTGGGTGTCCACCATGACCCGGAGCTCCCCAGACTCCTGGAGGTGGCCTGGGAGCTCCTCCATGGGCACAGCTCAGTTGTTCCCACACCCTTTCCATCCCTGCTGGCTTCCCTGATCTCTGAGCGTCTCCCTTGCAGTCAGTGAGAACGTCCCACTTGGTTTTCCCACATCCCTGCAAGAGGAAAATTCACCATTGCCATGGTGAGACTGGAGGACAAGACCTTTCCTAGGGAAATCCTGGCAGCTCAGATCCTCCCAGAGCAGAGAATTCCCACTTCAGACCCTCCAGGAACACACAGCCAGGCACAAAAGTAATTTTTCTCTATGGTGTGGTCTGTCCCCAGACCCCTCTGCTGTCCCCTGACCACGTGGAGCATTCCCAGAAAAGAAATTATAGGAAATGAGGCATCTCTGGAAAATGTGGGAGCTTAGGCTGCCTTGTCTCTCCAGCCCAGCAGCTCTCCTGGGCTCACACCTCCCTCTGTGCTTGCACAGCACCTTTCACAGGCTCTGTGTTTTGCACTTTGCTCCCATGCTGCTAAATAATAATAATAATAATAAATAAAAAAGGTCGCTGTTATTATTATTATTATTATTATTATTATTATTATTATTATTATTATTATTATTACTATATACTAATACTAATGCTAATATAAATATGGGGCTGAGCACATCACCCCACCAGAGCACTGACTGCAGAGCCAGCCACGCAGCCAAGAATGAAGATTAAAAGTGGGGAAGAAATCTGGCAGAGAATTACCTAATTTAATACATTTGAAACTCAATAATTATTTCTTTAAAAATAGAATTTGCTGAAGCAACTTCTAGCTTTTAATTCTTTTCTTTTCCTTTTTTTTTTTCCCTTTAATCACTGCATAATAAAGTAATTAGTAATTTGTGTCACTTTTGCATTTTTTTTTCCCCTTAGTGTAATCACAAGGGGTGACACATTTTCACAGCACACTTCAAAAAAAGTATAATGGAGAGAGGCAAAAATCAAGAGCTGGTGTTTGAACCCTATTAAAGTCAGTAATGCATGTCATGTCTGCTCAAAATGATGATTTCATCACTGAACTCAACTTATTAATTAGAGAAACCCAGGGTGGAGGGCCAGGGCAAATATCCTGGGAGAAATTCTGGGCTTAAGTGACCCCAAGGATTCCAAGCAGGAGGACAAGAGGCAGGAACTGATGCACAGGAATTTAACCCTGAATATGAGGCTCAGAAGGGTGCTGTGAATGCCTGAGAGGGATTTTGTAGGAATTCAGGAAGATCCTCTGTCTCTGGCTGGGCTACCTCTGGAAGTGTTCCTGCAGTGTCTGGAGCAAGATGGAGACATCTGGATTTATCCCTTGTCCCAAAAAATGGATGTGAGAGAGACTCCTGAGAACTTGGGAGCCAAAATATTGCTGGGACCCTTCTCTGTGAGCCTGACTTAACCAAGGCTGGACCAGTACTGCCAGGCTGGGACAGAAAATAATATTGAATTAATTAGGCTCTATTTCTCCAGAAAAAAAACCCCATCTCACACACCTTTAGCTGTGGTCTCCACAGGTTTTGGACTGCTTTGGTCCAGTTTAGACCTCCCTGAGCCCTCTTAGCCCTGCCAAGGAGGTAAAACCACACACTTGGGCTGAGAACCTTTCCTCCCAACCCGTTATTCCCAGTTTCTCCCCACCATGGTCAACGTCTTCCCCTCCCTCTCACGATTCCATTAGACAGGGCAACGATCCCAATAAGCAGACAAACCCTGAGGGACAGGTTTTGCTCCTCAGCAACCCAAATTTTCTAAAAATATCGGAGTCAGGAGATCACAGAGGAGCAGCACACTGCTGCATACATATTAATGCTGCCTTTAATCCCCCTCCATGAATTTTAGGAACTTGGATATCCTCAGGCTGAAGGGTTGCTCACTTCTGTCCCTGCCTGCTGACACTCTGTGCTCCTGCTGTTGCCTCCAGTTTCTCCCTGCTGCCAGATATCTTCAGGTCACCTTCTGGTCCCTTCCCTGGCCTGATTTCCTCCCTAACATCACACAGGAGCCATCACATTTCCCTTTGATCAGAATCTCACCAGTCAGAGACATCATTTACAAACACAAGTTCAGCCCCATCCACTTTTTTTTTCCAGAAAATAAGTCCATTTTGAAGCCTCTTTTCCCCAACTTTCTGCAATTCTGGTGTCTCCAGAGACTGGTTCTGAAGTCCTTGGGTTCAAGAAAATCTCCTTCTTCAGTATTTGTGCCATATCTAGTTCAGATCCCTGCAAATTAGTTAAAAACAAACAAAGCCCAGTTCCTTGGGTTGGTGGTGAAGCTGCTGCCTGAGGTGGCTGCACATATCCATGGCCAAGCCTCAAATTATGCCTGGGAATTGCATCAGGGCGTGCAAACCAAAACTAAAACTAAAACTAAAACTAAAACTAAAACTAAAACTAAAACTATAGAACTAAAACTAAAACTTCAACTAAAACTGCAACTGAAACTAAAACACTAAAACTAAAACTATAAAACTAAAACTAAAACTTCAACTAAAACTGCAACTGAAACTAAAACACTAAACTAATACTTACTAAACTAAACTAATACTAAAACTAAAAATAGAACTAAGACTAAAAAACTGAAACTAAAACTATTTCAGGAGCTTCCTAACACCAAAACACTGCAAGGACTTCTGTTGCTATGCCCAGGAACATTCCTGCACTGGTGGTTTCCATGTGAAAGGGAAGGTAACACATCACACTCAGGCTGTGTTTGGTGGACAGAGACTCAAGTCTGGATCTATTCCCAGTTTTCCTGGCTGGAATTAATTGAGTTTATTCCCTGTCAGAGCTCGGCATGTGCAGCTCTAGTTCATGGCCAAGGAAGAGATGGGTACTCCTGGATTCTGATTAATCTGGCCTGTCCTGAGAGCAGCTCTCCCTCACAGAGGTGATTTTTCAGGAATATACAGGGTGCACAGTGCAGAAGTAGCTGCAGGCACCAGCCTTTAATGAAATGTGTGAATCTTCTTGTTCCTTGGTTTCCCTAGACAAGTCACTATGTCTCTGTTTCCCAGCAGAGAAGCGAAGCATTTTTCTTTTTCCACCTCCTCAGAACAGAGAAGGATGTGGCACAGAGGCAGGCTGGATGTCTGACCCTCTGATCCTGCAAAGCAAATAGGAAATCAAATTTATTTTCATTCCCAGTGGCCTTCATGCACAGACACAGGGATCTGGCCATGCTCCAGAGCAGGAGAACGGATGGCCTCCATCTCTCCAGGCACTTGGCACCCTGCAGGTGCCGTGGGTGGACTGCTGGGTGGCTGCATTCTCCAAAACCACCTTGATCTCCCTTTCCCTGGTGGGTTCAGGAGAGCTGTGACCTCTCCTTGTCCCCACCACCGTCCTCACCACGCTGGGGACACACAGCTTGGGCATAGGTGACAACCACACATCCTTGACCCTGCACGTTGTGGAGAGCAGAAGAATTTCCTGACCATCCCTTCTGCCAGGGTTAAGCACTTCAGGGGCTGCATTTTGGCTTGAGGTGGGTGCTGCCATTCCTATTAAAATCCCTTAACAATCCAATATAGGAATGCTTGTTCTGGGTGTTGAAGATTATTTCAGCCTTGTGGAAAAATGTACCAAAGGGAGAGATGGATGGAGGGGGCCTGGGGGAGCAGTGGTACACTGAAATGAGAAACTACAGAAAGATGATTTAATCACATTTTTTCCCCATCAGAATTTCTGGTTGCAGCTGGTTTTGTCCCAAGCCATGAGCTGCCATCACCAGAAAATCCCTGTTCCTCAGAAGAGCTTGGGTGGATCTGCACAGAGGCAGGTGAATCTGCAGGCTGCAATTTCCAGTTTCTTCTGAGGATAAACACCATTAGCTCCAGCAGGAAGGAAATCCCACAGCCAAATCCTCTTTGTGTTGTCCCTACAGTGCTGACTGAGGACATTTGTTTCTGTGAGAGCTATCTCAGACTCCTTGGCGTTGCAAGGATTTCTTTCTCAATGAGTTAAATCAACATTGCAACAACTCCTCTGTCCCCTGGAAGGAGCTGTGTGAGAGGCAAAGGCACAAATCATCCATCCCCACCCCTGGGCACTACTTTAATGGCTGGGGGTGTCACTAATGACTGGATGTGGCACTCAGTGCTGTGGCTGAGTTGCTGTTGTTTGGTCAGAAGTTGGACTTGATGACACTAGAGCAGTGCCATTCCAGCCTCAATGATTCCATGGTTCTGGAGAAGTCCAAGCCAGTCCTGAAGTCCAGATGTGTGCAGCACTGGCCTGCCCAAAGGCCGAGGCTCCCCAGGCAGGGGTCAGGGCTGCCTGTGCCACACCCAAAGCGAGCAGCAGAAATCCTGATGGAGCTCCTGCTCCGACCTGAGGTGGGAACCGGCAGCCAACAGCAAGGAGGACTGAAGGGGAGATGCAGGCAGACAGCTCGAGTGAAAGCATCCAACATCTGGGATCCCTTCCCTAAAACCTCTGTGTGAATTTCAGTCCTCAAAGGCAGAGCAGACATGGATAATTCGGTTTGGGAAGCTGCCAGGGGGGGTGGGGGGCATTTTGTGCTGCTAAGGAAGGAATCTGATGAATGTTTCCATGCTGTGTGAACTTTGTGGCAGGAATCTGAACCATTTCAAACGGAATATTTACTTTCTTCCTACAAGCTCCAGCGCCCGACAGTTTCCATGGGAACTCAGCCCACTCACCAGCCTGTCACGTGAACAGGTTTGTTTTGTTAGGAGTACTAATATTCACATTATTTTTGGTGTGAGGGGCTGATCATTGCCACCACTTATGTTGCAATAACTCTCTACTGCAATATCTTTGATGGGATTGTGCCCAGTGCTGTCCTGGTAAAGAACTGCTGGCAAAGGTGGCAGAGTGGCTCAGAGGAACCTTCCCTTCATTAGGAGATGATCTATTTGCCTGTTGCTGCTGGTTCCTGAGTCCCTGTGCTGGGAGTGAGCCATGAATCTCAGATTCTCATCACAGCAAACCAGATAAGGGAAAAAACAGAGTGGTGGGGAGGTGAGAGTGGGAGTAAGCAATGGGACAGCCACAGAGCTAAAGGGGAGAGTCAGGGACTGAGGAGGAGAAGATTAATGCTGGAGGGAAGGAGCCTGCCCTCCAGTGCAGTGTGTCAAGCCCTCTGTGTGTCTGGCCATGCAATTTGCAGATCTGCTGGCTGGCTGTGATGAATGGAGCGTGTAACACATCATATCTGCAGGAGAGATCCCCTGGCAAGGGACAGCCACAGAGCCCCCTTGTCGGCAGGGGAGGACTGCAATAAAAAGGGAAGGTAAGGCAGAGGTGAAAACCAGGATCTGAGCAGCAGGGGAAGGTTTGTGCTGTGGGGGACTGGGTGGTTCCTGCAGAGACACAGAGAGAGCAGGGGGTGATGGGCAAGAGTAGAGGGCACAGGACAGCGGGGAATGGCTTTAGACTGACAGAGAATAGGGTTAGATTGGATTTTAAGACTAAATTCTGCCCTGTAAGGGTGGTGAGGCCCTGGCACAGGGCACCCAGAGAAGCTGTGGCTGCCCCTGAATCCCTGGAAGTGTCCAAGGCCAGGTTGGACAGGCTTGGAGCAACCTGATGAGATAGTGGAAGGTGTCCCTGCCCATGGCAGGTATTTGGAACTAAATGATCTTTAAGGTCCTTTCCAACCCAAACCATTCCATGATTCTATGATTCCATGATCTCAGCTGATTTGCTGATTTGCTGTCAGGGAGGTCAGTCCTGTGCATAAATACACAGATGGAGTTGACACTTAAAGGAAAATTAGAAAATAAGCAGCACTCAGGATGAATTCAGCTTACATTGAAGTGCAAACTATTCCACTTTGGCACGATGTCTTTCTTCCAAAACATGCAGAGATCTTGACGCAGCAGGGAGAAAGGTTCAGAGATGACAATTCTGAAATTTACAGAGTCTTCTGCATTTTTCAGTTGTCAGGATCTGATGTGCCAGACTGGTAATCCATCCCCTGCCTCCCAGGTGGAATACCTTCCATTTTGGAATACTTTCCATTTCCACAAGGGAAAACTGTGAGGATCACATCTGTGTGTGGATCTGAGTGAGTGGTATCAGCATAAATGGGATGAGATGGAGGGAGAGCAGCAGTGAGCTGGCACAGGTGCCTTCCCCTTCTTAGAAAGGGGGAGAATCACAATTTTACTCCAAAGACCCAAAGCTTTGGTAAGAGCGTGGCAGAGGAAAGCTGTCCTCAGTCCTTGCTAGTGATTCCTGAGCAGCGTGTGTTGGGACATGGGATGTGTTTTCAGGCTTCATCCAACCAGTGATGAGCCTCTTACCCTGCAACAAATGTTCCTGCTGTTTGCAAACCATTCCTGGTACCATCAGCAGCGCTGCCATGAAAATAACACCACTCACGGAATGCGTCCTCCTGCTTTGCCAAAGTTTTCCCGAGGAGAAACCCAAAACCTCTTAAAAACCCAAAATCTCTTTAAAAGTTTGTCAGGGCATTGAGCCCTGAAGAGGCCACAGGCAGATCCCAAATGTGCTCTGCTGTTGTAGGGAGATAGCCTGTGGTAGTGAACTATTGATTCCAAAACTGTGGTACCATCAGGTTTACGGGGTACACGGGCTGGTGATTTGCCTCCTTTGGATATTTCCCTGCCTTTGTCAGCCATCACAGCATCCTGTTTGCTATTCCTGTGCTTGGTAGAGTTCCCAGTGCTGTCAGCTTTCCCAGCTGGGATGGAAGTAGTGCTGTGCACATTCTGCCATCCAGAACGACGTGGGACGCTCCAGAAGAGCTTCCCTTCCAGAAAAACCAGCTGGACCTCTGCACTCCCCAGGGGAACCAGCTGGGAATCCAGGGCTACCAGCTGCACTAAGAGACTGTCAAGGAGTTTTTGCCAGTAGATGTTTACAAGGGGAGCAGAGGAGGTCGAAGATTTGACCATCAGCAGCTCAAATCCTGCTCTGGATCATGAATCCTGCAATGAGATCATTCAGTTACTCCTTGTATTAAACTCATATTAGAGCTTCTCAGGGCTTTGCCATAGTTACTGATCAATAGCAGTGCTAACAAACATCTCCTGTGTCTCACTGTGGAATAGACTGGTTTTGTTTTCCTTTTTGTAACCCACAAACCAGATTTTTTTTTTTTTTTTCTGCAACAAGAGAGCTTTTATACATAATTATACCCACCATTCAGTTTGTGTCAAGCAATATTCCCGGGTATAAATCTCCCTGTACTGGTTCCTGCAATAATAAAAAAAGAAACCTCAGCAGGGTCAGTGTGGTGGGGAGCTGTAAAATTCAAAATGCTTTGGTTTCCTGGAGGAGCCACTTGCCAAGTTTGATGCTGTTGTATTGCTGCTCTCTTTCTAACAGTCTGTCTTTGATGCAGATTATTCCTTTAACAGGAGTTTACCCCTAGGGAAATGCAGGGACCCGTATCACCAGAGACCTTTTGCAGTGCATTATTGAGCAGGAGGGTTTTTAAGTAGATTCCCAAAGCCAAAGGTCGTGTGATCAGCCTGAGTGGAAGGATGGAGCTCATCTCAGCAGCTGCAGGAATCTGTGTGTGGACATCACCATGTGAACTCCTCATCCAACCCTTTCCTCCCCAGGGGAAAAGCTGCTCCAAGGGAATCAATAATCTGAGATATTACAGTCAAGATAATGCCTGAACAACCTGATGCTTTTTCCCAAAAAGTCATCCAGACTGGATCATGAGGAAAGGTCTACTCTGCATCACAGAACAGCAGGTGGAGTAGCTATTCCAAGGGCTGAGGGGATCATTAATAAGTATCTCACTTACTAATAACTATCTCACTCACTAATAACTATCTCACTAATAACTATCTCACTTGATCACAGTTTCATCCAGTCTGACCTTGATCATCCCTGCTGCAAATCACAACATGTCATTAGGTGCTGGCTGCAGTCACACTGGATAAACTTGAGCGTGGTGTGATCATGTTCTTGGACAGAAGTTATTTGAGAATGCTTTTTAGGAGGCAATTTTTAATTAAAAGAAAAAAAGAAAGAAAAAAGAAAAAAAAAAAAAAAAGGGGGATTGTTTGAGAGTGACTGCTGCCTTCATGGCTCTTCCAAGTTTTCCTGGAGCCAAGTGATGTGGATAATTATTGGCACATATCAACACATGGAATGATGAACAGCTGGAAGTGTTACCCATGGACACGGCCCTGAAGAAGCTGTAACTCTTAAATGGGCTGAAAGACAAATAATTATCATTCAGCAAGTCTGACTGGAGCTTTCCTTAGGGCAAGGGTGGAGGAGGTTATAGAAACTTACTCAATTAATCAATTGGTCCAGGTTATAATTAAACCCAAAGCAGAAAAACAATTATCTGGGTAAGTGCTGGTTAGAGGACATTTCTTTTAATGACTTTGCTCCCTTCCAGTTTTACTTGTGATGCACTTGATGAGATGAGGTGGATATGAGGCTTCTCTGTGTAATTCTAAGCTAAAGAGAGTGGGATTATCTCTCCTTAAAGGTGAGAATTCCTGAGATGTGTTCTGCTCTCACATCCACACACTTTTCATCCTCCATGCCCCGCATGCACCATTAAAACAAAGTGCTCTGAGTGTGGAACAGTGGAGCATTAAAAGGCTATTAATCATGGCTTTGTACTCCTTGCTGCTGGATGTTAATTTTAATTTACAGTCACTTACTCAGTTCCCCTTCAGTGGAGGGGCTGGCTCTGCTCCTAAAGGCCAGGACAATGAGGGAAGGGGGAGAAAGTCACCTCAGGCAGGGACAGGAGGAGTGTGGAGGGGCTCCCTGGGGATCCCATTCTTCTTGTCCCTCCTTTCTCTGTGTTTACTTTGGGAATTTGATTGTCCAGATGGAGGAGCTTTCAAACTCTACTGGAGGAGAGAATGACATTTCCCAGCTGCTCTTAAATAAAAAGAAAAAAAAAAAGTAAGGAGGGAAGGGGAAAATTACTGATTAATCATGTCTGGCCCACGGGGTAAACAATTATCATGTTAATTGGGGAAGAGTCAATAGTGAGGAAATCAGGACAAGACCACCTGGTCTCCTGCCAGCCACTTTCCACTTTCTAGTAGATAACTCCTGCCAGTTTTGGGGACACAGGCACTGTCACCTATGTAGGGAAGATCAGGTCTGGAGCCACGCCATCAGAGCTGCAGGTAAGGGAATGGAGAGCTTTGCTGAGTTGTGATTTACATTGGGGTCCTTGCTGTCCTCCCTGGGCTGCCTGGAAAGCTGGAAGTGACAATGCTCCTGGTGGGAAGGAGCTGAGGGTGTGGATCAGCCTGAGGAGATGGATGTGTCCATGAGGTGAGGAGTTAGCAGATGTGGCAGCCTGGTTGTTCCCAGCGTTGGCCATCACACACATTAACTCACGGGGAAAGGGTTTGTTATCACAGAACAGGGTTTGTTATCACAGAACAGGGTTTGTTATCACACAACAGGGCGTGTTATCACACAACAGGGCGTGTTATCACAGAATCATGGAACGATTTGGGTGGGAAGGGACCTTAAAGATCATCCAGTTCCAACCCCCTGCCAAGGCAGGGACACTTTCCACGATCCCAGGTTGCTCCAAACCCTGTCTGACCTGGCCTTGGACACTTTTTCTCCAGGGATCCAGGGGCAGCCATAGCTTCTCTGGGCACCCTGTTCATTGTGATGTGAAGAAACTGTGCCGTTGGGCTACAACAGGAAGAAGAAAACACCAACAGGTTGTATTTCTTTAGTAACAAAACCCAGTTTTGTTTATTCCTCAAGTGTCCACAAATTCTGTTGCCTATCCCCACAGTCCCTAATTCCCTCAGGGATGCTCTTTTCAGAACATTTATTGCTCCTAGAAGTTGCAGTTCCTTATGATGGGATTCAGGATTCGGGTTTTCCCCAAACAGACATCCTGCTTTTCCTTGCACTGCAAGATGAACTCCATGGTTACAAGACTGCAGGAAAACATGGAATTTTTCCATGGAATATGGAGAGGTCCTCTTCACATTGCTGGTGAATTAGAGCTCTTCTTCATGTTGCTGGTCAGGGATCCTTAAACATATGGGGTCCAGTATTTTTACAGTTACATAAATCTACCCAGCACAAAGGGGAGAGGTGGACAGCAGCAATATGAGATGCTGATTGAATGTCCTGAGCCTCTTCAGCTGGATTGTTTGGTCTCATTTCAAAAGTGTCAGTGACAGGCAGACCAAAAAGGACGAGATCTATGAATATGAGGATGTTCCAAGGGTGCATTTCTTTAAGAACTTCCCTGTCATCCACCAGGCTTCTGCTGGACTACATGTGGGAGTCACCAGTGACATGGACAAAATACTGAGTCCTGGTAAGGCTGTGCTGGTTGGCAGCTGGGAATATCATGCTCCTCAACCTGTTGTTTTCCAAGTCTGATGTCAGAAGTTGAGTTTTATGACCTGGAGTGTGACAAAAATTTGCCCGGATGAGCGTTGTCCCTTTTGGGACAGCACTGGGCTCAATTAGTGCGGCATCCACACCTGGAGACCATCCTTGGGAAACTGTCCTGTCAGCTCGCCCAGATTCCTGCCTGCAGAGAGCCACTGGAATGTGGCTCTTAAATAAAAAGAAAAAAAGGAAGGAAGAGGGAAATTACCGATTAATCATTAATCATGGATGGGTGCCCAAGAGCAGGGACTCTCTGAGAGGTGAGGCACAGCCCTCCCTTGGCTGTGAGCCTCTTTGCTCAAGAAGAAAGAGCTGAAGCAAGTCTCCATTTCCTGCACCTCCTTCTGCGAGCAGCCCTTCAGAGGCAGCAGATGGGTCCAGCATGGCACCAACACAATCAGAAATAGCTCTGGCACAGCTCCCCATGTGGTTTCAGACTGTATTGTCCCTGGCCATGTGGCCAAGCTGCAGGAACTGCTGGAAAACCTCAACTCTGAGCTTGCAGAGCCAGGATGTCATTAGGCACGGCAGGGAGGAGCAGGAAAACAAACACCTGGCACCACCACATCCCTTTAGCAAGGAGGATTGTGGTGTAAAAGGTGAAGACTGTGGCCTGTGGCATTCACATTCTCTGAACAGAGAGCGACATCATTCTCTCTGCCAGGATTTCTCCTGAGGAAGGCAGTGAGAAGCTCAGAGAAGAAGAGAACAACTCTTACCTGCTTGCTGCTCCTGTTGTTTGGCGCATGTGGAATGTCTTATGAGATTGTTTATCAAAGGTGATGGTTGTTTGGATTGATTGGCCAGTTGGGTAAAAGCTGTGTCGAGACTGTCTGAGACAGTCATGGGTTTTTCTTGAGGATCTTTTTAGTACAGTATCTCTTTAGTATTTATAGGTGATATTTTTGCCTGACATCTGGAAGGAATGATGAGCAAGACTCCATCTTATCAGAAGGCTAATTAATTACTTTATTATACTATATTATTCTATATTATATTACATTACATCTAAACTGAATCTGCCAAGCACTCAACTCAACTGCACAGCATCTCGTGACTGTCAGCTGACAGTCCCACATACCCACCTGGATTCAATTGGTCATTGAATCAAAACACTCACACCAGAATCCAATTCCCTTCAGGTAAACAATGTTCCACAATGCATTCCACTTGTGCACAAGGCAGGAGCAGTAAATGAGACAAGAACTGTTTTGATCATTCTTTTCTCTGCTTCTCTCAGGTTGAGAGAATGTGAATCCCACAAGTATTCTTTAGCACAGTATCCCTTTAGTATGTAATTTAGTGTATTAATGTAATACGGTGTAGCTTAATAAAGCATTTGTTCAGCATTCCTGAATCATGGAGTTAGAGCACATTATTCCCCAGATGGGGGTCGGTCATCTACTACAGTGGTCTAAGAGGCAAATCCAGTATTTGCAGAGCATCCTCCCACCTGCCACGGGCTGGGACTGACAGAAGGTCTCATTGCAGCCATCAGCTGTGGGGATGACAGGATTTGTGCTCCCAGCCTGGGCTCTGGGCTGGTCTCAGGGCCTCTGAGACAGGCCAGGGTGCTGCAGTGTGCATGAGCAATAAGAGGGGTCTCCTATTAGCACCGACCTTTGAGGATGTGAAAGTGAAAAGAGCAGAGAAGAAATATTAAAAAAAAAAAAAAATCAAGTCCAAGCCAGTGGAATGTCTCTGGTTTATTCATTGCTGCCTGATTTCTTATTTACTATTTATTTATTTACTTGAAGGCGAGGTGACCTTCAAAGCTGCTGCTTGTCACTGGCAGCCTCTTGGTTGCAGGTTGCATGTTAATTTTTGGCTGGGCACTGACAGTGAGCATCCCAGGCATCCTGTAGGGGAATCTCTGCCCCTTAATTTTAGTGCTGTTTAAAAGCAGGAGTCTGTTCTGGGTAGCCAGGCTGGGTTTGGAAGCCTAAACCATAAAAAGCTGTAGAGAAAATGTGAGCCTGGTGATGCAAATTCCCCTCGATTTTTGTTCCACCTCATCCCACTCATGTGAGGGATGAGTGGCTTTGACTCTGTGCCATAGAGGGACAGTTTGCAGGCCCCACAGCAGATGTGGGAATGTTCTCGCCCTCCAAACTCTGCCTTTGCAGAGAACAATCATCCACCTCCCACAGATCCAATGCAGCACAGTTTATTTTCATTTTTAACAGCCTGTAAACCCAAGCATCTTTTCCTCCAGCCTTTCCCACTCACCAGGGATGTCCACGCAGGTCTTCAAGGTGATTTTGCAGCCCCCAGCACAGCAAGGTCACCACAACCACAGCCACAAATGCATCCAAATTGTGTCTGTGGAGAATGAACAAGAGATGATGACAAGAGGGGCTTCCAGGGCAGGAGCCAAAGGAAAAGATGGGATGTCTGTGGTGGTTACAGCACTGCCAAGATGCCAGCAATAATTTGTTGGCAGCCAAATACTTCAAGCCAGGACCTTGCAAGCCAGGCACCTCATTCAGGGTCTGGAGTGTGCCCTGGACACTTCCCTTTATTATTCCAAATAAATTCAGTGCTCTGCTCAGTGTCCCAATTAATGCAGCAGGGCCTGACTCTGGGCTGTTGTGAACACATAAAAATGTTTCTGTGTGCTCTCAGACAAGCGCCACGCTTCACCCAGAGATGGAGGGGTTTTCTGGGAGGGAAAATTTGTCACCCTGGGTTTCACTTGTGCAAACAGAAAATTTTGCTCCTTTCAAAAGCAGGGGAAATGAAGACAGGAAATGAAGGCATGCAAAAAATAAAGGCAGGAAACTAATTTCTTGAAGGAGAGGGGTGTGAATGGTCTAAAGTATTCCTTTGGTAACCTTAAAAATTAATTATGGTGAAAACGGTCCCAATGAGTGGGCATATTGAATTCAAGATAAAGGTGCCACTTTGGTAAACACACAACCTTAACTTGGCAAATCTTACCCATAACTTTGGATGTCATCCCTTTAGGAGGAGCTGTTTCTTCCCCTTGGCACCAGAGGTAAGAACAGAGCCCAAGAATGGTTTGGGCTGGAAGAGACCTTAAAGATCATCCAGTGCCACTCCTGCCATGGGCAGGGACACCTTACACTGTCCCAGGCTGCTCCAAGCCCCATCCAGCCTGGCCTTGGACACTCCCAGGGATCCAGGGGCAGCCACAGCTTCTCTGGAAACTGTGCCAGGGCCTGCCCAGCCTCACAATAAAGAATTTCCACCCAATATCCCAGTTAAATCCCCGTTTTAGTTTAAGACCATTCCCTGCATGCTATCAGTATCTGCTGGGATAAAAAGTCACACACCTCCTTTCCCATCCGCCCCCTTCAGGGGCTCTGAGCCCTCCCTGGAGCCCCCTCCTCCCCCGTGAGCACCCCCAGCTCCAGAGCAGAGGGGCTCCAGCCCTTGGAGCATCTCTGGAACCTCTGCAGTACATCCAGGGTGGAGGATGCGATTCCTAAACCCAAATAACTTATTCCCTCAGTTTCAGGAGGCTGGGTTGTTACCCAACACATGCCATTTACTCTAATTTTTGACCAATAAAAGAGCAGCTCTGTCAAAGCAGAGCCACAAAAAATTCCCGTTCACTCGTGAGTGTTCCTCTCCACGGAAATCTTTAGTAAAAGGCGAAAGATTTATTCGCTTTGAAGAGAAACCGGAGTATGCCCCCTGCTCTCTCCCCAGACCCTGCCAGGCTCGGACGTTCCTCTGGAGGACACGGTGACCTTTTTCACCTCCCGGTTTGACCCTGTGCTGTCCCCAGCCCCGTCCCCCGACAGTGTCACTGCCAGTCCCGTGTCCCCACCCCAGTGTCCCCACGGCAGAAAGTGGGAATTTTGATCAGAGCTGCGCGGCAGGCGCGCGGTGCACCCTGGGTATGCAAATTAGCCGACTGCTAATGAGGCAGAGAGAATGAGTCAGAGAAACGCCTTTTGTCAGCCGGGCAGCGCCAGGGACGCGGGCTGGCTCAGCTCAGCTCCCGTTCCTAACCAACACACAATCCCGGCAGGGTTTGGGGGGGAAGGGACCTTAAAGCTCACCCAGTGCCACCCCTGCCATAGCAGGGACACCTCCCGTGTCCCAGGCTCCTCCAAGCCCTGTCCAGCCTGGCCTTGGACACTTCCAGGGATCCAGGGACATCCTAAGAGCTCCTGCTGATGCAGAAAATGAGACTCTTTTGGGTGTGTCTGGTGACAATCTTTGTGACTGGGCTGCTGGCAGAGGGACATCAGCTCCATGCCTTGAGTTAGATGGGCACAGACTATCTCCAAAGGTTTGCTTTAATTAAAAAAAAAAAAAAAAAAAAAAAAAAAAAAAAAAAAAAAAAAAATCTCAACACGGGCCAGGAGGGGGAGAATCTGTGCTGGCAGGAAGCAACTCCAATACAATGATTGGAGGAAAAAGTCTCAGAGCAATGCCTGAAATCCCTGAGCAGGGCTGACTCAGTGGCTGGATGCAGAACTGGGTCGTGGTGAGATGAGGAGAGGCATTTCTCACCTGGGCACGGCAGAATTGGGGACACCCTGCTCTGATGTCTGTGCCTGCAAGGGAGCACCCAGTGCTTGGAGAGACAGCAGAAGAGAGCAGCGAGAGGGACTCAGAAGTCTGGAGGACAAACTCTGGGCAGGAGACGTGTCCAATTTGCCCCGCTCGGTTCCTGGGGTGACACTGGAGAGGCACCTCCCTACGGAGGTGTTTGGCTGATTCTGCAGGGGTGTTTCAGGGGAAATGAGAGAAAACATTGCTCAAGTCAGGCTGGAGGAAGTAAAGGCTAAGGTGAATCAGGGAGAGGATTTAAAATGCTGGGAAAACGTCCTGAGGAATCTGGTGGATTTTCTCTTGCCTCAGAACAAACTCTGGAAATCAGGCTGTAGTTCAACACAAAGCACTGGACTCCCAACAAGAGCAGGTGGGGGAAAAAGAAAAGTTATTATATAAAGATATATAATATTAATGATATTTTATTTATTAATTTTAAAAATTACAATTATATAATAAATGTAAAGTCCATAGTTAATTCTAAGTATATAAATCTCTGAAATCAATATTCAGGCCAGCAGAAAATTGGTGCAGCTAACTCTGGAGCAAGATCAGGCTGTAGTTCAACACAAACCATGGACCTCCAACAAAAGCAGGTGGGGAAAAAAAAAGTTATGATATAAAGACATATAATATTTATGATATTTTATTTATTATTTTAAAAATTACATTTATTATATAATGACTATAAAGTCCATAGTTAATTCTAAGTATATAAATCTCTGAAATCAAGCCAAAATCCAGGCCAGCAGAAAGTTGGTGCAGCTCAGTCTGGAGCAAGATCCAAACCCTCTGAGCACGTTTAAGGCTCCATCACTCTGAAAAATTTAATTTTGCAGCCCTGCAGATCCAGCAGGGGATAACTGGCTGCAGCTATACAAAGGGAACAGGCTGGAGCAGCAGCAGATGCAGAAGTGCAGGACAGTCCTGAGACTGTGATGTGCTGCTGCTGTTGGGAAGAAGCACAACAGTTGTTTTTTGTTTTTCCAGGAACATCCACACTGATTCCATGAGTTGCTGATGCCCCAAACTGAGAGTGAAGGCTTGGGCAGGGGTCTGCTTTTCTCTGCTACACCATTTCCTCCATCATCTATTTCTAGGGATGGTCCTGGTAGTCCAAAGAGCGGGCTGAGCTTTATTTTCACCCCCTCCTTTCCCAAATTTCATCTTGGGGAGTTCTAACCTGGACCCTTCTACATATATATATATATATTTTTTTTTTTTCCTAAATCACCATCTCCTTCTCACAGATCCATATTCTTCTCCCACTCCCACTGGCCTGTGAAGATCTTGTCCTGCCAGGCTCATCTAAGGCCTCAAGTTCTGCTGTCATAAATGATAAAGATGTTCCCAATTCCCAGGCTGAGCAGCCAGGATGGGGTTTGCAATCAGTTTTAATCACGAGTAACTGAGTTATTGCGAGCGATAAGCCCCGTCTGCAGGCAGCTGTGATGTAATGGAGATGACAGTTCAGAATTGGGTCTGAGGGTTATTTCTGGGGAAGGCAGAGAACCACAAAATTAGACTGAGTGCAGGGGAAAAAGAGAAAGGTATGAAGAGAGTGAGTGCTGCAGGCTCACACCACTAAGAGTTCCCTCCCTGCCGGGCAAGACAATAATCAAAATTAATTTGTGGAGGAAGGCAGGCACTCAAAGAGAAATCAAACAGGTGACCACAGCTGGCGTGAATTTCACAGGATGGGAAAGGAAGAGGGCTGGAAGGAAACAGCTACCAGCTGTCCCCACCTTCCTGAGCCTGCAGGAACAGAGATACTTGGATGCTGAATGCATGAGAAACAGCCCTTTGGAGGAAGGAGGAATCTCCTGGGAGCAAACCTGATGTCTTTAAATGCATGTTCAGGTTAGTCAAGCAGCACATGGCAAGTGATGGATATCACAGGCTCCTGCTCCTGCCTCTCTTTTCCACAGAGCAGAGTCCCTGCTGCTGCTTCTCCCCTGCTCTGCTGCATCCACATCCTGGGTCCAGCCTGGACTGCTGTGCTCAGTATCTTAAAACAAAGAACTAATGGCTTCATGCTGAAATAAAGTAGGTTTAGATGAGATGTCAGGAAGAAATGGTCTCCTATTAGGGTGGTGAGGCCCTTGCACGGGGTGCCCAGAGAAGCTTGGCTGCCCCTGGATCCCTGGGAGTGCCCAAGGCCAGGCTGGATGGGGCTTGGAGCAGCCTGGGACAGTGGGAGGTATCCCTGCCCATGGCAGGGGGTGGAATGAGATGAGCTTTAAGGGAAGGACCTGGTTCATGATGTCAGAAGATCTCACACAATAAATCTGATCCCATCCTCAGCAAAGGAAGGTCACTCTGGATTTGTCCCATCTGCACACACTCTCTGTCCTGCCCTTGCTGGGTCACTTCAGGCCGCTGGACCATCCATCCACAGCTCTCCCCTTGTCACAATGGATCATGGCATGGCCCGTTTCTGCAGCCTGTGTCCTGCTGCACTGCTGGTGTGCTCCCTCCTGCCCTGTCACATCAAATCACCGCCTGCCCCTGCCTCCAGCCATCTCTAGTATTCAATGAGTCAGAAAGGAGCTGAGGCCAACCTGACCTTTATCAATAAGATGATGTCACCTGCTGAAAGAAAGTCCTGATAAAGGTAAGAGCAGGCTACCTGATCTCCTTCCTGATCTCTGTGTCCAGAACTGAAAACCACGATAAAAGGATCTGTTCCTGATGAAAATTCAGCTACCTGTGCTGACCTCAGCCTGCTGTGCTTGGAGACAGGGATCTGCCCAGGGAAGAGCAACCTGCTGCATATTCACTCCCCAGATAAATTCTTCTCTAAAGACAGATTGGGTGAAGGTCAGTCTGAGTGGAGGAGAGGGGAAAGCTGGCCAGCACATTTCACTTAAATAATATTTTGTTAAAAATATACCTGGTGCATTTTTGCCCTAAAATCCCTCGATTCTGTGCTCTTGTCATGAGAGGGAAGGAAATCCGAGTGAACTGCTAATGTGGATTAGCTGAACTGCAGGAAAGCACAGGTATTTTTATTCAATTACAGCATCCTTAGCCTGACTCATCCCAATCCCTTTGGGCAGAGATTTTTTTCCCCACAGATGATAACTCTGTGTGACTGCTCCACCTGTCCACAGTGTTCACCACGGGCTATTCCTTCCAAATTCCTGTGTCCAGCCCAGCTTGGGTGCTGCTCGTGCTGCTCTCCAACCAGGGGCTGTCAGAAGATGTCATGCAGGACACAGGGGTTGAACCTCCACTGGGTGCACGACCTCAAACTGTTGGCTCCTGCTGCACCTCCTCGTCCCATGTTTCTAAACACAGCACTGACAACCATCTGTTCTGCCTCCACACCCAGCCCACGGGGCCCCAAGATGATTCTGCCACCAGCCTGGGTGCTGCAGGCTCTCAGGTGTGTGTGTGGCCCTCATCACTTCTCCAGGGCTGAAGATATCAGTGCACCTTGGCTTGCAAATGGACAAGGTGAATCCCTCACAAAAACTAAGCTGTACCTCAGCTAAGCCTTGATGAGGGATGGAGAGAGAGGGGACAAGCCAGGGAACTTGTAGTGCTGTAAAACACACCTGTCCACTGTAATTCCATGACCTGGCTGAACTTCATAACCTGAACTCTGGCATTTCTACTCTTTCAGAAGGGCTTTGCCTTCTTCAAACTCTCTTGTGCCTCACCAGTGAAAATATCCAGCTCTGTCCATAGCAGACAAAATTCCCACTGGTTGTTTTTGCTGCTGGAGGACAGCAAAATATTTCTGAATCATCTGCCTGCCTAAATTTCCTTAGGTTAGCTCACTAATATCCCATAATAGAGTGGGGTTTTCTTGCATGAAAAGAGAAAGAAGAGAAGAGAAAAAAGAAGAAGAGAAGAGAATGATGAAGGAGGTGCTGTGCATGAGCAAGGCCATACAGGAATGACAGCAGATCTCATTCCCTTTGCACTGTGACTCTGCTTCTGGGGCCTTACATGGCCCTGTAGAATTGAATTCTGGCACAGAAAAATATTCTTTTGTAGAGTTAAATAATTTTCCTCTCCTGATCTGCCCCTAATTTGGAGAGGCAATATCAGCTTCATAGCACAACCACAGAGCAGTGAGGTTTGATTGTCCTCAAACCTCCAAGAACTTGAGAAAATTTTGAGGTTTTCTGCATAACGTAATTCAGAAAATATGAAAAATGAATGTGGAAAAACTTCTTCAGGAGCCTTGAAGCTGATCCAGAACAGATTCCAGAGTGCTGCCCTCCTGAAAAGCCAGGACAAAGTCCCAAGTTCTTCACCATTTATTCATAGAATAGTTGGGGTTGTAAAATACCTCTAAGATAATTAAGTCTAACCATTAACCCATTATTACCAAGACCATCGCTAAACCAGGTCCCTAAGCACCACATCTACACATTTTTTTAACTCTTCCTGGCATGATGATTCCCCCATAAATCTTCTAGAGGAATAAATCCTCTGGAGCAGATAGGAAATCAAGCACTGATAACATCACCGACACTCTGGGTCTACCCAACCCAGAATAAGGTGAAGCACTGGGTAATGCAGATATTTTTATATCCTCTAGAGAACAAAATCATAATTATTACTGAAGTCTCTTTGTATTTACTAGGATTCCCATTAATATTTTCCCAGGAAGTTGTTTAACATTTTTCCATTGAGTAAACTTCCAGCATTTGCAGTATCCCTGGGCAAGGGGGGATTATCTCTTGATTACCTTCACCTTGTGTGAAGCAAGTCCTTTGTTCTGACCTGCTATCATCTCAAGCACCCTTTTTTTTTTTGTCTTCTCAAAGGAACAAAAAACAATAGTTGCTCTCTTTCATCCTCTTCATGCCACTCATAATCTGATAGGCTATTATCATACTCTGCTTCTGTCATCTCTTATTCAGATGAAATATTCCTGGAGTACTTCATTGTTCTGTACCTTTGATCACTCTATTGCCCTTCTACACATCTTTCCCAGTTCTGCTGCATCCTTTCTGTGGGTGGAACAGCAGAGCTGCTCAAAACATTCTCGAGGCAGACACGCACTGAATTTACACAGGGGTGTAATAATGGCTTCTATTTTGATCTCCATTCCTTTGCTATTAATTCTTAACATTCAATTTGCTTTTTGTCACCGCCATTGAGCACAGAGGTGACATATTCATAGAACTGCTCATTATAAACACCAACTCACTCCTGAGTAAGTAATAGCCCATTCAAAGCTGATCACTGTAGCTAAAGTTAGGATTGCTTTCTTTTCCCTGTGTGCACCACCCTGCACTTATTTCCCCTGAATTTCAGCTGCTCTTTAGTCACAGAATCACTCGGCAGTGTGACGTCCCTCTGCAAGCCTCCCACATCATCCCTCATCGTTACTGCCTCTCACGGCATCAGCAGAGGATTTCTGTCACCTCATTACATCACTCAGCACCGGCACACCTGAGCTATGTCCCCCTTGGAGCTCCTGCTCACCTTTCCATGCTGCTGGCCAGGCTGTGCTGCGAGCAGCAGCAATGCACACCCCTGCAGAGACAACACTCTGGAGAAGCTGGTTGCTTCTCCAGGTCCCTGGGCACAGGCAGGTAGCCCTGGCACGAGGGATGGCTCTGCCTTTGTCTGTGGGATGGGTGCTGCATTCAGAGCGGGCTGGTTTGGACAGTGTTTTGGTTTGAAAAGAAAACTGCTAAGGAACGTAGGAGGCTCTTGTGAAATGGATAATGTCAACACTTTCTCTCTGAATTATTGTGATTTTGAAACTAAGAGGCTCTCAGGTAAAGACAGGGGAATAGGAATAACAGTTCTTTACTAGAAAAACTAAAAATACAAATGCAAGAGTCCAAACAAACAAAAAAAAAAGCACTGTCAGAGTCAGAGCAGGAGCTGAGCCCTGTGGGTCAGGGTGGTGGCATAGTCCCATCCCATGGGGGCTCAGTCCTCCTGCAGTGCCAGCTGTGGTTCTGCTGGAGCAGGGATCTTGCACAAGGCTGCAGTTTTCCTCTGGAGCTCCAGGGCTGCTGGAGATGGGCCTGCTCTTCCTCTGGGAATGCAGGGCAGGAGAAAGCTGCTCCTCTGGGAATGCAGTGGGCAAAGGCTGCTGTGCTGTTCCAGGCTCAGATTGTATCCAGGTAGGAATGCTTGGCTCCTGCCCTGGGCGGAGCATCTCCCCATGGGATGCTGGAATTTGATCAGCCCTGCAGGAACACTCAGTGGCCATGGACAGCAGAGATCTCCTGGAGGGAGGATTGTCTGTGGGAGAGATAAAGAAAACTGCCCCATGGACAGAGAGAGCTGCCCCACCTCTAAAAGATGGGGACAGAACACACACCCAGCTAAACCTGAGAGAGACAGGCTGTGGAACAGAAGCCTCTGTGTGTGGGTTTTTCTTTGGATCTTTTATCCGCTACGTTTTACGGCCGTGCGCGACTTCGCGTGTGGCCTCCCTCGGAATTCATTCCCCCGGCTTTTTGATCACAGTAATAATCCCACTGCTAAAAAGGAGCCTTCCCCTTTAAATTCCCCAGTGCCAAGAAATGAACTTTGAAATATGAAGGTTAGCAAAGACTTTGGGAACAACTTTGAAAGCAGCTAAGCTGTGAGCGATCTCCGCGTCCTTTAATCAGATGCTCGGCTTTGCAGCTCCAGCCATCTTCACAGATTAACTCCCATGAACTTCCTGAACTGCTTTTATGGAAAAGCACATCAAACAGATGACTCTGCCAAGGAGGAATTAATCAATTAAGTAGAAGCAGGGAGGCCTAGTCTCTGCTGAGAAACTGCTCCATGGACACCTTCCCCTTGCCCACCTCCTTCCTTCTGCCTTGCTCCAAAACTTGTTTTATTTGTATTAGGTGGAGACTGAATTTTAGATTTTTAGAATCTTAGTTTCACCACACACACAGAGCTTCCCTTCCTGCCATATTTTTCCGAGATAAATATGTCTTTTCTATTGTGTAACTGTGAAATTTTAGGGCCCAGCAGCCTTCAGCTGTCGGAATATTCCTGGTGTGCATTTCCCAGTAAGGCAGGCTGAACCATCCTGCACTGTCCTGCATGGTGACCATTGTGGTGGAACATGTCTGCATGTCCAAGAGAAGATATTTGGGATCTGGCATTTCCAGAGCTATCCCAGAGGCCAGCTGAGTGCCCCAGGAAATCAGTTCTTTGCTTCTGCTTGGTCTTGGGTGAGTTGTGCAGGCTTGGATCCAATGTCCAGTTTTAGCCATGTAACAGGTATCTGTCCCAAGCTGGTTTTCCAAGGGCTTCCTAATGTCCATGGAGAGAGAGAGGAATTTCCAAGGAGAAAATTACCCTTTCCTGAAATAGATGTGGATCAGGTGTCATGGAGTGGTCACTGGAGATGTGATGGAAGAAACCCAGGTGTCTTGAGGCCGCCATGCTCCTTCATGTCATCAGAAATATTTGTACCTATTCAGGCCACCCATCAGTTGGATTCACAGTGTTTACCTCCTCTTTGTGTGCCAATACAGGGAAACAAGGAATGCAGGCTCAGATGTCCCTTTTCCCCCCCCAGATCAGGTTTCTTTTGACTTAAAAAGGGGTCTTTCATGACAGCAAGAGTTATGAAATTATGGTCGTGCTGCAGATGGCATTTAAGGGAAGTTCCTCCCATCTGCTCACTCTTGAGAGTGGAAAATTCCTGATGTTAAAGTTTGTTGTAAAGGGCAAAGAATCTGAATTTTTATTTCTGAGAAGATGAATTCTGAGCTGCCATGTCAGCCTTCACAGCCACATGGACAACAAGCATGGAGATGCTCTGAAGAAAATTGGGTTTTTGGCCTCTGGAAAAGCAGTTCTGCATTTCTCCTGCTGTTTGCAGTGACCTTCTCTCAGGAAAAAAATCTATTCCCAGCTTCAGGAGTACTTGGAGCCCAAGTCACAACTTTTATTAACAGGAGGGCTGGAGTTTCTCTTGCAGAAGTGAGATGATTTCTACATTTCCTCTCAGAAACAATCCATGTGAGCGTGTCCAGGATTGACTGTGGTATAAAGTCATTCTTTCCCCTGTCACATTCACTCCATCAGATCAAGTGAGGAGGACGCAAATTAACACTTCTATTTCTGGTCCTGAAGGGAGCCTGATCTACAGGAAAGGGTGAGTTTTAACTCTAATTCCCACCCTAAACCAATTCCTGGGCTATTTATCCTCATTTTCACTGATGTTAGCACTGTCATTTTATTAAGTACCTCTTCATCCTCCCTGGTGCTTACCCCAGGTTTATTTAGGAAAGTGCTTTAATACGTGGAAAACATCTACTATTTTTCAGCTTATTTCCAGCTGGGAAGGTGTTTGAAGTGTGGCTGTGCAGGGTTCAGGTGGCAGGGAGACAGAAATGTGTCAAAAGAACCAGTTAGCATCAAAACTCCTTCACACAGAGATCCCTCCTTCTTTCCAGAGGCTACTCCATCAGGTTCTGTGGGATACCTCTTATTTCTGGATACCACAAGAACACCAGTGGACTAATAATTCCTGCACAGCTCCTTTCCTGCTGTCACCCATCTGGCTCCATGGATGATTCATGCTTTTGGTTATAGTTTGGGATAAAACTCCAGTTTTTCACAGAAACATTAAATCATACATTGGTTTGGGTGGAAAGGGACCTTAAAGACCATCCAGTTCCAACCCCCTGCCATGGGCAGGGACACCTCCCACTATTCCAGGTTGCTCCAAGACTGGACACAGCTTCTCAGAGTAACCTGCTCCAGTGCTCAATCCCCTTCACAGAAAAGAAAAGTATTGTGGGTTTTTTTTGTTTTGTTTTGGTTTGGTTTTTTTTTGTTTGTTTGTTTGTTGTTGTTTGTTTGTTTGTTTTGGGGTTTTTTGTTTATTTTTTGGGGTTTTTTTAATTTTATTTTTTATTCCTTTAAAACAGATTTTCTATAGTTGTATTTATATATCCAATATGTCCATGCCTCTCTTGTGCTGGGAAGAACTCCACATTGGCCTCAGCAGAGGGGAAGGATCATCCCCCTCAACAAGCTGTCAATCCTCTTCCTTAACAAAAAAAAAAGTCCTTCTGCTGTGAAAAACCCAAGACCCAAAAGCAAATCTGTGCTGTCTGTTTGAGAGCTGCAGCACACAGCTGAGCACTTTCAGTGCCCAGCACACTCAGTCCTCAGCTAAGATATTTTTGTAACGGGGAATTCCAATAAAGTCAGAGGATCTGCAGCATTTTTAAAGTTTATCAAGATCACTTTTGCAGCAGTAAGCAGCATTGAAATGGCTGGGGAAGAAATAAAAGGGAGAGGAAAAGGCGTTTTTATTTTGGGACTGAAAGTTAAGACCCTACAGATTGTACCATTTCCTGACTTTAATGAGCAGGGTATCTTGATCCAATCTTTTTCACTGCATTTTTGTCCCCCAGTCACAGGATTTTTTTATTTTAAAGGACACAAACCTGCGAAGATTTTACCCAGCTCTTCCTGAGCCTTCTGGAAATGATAGGCCAGTTTTGGAGAGGATTGCAGGGAGTAACTGGCAAAAAGAGTGGGCCTGTGGTTTGTATTTGCATGTTCATTTAGATAAAAAAGAGAAAGTGGCTGATCACAGAGAGGCAGCTCTGCAGGTTCAGTGCCCCTTCATTTCCTGACCCTCAAAATCTTGTTAACAGGATACACTCTGCAGGAAAAAAAAAAAAACAAACCTCTTATTTTTGGCTTAATTACAGTATTAGCAGTTGGATCCAAATACTGATTATTGGTCTAGTTGTACTAACAGTGCAAAGCAGCACAGAAAACAGCATTAATAATGAAATCAAAAACATTATGTGAAATACCTGTCCCTGCAGCCTTCACCACCCTCTTTCCACAGGTGCTGGTGGTGTAAGGATGCACTGCTGCCTAAAATTGATCCCATCACTGCCAGCAAAACACAGGAGAACATCTTGAAATTAAGTGTCTGTGCTGGACCAGTTGTGGCACTAAAATTGAAACCAGAAGTGTCTCAAAAGCAACATTTGTTCTCCTGGGAGAAAAAACCCTCTCCTCTTTGAGCAGTTCCTCTGCATCATCCCCATTCCTTGCTCCACACTGGGGGAAGCTCAGCTTTCCCTTCAATGGGGCTGAAGAGAGCAGATGACAGAGGAAGGTGGGGGTGAAGACTTCCATGAGACAGCCAGCTGCATTTATGGTGGCTGGAATTCCAGGAGTGGGATCCAGCCACCCACACAGCCAGCAAATGCCACTTGAGATGTCCCAGCGTGTCCCACCTGGGCTGCCCTCTCCAGCTGGGCCTGTGCCATGTCCCCCACCCTCAGGGCATCTCAGGTGGCACTGGGTGATGCATTTAGAAAAGTGCTTCACCCCTCCTGTGGCCTCCAGGCCAGGTGAGCTGTCTGGCACCCACTGCTTTTCTAAACCCAGGCAGGAAACAGAGGATGGCTGGGGCTGTTGTCTCCAAGCTGTTCCAAAGTCAGAAATGGAAAAAAAGAAAGAATATTTCTTGATAACTGCTGGGCTCAGGGACCTGTTTGTCTTGGTTTCATGAGAACATAATTGAAAGCCAGGCTGTTTTTCACTTCATTCTGCATTTGGGTTCATCCCTTCAGCCATAACTTCCCACAGCCCCTTATAATGATGAGCACAAAAGCCTGCCTTTCAAAGAACATCTTTTCCTGTGGTTTTGGCCCTGCTCCTACAGAGAGAAGCCTCAGAGCAGCACAAAACAAACACATCGGGTTCTGCCATTGGGAACTGCCTCCTCCTGATCTCTTCCTTAGTTTAAGAATTTTTCGAGCCTCTTTTCCCTCTCAGATGTGTTACAGAAGAGCAGTGTGGAGGATCAGTGCTTCCTCCCTGCTCTAGAGCCCAGGGGTTGCCCTGTGGAGCTCCATAAGCAAGGAGATGTCTCCCTGGAACGTGCAGCTGAGGGCTGCTGCCAAAGCACAACCTGCAGGTATTTATCTGTGGAGATTTTACCTCCTAGTGATACCCCTTCTCTGAGCATCCACCAGCTCTTCTCTGAGCTGGTGGATGCTCTAATGCTTTCCATGCCATCCCTTTCCTGACCCAGGGATTGCTACCACTCTTACTTGGTGTCTTTAAGCAGTCTGAATCCTCCAAAGAGCTGCAAGGCTGTTCTCATTTTCAGATGTTGTTTTTTTTTTTTTTTTGGTTCTGATCTTGCCCCTGACAGACTCACAGCTTCCCTCCAGGCAGGAAAACAGGAAAGTCCACTTTGTTCCAAGTACCTGGGATAAACTTTGTGTTGAAAAATAAAACCACACCAAGAGCACAGCCACAGCCCTTCTGTGTCTGCCCCCAGAGTGAAATATGGCTTTTCTGAGTCCACAAATCTTCCTGTGCCTTGCAACTAAACTTGACAGTGAGCCCTCCTTCATGTCTTCAGTCTGATGGCAGCTGCTGGTCTGGTGGCTGCTGAAATTCACCACAGCCTATTTTAAGCTGAGATGAGGAATCCTTCCTACATTTGCAAGGCTTAAATTTTATCTGGATGAGAAAAATCTAGTTTTAGCATTTTTTTTCCAAATCACGGCCTGGGGAAGGTGTTGGTGATGGTGTTGCTGGTCAGAGCACTTGCACACTCAGTGGAGAAGGTCAGAGTTGGGGAGAAGGAGATAAAATCCCACCAAATCTTATTTTCAGGTGGATCCTCTGCCCTGCTGCTTTCTCTGGTGCAGGTGTGGGGGTGTTGGGATATTTGGTCTGCAGCAGGCAGGGAAAGGCCCTGGTGGGTGTGGGAAGGGTTGGGTCACCCTGGTGAGACCTTTCTTAAAGGATTCACTGGTCAGGAAGTGTGGGAACTCAACACATCACTCTGAATGTCCAGAGTCACCGAGAGAACCCTTGGGGGGCTCGGAGACCTTGGAATGTTGCCAAAAGTGTCTGGTGGCTTGACTTTGATCCATCTAGAGATGAAACATCTGTGTATGAGGAAATGAGAAGTTCTAGGGTGTGAATAGTGTATTTACAGGATGAAATATAGATTTTAGAAATGAGGTACAGGGGGGTAATGAAGACAAGGTGGAGGATTCAGGGCGTGGTCCTGGGTTCGTCTTTCTTCTTCATGTCTTCCATTTTGTGTGATGATGTTGGCACACTTGAATTGGTTCATGGTGAAGGTACACTTGTCTATAAGGGTGAAAAGTATTGGGAATTAAAGGTAAATATGATAGTCATAATTTTCACTATAAAAGACACAACAGCCCCGTGGGCGGGGGAGAGTACACTTGGCTGTCCTGCTGAACAGACCTCGGCTGGGCAGAGAGAAAATATTGTAGATAAGAATTAATAAGCAAGCTTGAAGACCAAAAACTCAAGAGTCCAGACTCGTCCTTTGAAATCGCAGCCACCCAGAACCACTTTTCCCATGTGGGGGCAGAGACAAACAACAGCGAACCCCGATAAGGTGAACAGCAGCTGGGAGGTCCAGGGGGGCTGCAGGGAAGGGAAAGAGACTGCAGTGCAAAAACATTAGGAGTAAATTGCTGCTGAGGGATGGGGATTGTGGGAACTTAGCTCCCTTCCTGACCTGACCTGACTGCAGCTTGGTGAGGCATCATTATAGGGACAAAAAGCACCACTTTAACATTCATTTTTTTGGTCTCATCTTGAATCTTAGAGAAGATTTTTCTGTTTTTCACCTCCAGGGTATTGCATGTGAGCAATGTACCTCTGCCTGCCTTATCTGCCTGCTGATTCAGAGGCCTCTTCCAGACCCACATCACTTTCCTGCCTCTTTATATACTAAATTTCACCTTAGCAGTGGTGGGGTCTATCAGGCAGATTTGATGGGGATGGATTAGGGACTGATGGGCTTTATTCCATGATGAATGAACACCTCTCTACCCTTGACTTTCAGTGTAAATGTGACCCAGACACAGCCCTGGAGAAAGGACTGGTGCATTTTGTTAATTTTTGCTTTCTTCCTTGCTTGTTCCTTATTCTTACAAGAAAAAAAAAGGGAACAGCAGAGGGGCTGCTCAGTTCTTCAACTGACAGTACCCCTGGAAGGTCAGAGGAACACCAAATTGTGATGAGACTGGCACATTTTTAATTCTCTCTCATTACAGCCTCTGTTAAACTACATTACAATAATTGCTTTAGTTCTGCTATGGTATTTTCAGGTCTCTTAATGCAGCTGTCAGCTCAGTGTGCCGGGAACTAACACCAGAAAAAAAAAAACCAACCAAAAACCAGAATTTAAAAAAAAAAAAAAAAGAGAGGGGAAGAAACACACAAATGAAAGCCTGGTGGACTGGCAGAGACTGGGCCAAATTTGGGATCTGAGCAGCTGGGGATGCTCCTGGGGGACCTCAGTGAGCTGGAGACAAGGTTTGGATTCTCACATCTCACCACAGGGTTTGCACAAACCCTGGGCGTAGAAATGGCAGAGTTTGGCACTCTGCAAGGTCTGGCATGATGGGAAGAGGATGCTGAGGAGGCATTTTGTGTTTTGGATTTGCTTGAGAGGTTTTGAAGCACCCCTCCATATGGGGCACTCATTCCAACAGCCTTCTCCTTGGGACAAGAATATGGGACTCAGCTCTGTGGATTCACTGCAGGACTGACATTTGCTCACAGCACGTGGACCATGGAGAGGGAGGGTTCAGCATCCACACCGAGGTGTTTGCTCAGCTCAGGAGCCTTCCCAGGAGCTGTGCTCTCTGTGATTTCAGCTTTCATAGAATTATATGGGAGTTGAAAGGGACCCAGAAGGATCATTGAGTCCTGGCTCTGTAAAACCCTCCAAAAATCATCACCCTGTGCCTGCAGGCGTTGTTCAAACTCTTCTTGAGCTTTGTCAGGCTTGGAGCTGTGACCATTTCCTGGTGAAGAATCTTTTCCTGACACCTAGACACTCCCTGGCACAGCTCCATGCCATGGTCCTTTTTGCAGCCACTTCTGGATTATTTGTTGCCATTCTCAGACAAGGGAACCAGCTGTGCCTGAGCTCTCCTGGCCATCCCACAGCCAGCTTTGCATCCCAAACCCTCATGTTCCTCCACATCTGCAGCACCATCTGCACCCCAGCCCTGGAGATCAGCAGCTCCTCATGCAAACCCTCCCTCCTTCCACAAGAGAGACACCCCCACCCTCAAAAATGCTGCCCTAAACCACTGCCTGCTTCAGAAAACCATAAACACTCACTTTAAAGAACAGACACCCCTTCCCTCCCCACATGTGCACTCCAAAAACAATCCCACCACAAAAACATTCCCTTTCTCAACCCCACAGCCTCCCACACGCGCTGTCACACTTTCTCCATTCCCACAGCCATCCCACACTCATTAATGCCTCCATAGGAATTTTCAACTGTGTGGAGAATTGTTCGTAATTAGTTAACAGGAAAGAAAAATAAAGTCTCCTAAGCTGTCAGCAATCCTCCAGAAAACCAGCAACAGATCTGAGCACCATTTGGTCTAATTAGTCTTGATATTTCACACAACATATTTCTCAAGTTTTGGTGGAGAAGAGGATAAAAAAATCCCTATGAGGAGAACAACAGGAGTATTTTTGTAGAGGGATTCAGTGGCAAAGCCAAAGGGAACTCTTAATCAACAAATGTGCATTTATATTCCTTTACTGAATCTTTCACAACAGTTGCTTCATCTTCTGTTTCTATGGGCTTGTGCAGGCCTGGGGTGGGACCAGTCTGCAGCTGACATGGATCAAAATAGTTCTTTTGTCAGTATATCCTTAATTTCCCTCCTGTGGTGAGGTTGAAAGCCATTGGTACTGCAGGAGAGTGGGGTCTGTTGGTGGAAGGATGCTGGGATTTACAGCACAGGATCCAAGAGCATTCATTCCCACCTCACACCTGCATGGATATCCACATGAATATCCATGGATATTTCCACCTCACGCCTTCATGGATATCCACATGAATATCCGTGGATATTTCCACCTCACGCCTTCATGGATATCCACATGAATATCCGTGGATATTTCCACCTCACACCTTCATGGATATCCACATGAATATCCGTGGATATTTCCACCTCACGCCTTCACGGATATCCACATGAATATCCATGGATATTTCCAGCTCACACCTTCATGGATAGCCACATGAATATCCAGGATATTTCCACCTCATACTTTCATGGAGTTGGGCTCTGCTGTCCCATCCCTACAGGTGTCCAAAGCCAAGTTGGACAGAGCTTGGAGTAAAACCTGGTTTAGTGCGAGGTGTCCCTGCCCATGGGTTTGGAACAAGATTGATCTTTAATGCCTCTTCCACCTCAAGCCTTCCTATAATTCCCTGATTTTGTGTCTCAGAACAAAATTACACAGACCAAGTGAAATCTGCCTCCACTGAGAGGTGCTTTTCAATCCACACGTGGTGTCTCCAGGGTTCCTCACATTCTTGGGTGGACAACCAGATTTTGAGGTGGCCTCCTCAAGGTGACCATGGTGGTGGTGGTGGTGCCCCTCAGCTTGGGCAAATTGCAGATTTGTCATGACTTATGTTGGAAATGGGGGTGTGTGTTCTATTTGCCACTTGTCAGAGCTGGGGCAGTTCTCTCTGTTCATGGGCAGTTTTCTTTATCTCTCCCACAGCCAGTCCTCCCTCCAGGAGATCTCTGCTGTCCATGGCCACTGAGTGTCCCTGCAGGGCTGATCAAATTCCAGCATCCCATGGGGAGATCCTCCGCCCAGGGCAGGAGCCAAGCATTCCTACCTGGATACAATCTGAGCCTGGAACAGCACAGCAGCCTTTGCCCACTGCATTCCCAGAGGAGCAGCTTTCTCCTGCCCTGCATTCCCAGAGGAAGAGCAGGCCCATCTCCAGCAGCCCTGGAGCTCCAGAGGAAAACTTCAGCCTTGTGCAGGATCCCTGCTCCAGCAGAAGCACAGCTGGCACTGCAGGAGGGCTGAGCCCCCATGGGATGGGACTGTGCCACCACCCTGACCCACAGGGCTCAGCTCATTTTTAGTTTTCCTAGTAAAGAACTGTTGTTGTTTGTACTATTACATTTGTATTTTTAGTTTTCCTAGTAAAGAACTGTTATTCTTATTCCCATATTTTTTCCTGAGCGCCCCTTAATTTCAAAATTATAATAATTCAGAGGGAGGGGGTTTGCATTTTCCATTTCAAGGGAGCTCCTGCCTTCCTTAGCAGACACCTGGCTTTTCAAACCAAGACATGTCACCACGTGAGGCATCCAAGAAGTGGGCAGGACTGCAGGTGCCAATCTCAGCAGTGCTTAGGGAAGGAGTCTGGACAGTCACTCAGGGATACAACGGAGAATCTGCCTCTGAGCATGTCACCCTCAGTGATCTCTATCAGGAGAGACAGTTGGTATGGGCACTGAAATTTCCTGTGGTTCATCTCTCGTCTGCTTCTCATCGCTTGAACGACAGCTTTAACTGCACTGGTGATCTCAGCCCGACCCCAGCTGCCTGCAGGGAGCCAGGACACACAGCTCAGGTGCACATTTGTAGATTAAAGATTCTCCAGATGTGGGGGGAGTTTAGCTGGGTAAACAAAGATATTCAATGGTATTTGTTGTTAAGGATGGATTTATAAACAGGCCCACGCATGAGCTCATGAGGATCTCAGCATCAGTGTCAATGATGAACCCAGGGCTCACAAAATCTTCTACTTTAGGGTGAGATAAAGCACTTTTTGGTGGCTGTAGGATTTTGTTGGATTTGGCAGGGGAAAGGACACCCAAATCCCATGGAGACGTGTTCCTCACAGACCCCAAAACTCAGGAGTTTTTATGGTCTGGTTGACAAGGTGGTGTTAGGGGTCATAGGTTGGACTTGATGATCTCAAAGCTCTTTTCCAACCTGGTTCTGTGATTCTGTGACAGGAGATGCTAAATTTTTGGTGAAAATATTTATCTGAGATGATCCCAGGACTCTCTGTGCAAGACAGAGCACAGTGGAAGGTTGGAGCCCAGTGAGCTGCTTCCTATTCTTGCCCATAGGAATGGGATGGATGGCATGGGAAATTAATTCCCAGAAACATGTGGGGCATCCCATGCATCCTGCTGATAAACATCCTTGGATAAATTACATTTCTGATGAACTCTCAGCTAAAAAACTGTAAAAATTTCACCCCCTCACAAAAAACCCTCTGCAGGAAGTCCAACAGCACCTATTCTAAGGACTTGGAAAGTATTTACATTATACTCCCAAAATATTTTAATTGATTTTTTGATTTTTAACCAAAAAAAAAAAAAAAAAAAAAAAAATCAAACTCTGCTGTTAATTGATCCCTTGGCAGCTCCAGAAAAACTCTGGCATTGTTTATGCAGAATTTTGTCAACTTTAGGAGAAAATCAGTCGTGGGATGAGCTGCAGCTTTTAACTCTGCAGCGTTAGGAACTGAAAGAAACAAGAGTCACTAAGTAAAGAATGGGCATCTTTGGCATAAATACTGAAAAATAAAGCTGTTCCACCCTAGAGGGATGGGAGGGCACAGAGATTTTGAAAACAGAAGTAGTATGAATTTCTTTTCCACACAGAGCAACTGAGGCCCAGAGATGAGAAGCCAGGACATTTCCCAGTACTGAAGAGCAACTGAGGTGTTGTCCCATCTCCTGGGACATCTCCCATGTCCAGGATTTAACATGATGGATTCTGGAATCAGTCTGGCCCCCAGCCTGGGAATATTCATTTTTTGAAGTATTTTCAAGCCTATTTTTGAGCTTATTTCAATAGTTAGGAGTAAAGGTGATCACTTACAGATATTTTCAAGGTGTTTAGTTTTAAAAATCTCTGCTTTAAGCTCTTAAGACTCATTATAACCTTAGGAATTCAGTCTTCTGGTAGACTAATAACCATTAGATCAAGAAGCAGGGTCACAGAGCAAATGGTGGGGACAAATGCAAAGATTTCCCCATTCAGCCATTAATGCAGGAGAGCAAAAGCTGATTTTATTCATTTATTTTACACGGTACTGAGGAAGGAGGAGAGGGGTTTTATGGAAGCAGGAAGAGACATGAAGGGGAAGATATTTAGCATCTGGATTGGAACCTGTCTGCAAGTTTAACAGCTGTTTTTACCAAATGGGAGCAAACCTCCCCCAAAACCAATGAGCCATCGTGCTAAATCTTCAGAGGGAAAAAAGGAAAAGGAGATTTAAACTGGCCTGCTGTCTCCATCAGCGATCCTGCAGGGAATTTTGAGGTTAATGTGGGTCCTGGCTGTCCACCTGACCCAGCCTCCCTGCTCCTCTGAGCTGGGTAAGGAAATCTTTTCCGTTTGCTGTCTTCAAGTAGGGAACAGCTCAGCCAGGGAGCGGTAATGGAGCCCAGCAGGGAGCAGCTGTGTTCATCTGTTGCTTTGTGGATGAAAAATGTTGCCTGAAATACACAGAAGAAACCAAATCCCTGCTCGCTGTAAGCCCTTCCTGAAACCCAGTGCTTGGTATCCGTGAGGAAACTTTTCACAATCCACAGGGGACGAGCCTGAGGATGTGAGAGGAGAGGTGGAGCAGTAAAAAATACAGAATTCTTATCCTTGGCTGGAGATATCACCCACAAGTCCATCCCCATGGCTCACTCCCTCCTCCTCCACAAAAGCCAAAGGTGTCCCTAAACATCCTCTGGAGTTGATGAGCTGCAAATGACACCAGGAAGGACAAGGTTTGGGATTCTCTGGGGGTAGGTTTTGGCCTTGCTGCATTTGGTCCTGTATGGTTCAGGGCCATGAAAAAGCTGCTGGACTAAAGGCAGGCAGTGGTGCCTCATTTTACACACATTTTTGGAGCAGTCCTCATAAAACCCAAAGTGCTTCCCAGGGATCCATGCAGCTCCAAAGCAGCTTCCCCCATCATCAGCTCTGCCTGTGCAGCTCTGAGGCTTTACCAGCACATGCTCCTTCATGGAATGGGGTTGGGCAGGCATGGGACCTGGGCTGAACCTCCTTGGAATTCCTCCTTTGCAGCTTAACAAGCAACAAGGTGCTTGGGAAGATCCCCAGAGGCTTTGATCTGTCCTTGTGGGATCTTCTGTGCACAGCTCTGGGTGTGGAGGGAGGCTGACCAGACAAAGAAAAGCTCTTCACTCTATTTCACACCTGCTTCTAGGATTCAGATTCCTTCCTTCTTAACATACCTTTTAATTATTCTTGCTTGCTCACTTTTGTTATTTTCTTAACCTTCCTTCCTTCCTTCCTTCCTTCCTTAAATCACAAAAGATGTCAAGTTGGACGGGACCCTGTGGGATGACTGAGCCCAGCTCCTGGCCCTGCACAGGACCATCCCCACCTTGTGCCTGAGGATATTTTCTTTTATCTTTTCCAATCACCAATTCACACTTTCCCCTGTCCCTCTTACACCCCATGAAGCTCCCTGCCAGAGGATGTGCAGACACTCAGGACACACCAGCCTTGTTCCCACCCAAGGATTTATCTGCTGCCAGAGCTCTCTGCCTCCAGGATCCTCCCACATCCCTGCCACCTCCTCCCCGAGCAGGCAGGAGCAGCACCAATGCTTTATGACCCTTGTCACCAGCAGATTAATGAAAGCTGGGAGGACAGAGGGGGGTCACAGCACGTGAACCACGACCAGACCCCACCACCACCCACCCCTCTGGCACAGGGATGATTTCTGCCTCAATCTCCCACCCTGACAAGGTGCAGGACAAATGGTGAGCACTGGTGATAAAAGGGACCCTGATCATTAAACACAGGGCTGGGATAAGCTGGATCACATCCCTGGAATGATGCTGCAGTGTGGAGAAGGCTGGATAAGATTTTGGGCTTTCCACACCTCATTGTTTTGTCTAGCACAGCCTGGCTTTGTTTTGCAGCTCCCTTTGACAAAATCTTTGAAAATACATCTGAATTGCCTTCCTAGACAAGTATCATACATTTCCTTTCCTTGTGCCATCTGAGATGCTCCAGGCTAGCAGATGTGACACAGACTGAGGCTCCCAAACCCTTTGGAAATTGTGCAGGGACCAGGTAGGGAATGGGATGTCTAAAATGACACCTATTTGAAGACAACCCACAGGCCTGGCTTCTCCCAGGCTCAGCAGCAGCCAAGTAAACTCTTCTTCATGCCTGGAAACATTCCCACCATTTGATTTGCACAATATTCCTTCAAATTTCAGAGTTCCTGGCAGGAGGGAGGTCTGAAGTCACCCCCAAAAGTCGTGACAGGTTTATTCACTGAAAGAGTGCCACCAGCATGGGGTTATTCAAGATTTTCTGGCAGTAGGCAAATAAAAATGTCAGAGAGCAAGAAGTTATTTTAAATAGCTGAGGTTCTTAGTGAGATGAAAATTGATATTATTAATATGGGATGAAGTCACTTTTGTCTAGGATCCCAACTCTAATTTCTGTGGCATTGCCTGCACTTCATCATGGCATTTTTAGACTTACAATTTACAAAAAAAAAAAAAAAAAAAAAAAAAAAAAAAAAAAAAAAAAAAAAAAAATCTGTGCTGTGACTTAGCGGAAAAGTGGAGAGAGAGAGGAGGAAAAACTTCAACATTTGGGGATTTGTTTTGGTCAAACTATGCAGGTTTGACGTTTCCCTTGGAAATGTGCAATTTATTATCTATGTCCCAGCTGTTGTCTGTCTGGAAAGCTGAGAAGGAATTTGGATGTCTTGCACCTGGGGAGCAGGTGGATTTTGGGGAGGACATTCATTGGACTGAGGTGCTCCTGAGATCCAGCCCAGTCTCCCAGGAGCAGCTGATCACACACTCCAAGACTGAATTTTCACCGGAGATGGAAGTGGGAGAGGGACTGGGGAATGAGGAATTGCAAGAGAGATAAGAAGAGGAGGAGGGTAAAAAACAATCCCCAAAGACATTTCCAAAATGAACATCTGTTAGGAGGGAGTGTGGGAGATAATAATAACAACAACAGCAGCATAAACAACTCGACTCTCCTACCTGCTTCTGAATCCCTCCTTTTCTCCCTCTTGCAGGAATAGCTTGGCTGAGGATCTGCTCCCTGCCACATCCCAAGCTCTCTGTCAGGAAGGAAAAGTTTCCTGGTGGCTCAGAGGTTTGCAGAGCACATCCCAGGTGTCGGATGCAAGAGCAAAGTTAAAAGAGAGAAAAAAATTTGTTCAGCGGAGCATCAAAAGCAAATATTCCTTTGGCACTGTCATTGATTCCACACCTTCCCCAGAAGTTCCTTGCCGTTATTCAAATCACTTTATCCTGTTAATCCACAAAAGGCAGGTGAGATTAGGCTGGGCTGGCAGAGAACTGCAAATATTTTATTGGGATACTTTTTGTGGAGACAAATAGTCCTTAAAGCGCCTTAATGCCTGATGCCAGAACACTGTGCTTAATTAAGCAGCTACAGGGGCCATTTACAAATGTGATTTCTGCATTGATTATCTATAACTCTCCCCGCAGCCCCTATTAACAGCCTCCTGTGGAGAGGATTGTTTCCCATAAGTGGCTCATCCAGGGAGATGGGGTGGCTGCCTTTGTCAGGCGTCCTATTCCCAATGATCAGCCTGAAAATATTGACTAATCAGCAACAAATGTGCATGGGGCAGAGGAAGAGGGATAAATCTCCTCGGGGGCTCGTCGGGGGAGGACAACAGTGATGAATCTGCAGATTAAAAGGCTGTTGTGTTGTCATTAGGAAAGGATAGAATGTGTAAAAGTGTTTTAGGCCAGATCCCAAAGCTTGCCCTGTGTGTTTTTTGTGGAAAGCTGGGTAAAAACCTTGCCCAAGGTAAGAGGGAGAGATTTGGGTGCCCTGTTGCAGTGGTCACTCAGTAAAGTATCCAGAGGGAACTGTCGGAGCCAGGACAGGCTGGTTGTAAAACCCTTCCCAGGGGGATCTCAGAACAATATGCAACATTTTCTAGCATAACTTTCCATTGATTTCTATGGAGTTGTTCTGCTGTAAATCACCTGTTCTCTGCCCTTAAATAACCGAGATTTACAGCCTCCCTGCCAAGAGGGATAGCCAGGAACAGAGATGGTTCTTTGTCTTCCCATCAGGAGCTGCTGGCTACCGTATGTGCAATTTGAACAACAAGATTTGAGCAAGACTGGGAAAAAGCAAAGAGAATCCCCCCAAATGGAGAATCCAGCAGGAAGGGACACACAAACACCTGTCCAAAGGACTCTTCAGGGGTGAGGCATCCACAAGTTCTCTTGGCAGGAGAGAGGGGTAGCCAGCATCTCTAGCAACAAATAACATGATCCTTGCACTGAAAAGCCTACAGATTTCAAAAGGCAGGGTTTTGTTGTTGTTGCCAAAAAAATAGACATTTTCTGCTCTGGAAGGAACAGGCTGGTGCCCACTTGAGTCAATGAAGCAAAAGCATCATCCCTCAGCTGATGCAAATGGAGCCAGCCCTATCTGTTGGATTTTTCCTGAGAGGACCACGGGGATGAAATCTGCCTTTTCCTAGCTGCCTGTGTGCCTTGGGGAGGAGAGGGAAAAGCAGCATGCACAGAAAAAGAAAAGGAAAAAAAAAAAAAAAGGAAAAATATGTCAATAATTTAAGAGACAAAGCTCCTGCCACAGAACCCAATCTCTTCCAGGCGCCCGCAGCAGCTTTTGGACACCTTGAGTAATCATGACTGGCTACATATTATTTCCCTATAAGCAAACTACAATGTTACTCATACAAACAGCTTAATCTTGACAGCTGCAAAATGCCAGGATTTAATGTGGGACGGAGGGAGTTTTGCCATATGTTGCCACTCCGGGCCTGAGACGTTCTAATCCGCAGCATATTGCCTGCCGGAAACAGCCATTTCAGGGAATGCCTCCCTTCCCTTTTAATTGCATTTGTTGTCTCCACTTCACGTTGGCTTTTCGTTTTCCTGCCAGCACAGAATAGATCAGTCCCTTGGGTTGGGTTGTTTTCTTCTCTCGGTTCCTGTTCTTGAGGAAAGGGGGATGAGTGTCAGAGCCCAGGACATCTCCCTGGTGGTCCTGGATGATCCAAGCCCCAGCCAGGGGGCTTTGAAGCCCTGGCAGGGGGGTCAGAAACCCTGGCATGCAGCCAAAGACCCCTGTGGCTTTGAGTTCGACCCATGGAACAAATTACCACCTTTGTATGAAGAATTAAAGGTCACAAAAGTTCAGACAGCATAACAGTAGTAGTTATAGGGTGAAAAGAAAAATTTTGGGGGTTTTACTATAGGGGTCTAGGAGACAAGATGGAGGGATCTGGGCTTTGTCCTGTTCTTCCTTCTTCTTCCTAGCCTCCATCTTCTTGGTGATGGTGGCTCTTTGGGATTGGTGTAGAGTAGAAAGTCACTGTCTAACGTGGGTGATAGGTATTGGAACATAACTGTAAATATCAAATACATAGCTTATGGTATAAAAGATAACACCAGCCCTGTGGGTGGGCAGTGTGCCTCAGACAGACCTGCAGATCAGACCTGCAGATCAGACCTCTGCAGGTCTGAGAGGAAATATTTTGGATACGAAATAATAAACAACCTTGAGAACGTGAGCCGAAGACTCCTGACTTCTTCTTTGACAGCTGGGTTGGGGAAAAGAGACTTTTAACAGACACCTTGGGATCTTCCTGACCAGAGAAAATCCTGAGAGTTGAGGAGCACTGAGGGTTCTTGTAGGGCTTGGGGTCACACACCCATCCTGGCTGGTCCCACTCCCAGCCCACTGTCCCACAGGCTGCCAGGTCAGGAGAGGCTTCCTGATGGTGTCTGTGTTCACTGGAATTGTCAGATGGCTCGTGCAGGGGAGACTTTTCATCTCCTTTTCATCTCCTGCTTGCTAATCCCCTTTTCCTTGATAAAACAATCTGGCATGGCAATGTTAATTTCAGCTTTTTCCTGCTCTCTGTCTGAAATTTGAGGAGGTGGCCAAGTTCTCCACTCCTGTTTGGAGATGTGAGCACAGGGAGGCCAGAAGATAATGCCAGGGTGAAAGAGGAATGCTCAGGAGAGGACAAATTGGTTGGTTTACGTGTGTCCCCACCTTCTTCTTTCTCTCAAAACTTATCCCCATTAGTGGAATGTGTGGAAAATGCACCAGTGATGCTTGATTCTGGGCAGGAATGAGGTGCTGTGGGCACTGAGAGGTGGTGGACAACAAACAAGGGAAATCCTCTGTATCCTTCATTTTCCAGCACCAGGTAAGGCAAGTCTGGAATTTTACTCCAGCTGTGACTGAAGCAGAACCCTGGGAACACACAACTGTACAAAAATGACCCAGGATAAGTGGAAATCATCCATGTCACCACCTTCCATGCAAGATCTCTGCTGTGCCTCCAACAAAGAATCATTTAGGTTGGGAAGGACCTCTAAGATCATCAATTCCAGCTGTTAGCCCACACTGCCAAACCCACAACTGCTCCACGTCCTAAACACTCCTGCCTGCACCTCTGTATTTGCTGTCCCTTGGTTTTCTGTAGGTGGCTATCCTTTCTGACCAAGGAAGGGAATTTTTTGCACTTTTCCATTTTTTTTGCAAAGGTTTGGTTGGCTTGGACCCGTGATTCTCCTTTGCAGCTGCTGAAAAAAGGAGAAAGTTTTGGCCACCAAGCTATTACAGCTCCTGCAGGCTCTCAGAAGGCTTGGATGCAGTTTCCAGCTGTGTTGCAGAATTCCTGTGTGACCCAGCTCATGCAATTTTTATAAGGTTCCTTTTTTTTCCCCTTATGAAAAAGGAAAACAAACAAAACACCAATTTTTCTCCCCGTGCCACTGCTTTTCCTGCTGGTTCCTACCCAATTGCTCTGTTACATCCTCATGGGGTGGATGAGCCCTCAAATTTAAGTCCCTTTCTCTGACAGTGGTGTCCACCTCAAGGTCCCTTTTTATGCCATAAAGGCAGGATTCTCCACAAACGTTGGAGGCAGGAGAGGAAGGCCATGGAGTTAAATTGAAGCAGGAAGATTAACCTTGATATTAGTAAACAGTGAAAAGTGAGGGAAATTGGGGAAGGTTGTTCCGATCCTTGGAGCAATCCTGCTCATTGTTTGTCAGGGGGCAAAACCATTGTCCAACTTGTTCCTGAATCTCTGGAAGTAGATCCTGGATCTCCAGCACCCTGATGCTCTTGTCCTTTGTCATTCCTCGTGGGCTAAACCTCCCTGTCACAGTAAGATCCCAGACTTTGCTGCCTCCTGCCCACTCTCCATGAAAAGAGCCCCTGTTCCTCCCAGGAAGGTGCCTGAGGGCAGACTGATACATGATGCATTTTGTTAATCAGATCTGTGCCATGACTCAAATGATGGAAAGGCACGTGGTAATTCTTTGGGCTAAATAATTCACGTTAAAGCACTTCTTTGTTGCCCCTTTTACCACATAAATCCATAACTCAGCATGGAAGGGGGAAAGAAAGGTTAATTGCCCACTTGCCCGAGTGGAATTGTGATGGGATTCATCTTCCCCCATCTCAGATGTCTGGTGACAGTACCCACAACTCAAATTCATGTCTTTTATGCAAAGCAATTGCTGCACAGCTCTTCTTAGGGGCACAACATGAACAGGAAGAACTGGAAAATCACTGGAACAATTTTCCTGCGCAAAAGGCACTGAAATCTTGAAATCTTGAAGTCTTTCCTCTAGATGTGGAGCAAAGGCTTCACCTGTGCCTGGTGTGGGAGCAGGGTTAAATTATGGCTGCTCATAATGAACTGTCTAATAATGGAATATTGGAATGGTTTGGGTGGGAATGGACCTTAAGGATCATCTTATTCCAGTTCCTGCCATGTAAGGACACCTTCCACCATCCCAGGCTGCTCCAAGCTCCATCCAGCCTGGCCTTGACATTCCAGGGATCCAGGGGCAGCCACAGCTGCTCTGGGAATTCCAGCCCAGCCAGGAATTCCTTCCCACTATCCCATCTGACCCTGCCCTCTGGCAGTTTTAAGCCATTCCCCCTTGCCCTGTCCCTCCATCCCTTGTTGTTAGAAGCAATATCAGCCCAGCCAGAGAAAATCTTTGTGATGCATCTGGAAACTCTTCATCCTTCCAAAGTCCTTCTCCAGCTCTCCCACAGCTCCTTTAGGGCACTGGAATGTTCTGTAAGATCTCCCTGGAGATTTTTCTTCTCCAGGCTGCCGAGCTGCCTGGGGAGCTTCCATCAATCCTGATTTAAGGGACCCTTAAAAGAAAATCCACTTTTGCCTGGCTACTTGAAGAAACCTTGTGAGCAGTGGGAGAAAGGAGCACCTCTGGACACCTCGCACCTCATCCTGCAGCTGTGGCCTCCAGGAGAAAATTATGGATTGTGCCTTGGATATGGGAATGATTTGGGGCTGAGTGGCTCAGACACAAACTCTGCTCAGTGGCCAGGGGATGTCTAAGGTCAAACCAAAGGAATTCCAGCTGGAATGGAGCTGGGATCCATCCAGCCTCGGCTGCACTCAACACCAGACCAGACAGCTCATGGAAAATTGTCCAGTGTTGCAGTAAGGTGGAAAAATCATAAAGAAAGGCTTAGTAAAACCCAGCCTGCCCTCCTGGAATCAGTGGCTGGCCTTCTCAAAGCTGGCATTTTGCAAGTTCCCATGTGAAAGCAATCCTGGTGTGAGCAGTTCATTAACATAACAATCAATTACTGGGTATAAAAACGATCTTGCACCTGTATAAACTGTTGTTAAGCTGTTAGATAGAAAAATGAAAACTATCTCTCACAAACAACTTTCCCTGCATGTACACACTGAGAGTTTGAGTGACCAATCAATGCAGAGTAACAACTACTAACCAATAAAGTAATTGGCAAGAAATCTCATAACCAACTGGAGTCACACACGAGCTCTGTAAAACTGTATAAAAAGGAGTTATGTGAATAAAGAATGGGCTTTTTCCACCACAAAGAAAATGGAGTCTGTGTGATTTATTCCCATAGTCCAGGACTCTTTCCCTGCTCTTTCCTCTTTTCCTGGCAGTAGATAAAGTTGTTATTTTAAGCATAACACATTTGCACACGAATGGGGATCCACGTCATGAGCAACAAATCATGTCTGGGCTTAGCAAGAGTGAATACCCACACACCTTGTGTGTGCTGTCCCTGCTGTCCCCAAAGCCACAGCTGCCAGCTCTGCAAGAGGGTCTGGATTGGACAAACTTTCTGAGTTTGTCATCTCTTTTAGAGCAGCAAGAAGTTTTAGGGTTTTTTTTTTGGTTTTTTTTTTTTTTTTTTTTTTTTTTTTTGTGCTAGCAAATACTTTACCTGTAAAATAAACTGGTTTTTCCCCACTTCTCTCAAAAGAAGTATTTTTCCCAAACCAGTTAAAAGAAGAGACAATTAAATCTACTTTCTAGAAGAACCCCTTCAGGAGTTCTCTCCCAAATTTACCCTAAACCAAGACATATACATTATTGGTGACTTTATGATCCTCGTATCCCTATTCATCTGTTTAGCCCAGAAATAAGTTTTACACCTTTAAGATTTACACCTTTAAGATTAAGGGGAAAAAAGCTGCCTAGGACACTCATCAGGCAAGTTTTGTTCAAAAGCATCAAAAAATGTTCAGTGAAGTTTATCCTCAACACTTCTCAAGAAATATATTTCACTATTGCTGAGAATATTGAGAACTACACAAGCACACAACCTGTTAAACCTTAATTAAAATTGAAAAAAAAAATCCACTTTTAGATCTATAAACTGGGAGTGTAGAACCCACAGAAGGCATAAATTATGCAAATTATTTTTTATCTGTGTATGTATATTTAATGGTATCATTATTATCCCCAATTACATCACAAATCTCTGAAAATTTCATGAAACAGGTAAACTATTTATACTTTTTATGCAAAATATAACAGTAATTCAGCACCAGCTCAGCCCTGCACACACGCCTTCGGATTTGCTCTCATTTGCATATTGCTGAATTTACACAGTATGTTTTGCTAATTAATTTTTATCTGGAAGCCTCTAAAGCAGTGCCGTGTTTTCCCTCCTCCAAGGATGACTTGTGTGGTTGTCTCTTCCCAGGGAATGATTTAATAAGAGAGAGGGACTTTTCCTGGGGAAGTTAATGGGGTTCATAAATTCCAAGTGAAGAGTCTTTTTTATGGCTTGGGTGGTTTAAACAACACAAAAGATGTTCTCTGGCCTTGACTTAAAACATCCATGTGAAGAGCTTCTGGTGAAGAACAGGAGCTGATTTCAGAATCACCAGCACAAAGCCTGAATTTTTTTGGGGGGTGTTTAGAAGCAATATCAGCCCAGCCAGAGAAAATCTTTGTGATGCATCTGGAAACTCTTCATGTGACCACAGACTCAAAGGCTGAGCCGATTTTGCGATAACTTGTAGAGGTCAGAGTTGTAATCCTGTGGCTTTCAGCTTCCAAATAATTGCAAAATGTGCAGGAAAAATTGCTTTGGCCTCCAGAAGAGTTCCCATTATTCTTTTCGTAACCAGTTATAATGCAGTTATCCAAGCACCTTGCACTTTAATGTGAGTTTTTAATAGCAATTTCTCCCCTTAAAACTTAGACTCATTTAGGTTGGAAATGACCTTTCAGATGGAGAACAAAATCAGCTTCAGCAAAATCAGCTGAAATCCTTGTAAATCAGAGGAGTGCAGCTTTTGGAGAAGCTTTCTCCTCCCTTTATGATTGCAGCTAATTAACATAACTCTCTTTCTGCCTTCCAAAATGTTCATTTCATCCACCCCCCTGAATTTTGCAACAATTCACCGAAGATTAATCACTAAAAGTGGCATTTCTCTGTAAAACTAAATTACTCAGTGTTATTAGAATTTTCCAATGAGATTGGTACCAGTCAATGTGAGCTCATGGCTCCAGCATGAGGCTGAATTCAGAGGGGTTTATGTGAGATTAATTTAAGTCAAGCCTTACTGCCAGGGCCTCCAGCTGTGCTGAACTCTCCTCTGGAAAAAATCAGCAAAATCAGAAAAATCAGAACCTGCCTTTATCCTAACTGCATTTAGGTGAGATGAATCATTCCCTGGAAGTGCCAGGATCTCCCTAAAAGTTACAAATGTGATCACCTATTGCACAGGTGTTTGCATGCAGTCAAAGGAGCCCCAGCCAGGTCTTCCAAGGGTCATTTGCCCACATTTTCCTTGCTCTGAAATCATGGGAGGACCCACCAGTGTCACAGGGTTTTGTCTGAAGGCGATGGGACATGCTGGGAGACAACATTTGAGCAGCAGAGTACTGCCCTGTTGATGACAAATGTGCAACCTCCAGGCTCTCAGAGCTGAGCTGAACAACTCAGAATAAAAAGGAAAACCTCAAGCTGGCCTGTCCCTGCTGCAGACAAAGCTGCCTCTGCCATGCTGAGCACAATCAGGCTCTGAAATATCAGTGTTTTTAAGACCAACCTCTGCAGCTGTCAAGCAGCACAGGAGAGACACTCTGATGCCTCCTCCTCCTCCTCTTTCCCATGCTCCTGCCTCCAAATTTTGTTCTTTTCCATGCTTTTTGACAGGCCTTCCTCCTTGGGTGATCTCTGGCAGGAATTTAGGATCACAGCAACGAGTGACCTGTTTTGGGTTGTGGGGAAACTGTGGAGAGATGAAACTAGAAATGAAGCTGGCCCAGGAACTGGGAAGTAAAGGTTATTTCTTTAGATGTCAGCAAGGAGAATGAATCAGTCACAACTACTTAAGGAACCTCAGGGAACAGTTCAGGCATGTGTGATGCATGAAGGCAGATCTAATTGGGGTGATTTTTTTGGGAAGAGATTCATTAAAAAACAAACAAAAAAAAAAAAAAAAAAAAAAAACCCAAAACACCCTGCCTGTCTCCATGGCAACTGAACATGTAGGGGTGCACCTGGTCTCAGTTTGTGACTGTCCCTCTCTTAAATAAAACCAAATTTGTTGTTTCCCATCTCTTTTCTTAGGCAGCAGCCTGACTCTCTTTTCCCAATGTTACATGAGTGGTTTTTTCTCCCTCAAAATACAAAAAGCTGAACAGATCCAGTCTGCTGGAAGTGCAGGGGGGTAGCCCTGGACATCCAACCCCTTGGTCTCCAAAGAAAACTTTATCTCATGTGTTTATTGTGCGCTAAATCTGGCCCAGATGTGGCACATTTTCTAAAAATTGCTGGGCCAGCTCATGCAGGGGATGAATCGAGCAAAGCAACCACGACCTCACGTTAAATCTGAGGACACTGCCCATGGTTTTCATTGGTTAATTGAATTAAATCCCCACGTGGGTCAGTCCTTATCAATCAGCAGGTCCAAGCACACTCAGCCAGAATCCTCTGCTCCTGCCCAAAGAATGGGAATGGATCATTAGGGAAAGCAAAAAGCATTCTCCAGAACAAATATTAATGCTGTCTCCAAGTTAATTGACATGGACTGGCAAATGCAGGAGAGCAGGGGAATATAAAAGATGATAAAAATAGTTCTGTTGCAGCTCCTAAAAACAAAACTCTTGAAAGGTTTTTGTTCTGGAGGAGGGACAGAGGTGCATTGTAGTGTCATTATTCTAACTCTTCGTGTGGATCACTGGATTGGGGCAGTTAATTGTTTTTCAGGATTAGCCCATGGATAAAATCATACAGACCTGGAGGACAGTGCCTTGTGTATTGCCAACAATATATTAGCTCTTCTTTCAATTGATAAAATAATTAAGGGCTTGGTTGAAAGGGCATATTTCTCTCTGTGGCCACTGGTGCCTGAAAGCATGAAATTTCAGAATGTTTCCAATAGTTTTTCATTGAAAGAGGAATAATCCATTTTCTGGCTAATTATTTTCAAGAGAGCAATAAAAACTGAATTAGGAATATTTAAAAATGTAAAAAGTGCTCTACATTCAAATGGCTTGAACTTTGGTGATGTACCATCGTTTGCAGATGATAATGAAAATGTTAACCTTGGGAGAAACCATTTTGTCCACAAATTAATGACAAATAAGAGGAATATTAGCTGCAGATTAATTGCTAAGTTCGCATACTGCAGAGTGTGCTATATTTAAGTTGTCATTTGGTTCTGCAGGTTATATAAGTAACTTTTAATTCACTTTTCCTCATCTAGCAAAAGGTTTCAGAATGACAGAAGAGACTTAATAGCTTTCACTGTGGAATATATGAAAACACTGAGGAATGGCACCAGTAAATGGATGGCTGAATAACCTGAGTGAGTCTTACGACATTTCCCAGTTATTAGAAATTAACTATTATGGCAGAAGAAAATTGATCAGCTACAATTTTCATATTCCTGAAGGATAATGAAAATGGAGATGATACTTTTAGGAACTGTAACTGATTTCACTTCTTTTCACAGAAAGTTAAAAGCTGTTCTGGGTTGTGGAGTTTCTTGATTTTCTTTCTTTTTTTTTTTTTTTCTTTAATGGTACAGTCATAAAAGTAAAACAGTCTGATGTTGCATGAGAAGGAATTTATGATATAATGAGTTCACTGAAGAGTGAAGTTAAAACAAAAAAAAAGATAAATCCTTTGGTCACACTGGTAACTCCTATCAGAAAACAAACCGTGACAAAATAGAAAATACAGAAAAGGACTTTAGTTCTCTAATGCTTGACTTCACAATTTGATTTTGGTAAGGAAAATCCCATTCATCAAGGACCTATCTCTGAAACACATTTACTCTGGGGCTATTTTCATCCCTCAGTTATCTCATTTTTTAAAAAACTCATGGCAATGATGCTGGGCAGTTTTATACTAAACACAGCATGGAAGGACTATTTTTTGGGGCAAAAACCTCCTCACTCTGGGCTTGTTGTGCCTTGAGCTGGGTGTCCCTGGGGTCACAAATGTGCTAAGGACAAGGGCAGTGCCCAGAAAAATATCAGCTCTGGGTGTGCCTGGGCTGGGCACTGGGAATCTGACACCAGCACTGGGGACCAGGGATAATCAGTGAAAATCAGTGTTTGGACAAGGAAATCAGTATTTGGTTGTCTTTTCTTTATGAGCATGGATTTAAAAGGGCTCTGGGTGAATTCCTGGCTGCAGTGGGGTCTGCACATTTGTCCTCCTGCTGCATTTCTCCCCTACTCAAGTCTAACTCATGGTGAAGGCCTGCCTGGCCAGGGAAATAATCTTTTCTTGCCTTATGGATAAACAAATGGATTCCAAGTACAGACTGCAGAAAATGAGAACCCAAAACTATTGGAATTAATCTGCAGTCAATGATTGACTCAGGTACTGCAAGAAAAGCCACCAGCTGCTGAAATGGCCCCTGCTGGGATGTGAACTAAGCTGCACATGGGGAAAAAAAAAGCAATTTTAGTCATTAATGTTGCCCATGGCACCTGGCCAAGCATCCCTTAGGCTTCAGGAGTGGATTCTCTGCTGTTAAATTGGCACTGACACCCCTTGCAGGGTTGGGCTGACACCAGTTGCTCCATCCTTCATATGGATTATTCTTGCAGACCTCACCCAGATCAAGCTGATGCTGCTGTAACAAGGGCTCTCCTGCCTGTGCAGCAATGTTAATTCAGGATATAATTTCTGAATGTTTGATAATTCAGGATATAATTCAGGATATAATTTCTGAATGTTTGACACCAGTATTCCCAGAGTGAGACGAAGGTGAGGAGATTCACTGCTTCAGCTCATGGATAAAAGTTTGAATTTTGGTCACAGAAGCCTTAACAGGTTTGGGATGGAATGGTTTTTAAATTTCATCCAGTGCCACCCCCTGCCATGGGCAGGGACACCTTCCACTATCCCAGGCTGCTCCAAGCCCTGTCCAGCCTGGCCTGGGACACTTCCAGGGATCCAGGGGCAGCCACAGCTTCTCTGGGCCTCTTCTGCCAGGGCCCCAGAACCCTCAGAGGGAAAAATTTCTTTTTAAAATACATCAAGACCTGCCTGCTATCAGTTTCAAGCCATTACTTCCTATCACTCAATTCCCTTGTAAATAGTTCCCTTTCGTAACATCCTCAAAAATGGATATGGGCTCCTCCAAAGAGTGAGGATTATGTGGGACACCAGGGAAATGTCTGTCCTCTTGCTAGCTGAACCATTCAGAGAAAAAGATGGTTTTTCACATCATTTAAATTCTAGGTATATTTGTGGTTGGTTTGTTGGTTTCTTTGCTCATTTTTGTTTGCTTTTTCTTTTTTTTTTTTCCTATTCATTCTTTTCCTAGCTGTACCATCTAGTTCAGATTTCATAAATAAATAAAATAAATACTTTGATCTGTCTTCTGATGGTTAGTGTGATTTTCACATAACATCCTATCACTTTCCCCTTAGAGGTATCATGATCCTAAAATTGGGTCCAAACTCCAAAGCTTTAACATAAGCTATAAAACACTTCAAGGGATAATGGGATACGCATCCACTTTCTCTGCATGGATGAGCCAGCACTGCAGAGGTCAGGAGAAGGAGATCTGTCTTTAACACCCAGAAACAAGCAGGAAAATTCATGTTGCAGGGAAGAAGGGAGCGCTCCTGACGTGTTGAGGTGCTGGGGAAAGGCTCGGCAGAAAAAACTAGAAACGAGTTTTAAAGATGGCTTTGCAAAAAGACCAGATATTTTAGAGAATTAGAACTGTGAAAGATGTATTGTAGTAAGAACATGTAGGGTAAAATAATAGGTGATCGGTGTTAGAAGTATTAGTAGCATTGTGTGGCAAAAGTTAATAGGTGGGAAAATATTTATGAGTTATTAAAACTAGGAAATAAGTTGGTTTCTGATGGAATTCTGTTGAGTTTTACATCTCTTATGTCTCACTTTTTCATGAGACTGATAACAGAATAAAATATTTGAAAATGCTTCTCAGCTGCCCCATCTCTGTAGAGCTGGGATCTTCCTGCAGGGAAAGGCTTGGCAGGGAGGGTGGAAGCTCTGGAAGCAGGGAAGGGCAGTGGGAATAGGGCTGTGACCATGAATCCAATGGCACAGCCAGAGAGGAGCTGGCTCATAAAGATAATTGATGGCTGCGCTCTCTGGCACTCACATTTTTCAGCCAGACCCCCTCGTGGAAGAAGAAGGATCCATCCTCTGCTGGATGTTAGATGATGGTGAGATTAGTGGCCTAGGAATTATGAAGTCCTCCCTTTGACTCCCTCTGGCTGCCAACATTAATCAGGTGATTGTCTGGGATGTGAGGTATTTCCACCTACTCTTCATCCCAAGCCTCTGTGCTAAATCTTACCCTGCTTTGGGCTGGCTTCACCCAGGCTGGGCTTGGCTGCTGTGGATGTTCTGGCTCCTTTATTTTGCATTTCTGCAAGGAAACAGAAGATGGAGTGAAGAGGGATGGTTTTAGGGACACAAGACCAGGTGAGATGCTTCAGTCCTCTGCTGTTATGATAGCTATGCTATAAAACCTTTTAAATAAAATCTTTTAAACAGAGGCATTAAGATCCAATTAAGCAGCTTGGTTCCTTACCCTATCTCCTCTAATAGCTCCTCTAAACCTTCAGGTTCTGATGATTTAACTGATTTTTCTTAATTATCAGCCCAAATTTATTCATGAGCTCTCTGATCTCTTTCAGTATTCATGGTGTCAGTCCTGCCCTTCCTCTCACCTGTCTGAAGAAGTTTTACAACTTTCCTTTGTTTTTATGCAGTCCAGTGGGATTTTTCTGAGTGAAAACTTCTTTCAGGAAATGAAATGTGGTGAATCTCCTCTCCTAAAATGTGCCTTTCTGCCCCTCAATCACCTGATCAGCCCTTCCCTGTGCTTGTTTCCATGAAAAGTTAATTTACAGAATAATGTCTTAGACTGGAAATGCAGGATGTGGCTGGGGGTGTGTGTTCTGTCCCCTCTGTCAGAGCTGGGGCAGCCATGTCCCAAATTGCACACTGTATTTGCCTCCTCACCAACACAAGACGAGATAGTGCTGACCTTAAAAGAAACTCAATTTCACAGAGAGAGTTATCAGGGAATACATGGGAGTGGAAGACAGATGGGAGAGGCTGGATATTACTCCCAAGATCACGCCTGAGACGGGCTCCATCACATCTTGTACCATAAGGAAGCGGTGCCAGCACAGCTTTGGCTCTCAGGGGTTCCTTTTATGCGTTTTTTAATCAGCATCAAAGCAACTGGCAATCATGGCTTGTACCAGAGCTTGAGACAGCAACCCCCTGAGAGGAGTGGAGGCAGCTGTGCCTCGGAGATGTGGGGTCCTGCCCTCTGCAGATGCTGCTGGCTCTGCTTTCATCTGCTGCACCACTGAGGGATTTCTCTGCAAACCCAGGACCTGCCTGGAATTTCTCTGGCTGGGTGTGGGCATAGAATCATGGAAATACAGGATCATAGAATCATGGAATCACAGGATTGTTTGGGTGGGAAGGAAGGTCATCTGATTAAAACTCCCCTGCCATGGCAGGGACACCTTCCACCATTCCAGGTTGCTCCAAGCCCATCCAACCCGGCCTTGGGCACTGCCAGGGATCCAGGGGCAGCCACAGCTGCTCTGGGCACCCTGTGCCAGGGCCTCACCACCCTCACAGGGAACAATTTCTTCCTAAAACCCAACCTAAACCTAATTTATTTAAAATTAAAGCATAAGATGGGCACCTCTCTTAGGGCTAATCACCCTCCACTGCCTTTGCAGCATGAGGTTTCTTGATTTAGGACCCATAACTCTGACCTTAAAGAGCACCAAGGATGGGATGCAGCCACATGACCTGGATCTGGCTAAAAACAGGTTGGATGAGCCCTGTGGGTATTTTCCCCTTTGAATGAGAGCTAAGAGTGAGCTGAAATGCAGCAACATCCACAGGAAAGGAGACTCAGAGCCTCAGGACCTGCTGGAGTCCTTCTGCTTCACAGCTGCCTCTCCCCACATCAGGATTTTATCCACAGAGTCCAGAAGTATTTTATATGCACATGACATTCCTCACATTTCAGGCTTGCATGGCCACTGCAGTGTGGGGAGTAATTTTTCTCATGGTTGCTGCTAAGATTTCATCTCTGACAGTGGGATACACCTTGCTGGATCTAATACGAGAAGCGGGAAGAATTTTGAGTGACTTTTGGTCTGCCAAGCAGGGGTTGCAGCTTTGTAATTCTACACAAATAAGTTCACTGCTGATTTGTAAACAAGGTTGTACTTGAGGAGGAGGAGCTGAAGGGTTTTCCTTTGAAGGCTCTTGTCAGCACTCTCTGAACACAGCTGGCAGACAAATGCAGAATGAGATTTGATGGCATGAAGGGGAAGGTGGAAAATGAATGAAGGTGGAAAATTTAAAATGAAAATGTGAAGCAAACTTGTCATTTTGTTGGGGATTTTTTTTTGTTTGTTTGGGTTTTTGGTTTTTTTTTTTTTGGTGGGACGGATCATCAGCAAAATGAATCATCTTGGGCAAGGAGTAAGATAAGTTGATAAGTCCTGCCCTTGAAAATTTTAAAGAATGAGAAAAAAAAACTTTGCCTGCTTCATAGGCTAAGAGAGAGTGGTCAAATTTCTCTGGAGGTCAGACAGGATCTTATGGTTTTAATACCAAGGAATCTCACCTTGCAGTGCAGAACCCCTGTTTATGGACAGGAGAAGCAAACCCAGGAGCAGTAAGGGGCATCCTGAGAACTCACTGAGCAATAACAGGAATTCTGCCCAGAGAAACTGGCTGCTCCATCCCTGGAAGTGTTCATCCAGTCTGGATGGGGCTTGGAGCAACCTGGTCTAGTGGGTGGCATTCCTACCATGGCAGGGGGTTGGAACGAGCTGGTCTTTCTTGTCCCAACCCAAACTTTTCAGGGATTCTGTGGTTCTCAGGCACACTGAAGAACTGGTCACTTCCCCTTCTCCCAGGGAATGGCTTCTCCCACCTCATGCTTGGTTTTCCATGGCCTCCCAGGAGGTGCAAGCTCAGCCCCACTGCAGGTTCTCAGCTCTGCTCCCACGTCAGGAAGGGCAATGCAAGGAAAGCAAAGCTTCCTGCAGGATTGACCAGTTCTCCCTAAAAATAAAATAATGGTTGGAGGTAAAACACAGGTCTTTGGCTCCCCTCCTTGCTCTGATAGCATCCCCCTCCTCCTTCCCCACTGGGAAGTTCCAGGTTGGGATGATGAGAAAGGAGGATGTTTTCCTCAGATCTCCAATCTGCCCCTGTGAACTGTGGGAAAGAGTCGAAGCACGATTCAAAAACATCACAACTCATAAAGAAGATTCCCTGAAAATACGCAGAACTTTCCAGAGGAGGAAGAAACCCATAAAATCCAGCTGACACAGCCCTGGGAATCTGTGGCTGTTGTCATTACTTGCCTGGTAAGGAGTCAGGACCACGCAGGGATATGTCACTGCCAGGAGGCTCTTGAACATCTGTGGCAACTGCAGCAGCATCTGAATGAGGAGGGAGAGATTAATCATGCTCTGGACGTTCCTGGCTAATGCATCTTCCCTGGCAGCCTGCAGTCGGTGACAGGGATGTCCTGAACTCTGATTTGCAGTGGGCTCAGCAGGGACACCCAGACAGCTGGGAGGATCTGCCCGTAAATGGCTTCATTTAAAAGTTGCTCTCTGGTTAAATTGTTTTCAAATGTTGCTAACTTCTCCCTTGGTTTTTGGTGTTTTTTTTCTTTTTTTTTTTTTTTTTTTCTTCACTTAATCCCAGCTTTGAGAGCAGCGAATGGGCCTGGAAGGGGATGTGTGGCAGTCATATTTTCTGGAAAAATCCCTTCGCCCAGGATTCTTCTCCTGGGAAGCTGAGAAGCCTCAAAGAAAAAGGAAAACAACATTATCTCATTTGCTTCTCCTGTGTTTTGCTGCTTTGGAATGTGTTTTTGAGACTTTTTATCCAACAGGTGATTGTTTCATTGGTTTCATGTGAATTGTTTTTGACTTATTGGCCAATTGGGGCTGAGCTGTGTCCAACTCTGGGGAAAGAGTCACGAGTTTTTCATTATCTTTTAGCCCTCTGTAAGTATCCTTTCTGTATTCTTTAGTATAATTTAGTATAGTATTCTTTAATATAATATAGTATAATAAAATAATAATTAGCCTTCTAAGAACATTGAGTCAGATTCATCATTCCTTTCTTGGTCTGGAAACCCTGCAAATAAAATAGGGATGCAAACAGAATTTGGAGCTGGAATCCAGATTGGTTTCATTTGAGCAAAGCAATCAGCACAGGCAGCAGGGTTCTTTTGGCTTTTGGGATCAGAGAATGGGGACGTGGGTGGGGATGTCACACATCTAAAAGGTGAAAAGAGAAAGTAGTTACAGCCCCTAAAACCCTGTAGTGGCTGGATCAGTCAGGGAGTGTCTGCCTCCCCAACAGGTCACAGATTTTGTCCCAACATCAGGAAAGGAAAAGGGAGGGGAATTAACTGGGTCCATTAATGAGTGCACAGAATCATAGAATTATTAAGGTTGGAAAAGATCTCCAAGATCATCAAGTCCAACCTTTGACTGAACAGCACCCTGCCCACCAAACCATATCACAAAATACCATATTCACTCAATTTTTGAAGACTTCCATGGCTGAGAACTCTATGAGCTGTCTTCACAGAAGAGTTTACAGGTTTTACAGGCTTTTAATGTCAGCTGAAGGTACTGGGAGTCTTCTCTTCTGTGGCTCATGGTAGGTGGAATAGGTGGTGATTTTATGGACCCTTCTGTTGGCTGTCTGGTGAACACTGGCAGTGATGGCTCCATCTCCTACACACCCCCTCCCACACAAAAAAATAATTTTTATACTGGATCACAACATATTTTGCTGCCTGAAAAGTCAGTGTTCTCTACAGTTTCACCTCACACAAACAAGATTCACTCAATTCTTTGTGCCCCTTAAAGGCTTCTCCTTTCTGAGCTCTCTGAAAAGGATGGAATTGCAAGGGATGCATCTCGGTCCCACGTCAGGAATAACCAATCTGTCTGTGCAAGTGAGGGGCAGCAAATCCATCAGTGAACACGTCAGGGGAAGTGCCAGCAATGATGGTCAGGTAAACTCCCAGGGGCTGAGGTGATGGAAGGCAAAGTCCTTGAGCTGAGTGCAGGAACAGGCTGTGGAAGCAGCAATTTTTGGTGCTGTGGCATTTCACAGTTTCCTCACAGATTCATGGTGAAAATCGGTTTTTATTCAGTTTTGAACAGATCATCTCTCCCTCTGCAAGACAGGCCATTTAAGAAATAAAGGTTGTGTAACAGCATTTATCTGAAGGCTGTGGAAGAAGGAAATAAAATAGGGAGCAAAAGAAACTGTTTCTGGCTCTCTGTGAAGGCAAAGCCACAGAAAGCAAAGACCAGATTCAGCCAGACTCACTCCTCTTGGCCCCACTGGTGTTTCCTGCTGCCTTCAGAGGTGAACAAGCATCCAGAACCAGAGAAATACCATGGGATAATCCATGGGAGGAGAGTGACACCTGACCTCAGGGAGAAGAGATATTCCCAGAGATAAAACATGATTTCTAGGTAACTTTACTCCAGATTTGATTCCATGCTTATTCCATCTCCTTTGATGAAGCAGAGCAGAGCTGTGCCCATCCCATGCTGGTCACCCATGAGAAGCCCTGGGCTCTGGACAGGGCTTGACCACAAACCACAGCTCTCCTGGGGCACAAGGGAGGCTTTCAAAGTCACTGTGTCCTGATTGTGGCACGACCAAAGAGCTGTTGGCAGCTTTTGTTCCCAAGCTCCAGCATCACAAATCTCCCCCTGCCTTGAACCACCTCATCCTTCCTTCAGGGGCCAAGGCTGGAGCTGGGATTGCCACCTGGGAGTGCTCCCAAAGCATCTGGGAGCGAAGGCGAGCGGTGTCTCGGGCCATTAGCCCTGGCTCTGTGCCACCAAGCCCTTCCACAGCGTGTCTGTCACCGTGATGGATGATGGCACAGCTCAGCCTGTCCCCAGCCAGGGGCTCACAGAAACCTCCTCTGGGGGCTGAGGGCAGAGAAGGAATAAATAGGGCGTGAAGAATCTGTGGGGAAAGGAGAGAATGTCCACCCTGACCACAAAGGGAAATCACCTACAAGGTGTTGTAGAGCTGGGGGAAGGATAACTGGGGGTGGCAGCCAGAGGAAAGGTGATTCTCTGGAGAATGGACATTCAGGAGGCTGCTGGAGGTGCAGGGAATGGGGGTGGGAGAGGGAAAAACTGCTGGAGGGGCTGGGATGAAACAGCTGGGGAAGTGCTGCAGCCAGGTGGGTGGCAGGGATGGAAAAAGGAATGAAAAGAGGTAATGTCTTGGGTTGAAAAGTGACGTATCTGCTAAGGAAAGCAGGAGCCTCCCTTGAAATGGAAAATGTAAACCCCCGTTATTATTATAGTTTTGAAATGAAGGGGCTCTCAGGAAAAGATATGGGAATAGGAATAACAGTTCTTTACTAGGAAAATTGAAATACAAATGCAGTAGTACAAACATAAAAAAACTCTACAGCCAGAGTCAGAGCAGGAGCTGAGCCCTGTGTGTCAGGGTGGTGGCACAGTCCCATCCCATGGGGGCTCAGCCCTCCTGCAGTGCCAGCTGTGCTTCTGCTGGAGCAGGAATCCTGCACAAGGCTGCAGTTTTCCTCTGCAGCTCCAGGGCTGCTGGAGATGGGCCTGCTCTTCCTCTGGGAATGCAGGGCAGGAGAAAGCTGCTCCTCTGGGAATGCAGTGGGCAAAGGCTGCTGTGCTGTTCCAGGCTCAGATTGTATCCAGGTAGGAATGCTTGGCTCCTGCCCTGGGTGGAGCATCTCCCCATGGGATGCTGGAATTTGATCAGCCCTGCAGGGACACTCCCTGGCCATGGACAGCAGAGATCTGCTGGAGGGAGGATTGGCTGTGAGAGAGATAAAGAAAACTGAACTGTGAACAGAGAGAGCTGCCCCAGCTCTGACAGATGGGGACAGAACACACACCCCCAGCCACATTCTGCAACCTAAGACAAGGTCACCCAGTTCCAACCCCATAGTGGAAGGTGTCCCATGAGCAGGGACACCTTCCACTATCCCAGGCTGCTCCAAGCCCTTTCCAACCTGGCCTTGGACACTTCCAGGGATCCAGGGGCAGCCACAGCTGCTCTGGGCACCCTGTGCCAGGGCCTCCCCACCCTCATAGGGAAAAATTTCTTCCTAATGCCCAGTATAAACCTATTTATTTCAGTTTAAAACCACTTGTAAAGTGCCCTTTACAAGGACACTCCACGCCTTTCTAAGAAGTCTGTCTTCCTTGCCTTTGCTGCAGAAGCAGCAGCAGGGCAGCACCAGCCCCGTTCCGCCTCCGTTTCGGAGATCCTGATTGTTATTAATGATAATAACAGCATTTACAGGCCCTAATCAGAGCCAGTGCTGGGCTGGCTCCTCACTCAAACACCACACCAGCAACACAGACACCTCTTACAGCTCCCTGTTCTTTTGTGACACCGTAGGAAGGTGTAATTAACCTGACACCAGCAAGAAAACTGATTCTTGGTATTTTTGCCCATTTTGCTCTCCCAAAATTGTCCTTTTCCAGACCATATTTGAGATTCACCCTTAATTTTCTGTATTTTCTCCAGACATCAAAATGCTGCTTCTCCCTTCAAGTACTACTAACGTTACCCTGAAAGCAGAAATGTTGCTTTTGTCAACTTGTATAAATCACTACCAAATATTTCAGCACCTGTTTGATTTGTGTAGTCCTATTGATTTCATTCAAGTTTAAGCCCTGTCAGTTATAAAACCAGGGCTTGTGATGTGCTGTAAATTTGAGAGCACATGAAACATTTGTGCCCAATTTAAGGGCAGTTTGATAAAAGAACAGTTTGCTATGCTGGAAACCCTTGAAATCTGTGCAAAAACCACTCAGTTAAGGAAGTAGTAGATGGAGAAATTATGTGTATGTTATAATTCTGATTATATGTGGGGAGACATCGTTCAGAGGTAAAGAAAATGCCTTGCAAAATTGTCAGTGAACAGCAGAAGGAAAACATTCTGGATCTGCTGCTGGGAGTGCACTGAACACCAAATGCCTTGCAGAGAGCTGGGTTCTGATCCCGACACCCCAAAGACCCAGCTTGTGCCACCCAAAAAATGATGTCTGGCCAGCTGGTGCCACCCAAGTGTCACCTGAGCTGGGATTCCACCTCCCTGCCACCCAGCCTGTCTCGCTCTGCTGGCTTGCAGGACTCCAAGCCCATGAGCTCTGCTGCTGCAAGCTGATGTTCCCAAGAGATAAGGAACATATTTCAGGCAATCAGTCATTAGAAGCCTGTTTGCTTCCACTTGTGCCACAGCTGAGTCTGGGCCCCTTTGGGGAATTGTCTCATTTCATTGCCATGGAGAGATCAAGTCTTAGGTGATCTTTCAAATATCATGGACCTACCTAAAAAGTATAAAATCATTCTGCAGGCAAACTTCTGAGGCAACTTATTAGCAAACCCTGAATATGTGTTGATCCAAATCACTTAGCTCTTCTTCCTCTCTGGGAAATAAACAGATTTTTTTTTTTTTTTTTTTTTTTGTTTTCCAAGGTAAAGCAGAGTTGAGGCTGAAGCTGGAAGCCAAACACACTCTCTTCAATATTGCTGCTGTCATCTTTGTGGTCCCCACGGGGTTCCTCTCAGCAATCACCCATCCCTGGCAATATTCCTGGGCTGTGAGCACTGAGCTAGGACAGATCCCCTGGTGCAAGTGGAGGCAGTGTTTCACTATACAGCACTGCAGTGGGAAGGGAGAGCCCTCTGCTTTGCTCCTTCCCTGGGCAGAGAGAGAAGAAGGTGAGCAGCTAAAGGGAGAAGCTGGCAACGTTTGAAGCAGATTTTTTATTACAAAATGTAATGCTCCAGAGCCCTCTGGGCCCTGTATTATTTTGGGTTTTGTTCTGCTTCATAAAGGTGCTGCTTAGCCCTCTCACTTTCTCAGTGCTGTGAGAAATACTCAAATACTGTGAACTGTACTTTCCTTCTCCTTTTTCCTGTTGTTTCTCACTGTAAAACCATGGCAGAGGAAGAGAAGGGGAGGGATAATTTTTGGATTTCACTTCTTAAACCATTCCCAACACCCTGAATTATCTGCCCAGCCTGCAGGTGCTTCTGCAGAGCCACAGGGTTCTGTATCATATGTTTCCCTTTACCAGCCCTGTGTGGGTCTGTTGGCATTTTCAGCCCTTTTGAATCCAGCTGATGGATCAGCCTTGCTGATGAATTAAGGTGGGAAGGTTCCTCTGAGCCCAAAACAGGATAAAACCACAGTGAATAAACAAGATGTGCAACAAGGAGTAAGAATTTCATTTTTTCTATCTCGCTGGCAGACATCTGGTGTGGCTCAGGTCCACCTGGGAACCAGGAGAAGGCAGGTGATCTGCTTCACCTGACTCCAAGGGACCAGCCCAGCCAAGGAGGGATATTTTTAATTCTATTCCTGCACCTCATGTGTTCAAACCAAGGGAGAGTGGAGGAATCCCTTCACAAGACAAGGAAGAGAAGAAAAGCTGCATTCCACACCACCGCAGACTTTAGCACGAGAAAGAGTAAACCCTGGAGCACTACGCTAGCATAAGTTATTCCCACTTCTCCATTCTTCTCTCTTTTCTTAATTTTCTCCCCTTTGATCTTGGCCTGCTGCTTCTGAGGCTGGTGTGATTTCCCCCCTGGGCAAGTGGCAGAGCTGCAAACCTTCCCTTTCCTTCCTGCAGACACAACCCCCGGGCAGTTTTCTCACCTGGGTGCCTGTGGACTAGATCTGCCTTCCAGCACCAGGTCACCTTCCTCTGGGGTCGTTCCAGGGACATTTTTTGGCCTCAGAGGACTGGCCAGGACTTCTCTCCAGAGGCAGCTTCACCTGGAATCTTTGTGATGCTGGTGGGCAGGTTTGGCGTCCAGGGCCAAGCCAGTGTGACTTTGGTGTCTGAGGATGGCTCCGCTCCTTTCCCATGTCCCCAAAATGATTTGCTGGTGTCTTAGGGCACATTAATCCATCAGGATTACTTGTGCTTGGAATAAATTGAGTTTGAGAGGTGCTTCCATGCATTGCTGAGCCCACGGCAGCCAGGAGAGGACAAGAGCTGAGATATTTCAGTCCTGCAAGGCTCAAACTGCAGATGATGCTCAGACAGTCCCACTGGATGTTTCTGGAGTGATCTCTATACAGGTGAAAAAGGCAGAAACAGGATTTTTTTCCCCCAAGGTCACGCTGTGACTGGAAAAGGAAATATTGCTCCACCAACACTTACTGACCTCATGGTTTCAGAAAGACTTTTGGGGTTTTTAATCTCTTCATGTCACTGAGAAAGGGGGAAAATATGAGATTTTTCTCAGCAGAGGGAAGTCACCAGCAGGACCAGGGAGAGCTGGTGAGAGCATGGCTGAGCTGAGCTCTTTTCAGGGCTTGAAGGGTTAATATGGGCTTGAACCAAAGCAGAGGTCCCAAAATCCTGCTCAGCAGGCCTGTGGGGAGCCCCAAATCTTCTTTGTGCTCAATCTTCTGCTGCTGACAGCATCTCTCCAGATTAGAACCCTCTCTCTGTGTGCTTGCAGACAGTGGTTTCCTAGCCTTTGATGCCACTATTTTGAGTTACACTTTTGTCCTCTCTCCTCTGAGATGAAGATGTAGAGGGATTCCCATCCCATCACAAGGAAATACCTGCTGTTCTTAAAGAAGCCAAAATCTAACCCTGGGAAAAGTCTCAGGGAAGGGTTCATTCTCCAAAAACTGCTGCTGGACCCATGCAGGCTTGAACTGTGGGATGAGACAGATTATTTTGGAGGTTTAATTCATCCCCCGGACTGAGAATTTGCCATTTCCCCTGTAAATTATGTCACATTCCTCATCAAATCTATGCTAGTTACATGTTTTCCAGCATTTATGTGAACAGGATTTTTAGGGTCCAAATTGCTGCGAAAAGCAATGACGGTTTGTTCTGCATTTAATGTTTTAATTATGATTTTTGTTTCTGCTTCCTGACTGGAAAGATTTCTTTTCCTCTTTTTTCTTTGTTGATTGTGAATATTCAAAGGCATTGGCCAGGTGCCTGGAGTTGTGCACACTTTACTGTTGCAGGTATTTATCCTGAAAATATTTAAAGGAGATATTGGCAATGGTGAAAAACACTCAACTTACTGCAGAAATCTCACTCTCAAGCAAGTTGACTCATTTTAAAAAAGAGAGAAGAAGTTGAAAATCAATGTTTTTAGTGTGAAAAAGCCCATTCAGTTGCAACAATGACTGAAGAAATACAGTTTTAAAGTCCAAATCTGCCAAAAACTGGTCATGTAAAATCTCTTAGTATCAGGCCAAACTTCAAAATAAATATTTTATTTCCTCTGCCATTTTGGTTTAGATTCAGATTGCTGAAAGGAATTGCTGGTGGAGAATAGATGGTTTCTAGATGGTCCTGCAGAGCTGGAGTCCAGACCTCAAGCCCTACCTCCTGATGACTTCTAATGCCACAGAACATGGCCATAAATACCCTTCTTCATGGAAGGCAAGGTCTGCAGTGGTTCCATTGCTGATATCACAATATTTGCTTCCTCTTCCAGGTGTCCCTGCCCATGCAGGATGGAGGAACTCAATGATCTTTAAGGTCCCTTCCAACCCAAACCTCCCAGTGACTCTGCCTTGGTTTGGAAAGCCAGGTGTCTGCTGAGGAAGGCAGGAGCCTCCCCAGAAATGGAACATGTAAACCTCCTCCCTCTGAATTATTGTAATTTTGAAATTAAGGGGCTCTCAGGAAAAGATATGAGAATAGGAATAACAGTTCTTTACTAGGAAAATTAAAAATACAAATGCAATAGTACAAAAAAGAGAACAAACCACAGGCAGAGCCAGAGCAGGAGCTGAACCCTGTGTGTCAGGGTGGTGGCACAGTCCCATCCCATGGGGGCTCAGCCCTCCTGCAGTGCCAGCTGTGGTTCTGCTGGAGCAGGGATCCTGCACAAGGCTGCAGTTTTCCTCTGAAGCTCCAGGGCTGCTGGAGATGGGCCTGCTCTCCCTCTGGGAATGCAGGGCAGGAGAAAGCTGCTCCACTGGGAATGCAGTGGGCAAAGGCTGCTGTGCTGTTCCAGGCTCAGATTGTATCCAGGTAGGAATGCTTGGCTCCTGCCCTGGGCGGAGCATCTCCCAGTGGGATGCTGGAATTTGATCAGCCATGCAGGGACACTCAGTGGCCATGAACAGCAGAGATCTCCTGGAGGGAGGATTGGCTGTGGGAGAGATAAAGAAAACTGCCCCATGAACAGAGAGAACTGCCCCACCTCTGACAGAATAGAACACACACCACCAGACACATCCTGCAACCTAAGACAGACTCTGTGGCCATTTTGGCTGCGTGGTGACATCTTTTAAATGGCCCCAGCTAATCTGAAATCATCTGCCCAGGAGCATCCATGGCTCCTTTGGGCCTCTGGAATGGAATGGATTGGATCTTCTCAGCATGTCCCTGACCCCAGCCTCAGCTCAGCTGTGCTGAAGCAAACAGGTTGTTTTGAACATAACCAGATGTGAGCAGATAAAGGGGCTCAGGAGAGTTTGGGCCACGTGCGTCCGATGTCTGAGAGCCTTCAAGAGATCCTCCAGCCCCCAGTTCAAGCAGTTCAAGAACTTGCAGTGACTGGCAAGTTCTTCAGGCCATTTCTGGTGATCTAAGGTAGGTAAACTCGTCAGGTGAGTGAGAGGTCAGCAGTGAGGAGGGGAAGGCAGAGCTGTGTCAGATCGTCCTGGTCACAGGACATGGAGTGAATCACAGGATCACAAAATCATGGAATGGTTTGGGTTGGATGGGATCTTAAAGATCAGCCAGTGTCACCCCCTCTCATAGGCCGGGACACCTCCCACTGTCCCAGGTTGCTCCAAGCCCTGTCCAACCTGGCCTTGGACACTTCCAGGGATCCAGGGGCAGCCACAGCTGCTCTGGGCACCTTGTTCCAGGGCCTCACCTCCCTCACAGGAAAGAATTTATTCTTAATATCCAAACCAAACCTTCCCCTGGTCGTTTCAGAGACATTGCTCCTTGTCATGTCACTCATGCCCTTATCAAATTTCCCTCTTCAGGCACTGGGAGGTTTTATAGGATCTCCCTGCAGCTTTACCTTCTCCAGGCTGAGCAATCCCTCCTCTCCCACAAGAAAAGTTGCCTTACATTGAAAATCTTGGTTTTTAAGAATGAGGAAACACCAAATGAATGAGAAAACGCCAAATGAATTCTCCTGTGCGCTCAGGACTGCTCTAGAACTTTCTCAGTGTCCTCCACCCCCCTGGGTTCCTGCAGCTTTCATGGATCTTTGTCAACCTTCTCATAAGGGAAGGTTCAACAGGAAACTTTCAGCTGGCAGATGAAAATATCCACCCAAAAGATGGTTGTAGGTGTGCCTAGAAGTTTATCTAGACATTTTATGAGTCAGATGCAGCAGTTTGGGTGTCCCTAATACATTCTTTTTTCTTTTGTCATCCTCTTTTGCAGTTGAATGTAGCAATTCAAAAAACAATTCCTTCCCACCCCTTTCATTCCCCCTCTGAAAGTCACACTAATTATTGGTCTTTTTATTATTTTTAAGAGTAATCTAAGCTTTACAGGACCTCTGCTGTCCGGCTGCTTCAGATATTGCATTGACAATTCCCAGCTAGATTTATCTCCAAGGATATTCAATGCTTCCCAATGGCATTATCCTTCTGCTAATTGAAATTCCGTCTTAAGGAAGAAAAATGAGAGATTTCCAAAGGGGGTCAAGAAATTGCAAAGCAAAAAAAGTAAACCAAAACAAGCCTTTAAGACAATTCCCCAGGCTAGAAATCTGGAACAATGTTTTATTCCTTTCCCTTACAGTCAACTTCCCAAAGGGGCTGTATTATCAAATATTACATGGGGTAATCTTAGTAACTACAGAGTTTGTACATATATATGAAACCCCACAATGCTGATCACAGGGCACAATCCAGTTTACAGAGCACTCTTCTACTGGGATTCACCAAGACTCTTGGTGGTTTCTTATCAGTTGGCTTTTTAAGGCTTCAGAGTTTTTTTAATCCATTTTTTTTCCCCAGATGTTTTGTCCCATAACATTTTGTGGTTTGTCGTATGGCTTAAAGTCCACATATGACCCTACCTCTATTTTGGCTGGTGAAAGAACCTTCCCAGAGTGCTGTTTTCAGAGTCAGGAGCACAAGATACCCTCAAAATTTGTACCACTTGTCAGGAAAAACCATTCCAAGTGTTCTGGAGTTGCTGCCTAAGTTAGAGCACCACAAAGCCTTTGGCTTTTCACCTTTGAGCTCACAAGAGCATTTAAATTTAAACAAACACAGTAAATCTGCTGCTGGTTTCATTATTGTTTGACATGGGCACAACCCCCTCCTGTCTTCAAGGGCATTGGTGATCATTTATATCATAAAATATGTGACAAAAATGACAGAGAAGGTACAGAAATCCCTGAGCCACTGAGAAATGCTGCCCTGTCATGTCTCACATTGGGATGTCCAGCACTTCCAGGTCCTGCTTCTTGACCTATCAAACCAAATTCCTGAATTTAGGAGGTTGTTAAAGTTCTGGTGGAAGGAGAAAAAGGTATTCTGAGGAAATGTGAAGTGCCCAAATCCAGTTTTATCTTGCTTATTCAGACTAACCAGCAGGTTAGGTAGAAGAGATGGAGTGACCAGCATCTTCTAGTCTCAGTTTTGTGTCTGATCCTAGAAAAGCCTTCCTTTCTGGACTTTACTTTCCTCTTGCTGAATTACTGCTGAGAGTATTTTATGGTGCCTACCAGCTTTAACTTCCAAAGGATTTGCAGTCTGGTTTGTCAACAACTGAAGGGAATATTTGGGAAACATGGACCAGCTCTGAAGCCCATGGTGCCCAAAACACCCCACAAACAGAACAAGGTTGGAATCACTTAGTTTTATCTAACTTATAATGCTGAAATATTCCAGACTGGTTTTGTAAATACCTGCATGTAAATGCCAGCAAAATTATAAAGACGTGTCCCCAAACCCTTCCTTGTCCCTTAAATAATCAAAAATAATGCAATTAAGGGGAAATTGTTGTTTGGCCCTTGTTTGGCCCAACTTGAAAAGAACCAGGGTGTGTTTTCATTGAGGAGGTTTAATGTGGGTAGGATGTTTGCAGTCTGGCTTGTGCCAGGGAATGGGTTGTGGATAAATAGGGTTGAGGAGTAGAGTGAGTGCTGCTCTCACTCTCCAGGGTGAAGGGAAGGGGGTTGGCTGTGAGTGGTCAGCAGTGTGAGACGCCCACTGCTTTTATGTCTCTATTAAGAAGGAAAAGAAGGAGAAAGGAGATGAAGATTGGATGGGTGAGGAAAGTGAGGAGCCCTGGGTGAAGGCTGGAAGCCCCATCCTGTGAAGGTGGAAGAGTGGCAGGAAAAGGGATGGATTTACAGCCCCAGATGGCTCCTTGCGTTTGTCCTCCTGCAGACAAACAGACCCTCTCTGAATTATGGGGCTGTAATTCTGTTTGGGGACGGTGCATGGGAAGAGGGGGGGAGGCTGTGAGAGCTGTTTGGTGGTTTTGTGACCTCCCCAGAAGCCCTTGATGGAATTCCAGCCCCATAACTCACAGCTGCCTCCTCTGGATCCAATTCACCAGAGGTCTCTGATGTGGAAGTTGAGCTGGGGCTGGGAGCTGTGCCTTGCTCCTGCTGGGGAGTTAATCAGATTGCTTTTGCTAATGCAAAGCAGGGTAGGTTTATGAGCCAGTTTCCCTGGATTCTGGCTCGGCTGGGGCAGCACAGAGCAAACCTGGGTGCTGTTAATGTAATTGGATCAGTGTCTGAACTTCTTTCCGAGTCATCCATCACCAAGGAGCACAGGCCATGGTGTGGCCCCTGAGGTGACCCTGGTGAGCCCTGGACATTTTCCCTGTGGCTCTTCCCAAGGGCTGAAAGCTGCCTGCAGGTTTGTCCCAAAATGCAGAGGAGCAAGACCCAACTCTGGGCCACCAGTCCTGATCCAGTGTGGGGGATCAGGACTCTTGGACATCTAACCAATATGATTAGGCAGAAGCTGTTTTATTGTTTACATTATTTATACATATTTATACGTTCTGAAACTACTGCACACACTGATCATGCATTTCTTGACTGGTGCCTGTGTCTTTTCCATGTGTTTTGTGTGCACTTCTCAGGATATGTGATTGGTTACAGCCCAGGTGCATCACCACCCTTTTTTATCTAGTTCTTGTGGTCTTGGCATTCTGTTTCTCAGCCTCCTCTTTCTTAATTTAGCACAATTTATGTCTTAGCAACCTTGACGGATTACAGAGGGTCCAAAAGCAGTTTGGCTGGAGCACACTGTGGCCTAAACCCTGCAAATGCATTGCTACAGTCCAGGACATGAGATCTGGCTCAGTTCCACACCTGTGGTCCTGGTCCATAACATTCCAGAGAAGGGCAGGTCCTGATGGTATCTCAGGGTCTGTATTTTGGCACCCCAGTGCTCGTCCAGCAAAAGTTCATCCAACTCAACAGGACTAACCTGACACCAGCCAGTCTGAGACAAAGCTGGGATGTCCTGGCATATAGCACTTTGCCCAGTGGATGGATTTCCCTCTGGCATCCTCTCTCTGCCTTCACACTCTGCGTTTCAAAACTTAAATCCAACTTCAGACCATTTTTTAGGGCTCATTCTCTTCCCCCCACCAGTCCCAAACAAATAAACACCACACTCTCACTGTCAGAGCAGACTGAACCTTTAAAGCACCTCCTTTTCCAATATTTTTTTACAAATATCTCCTGACCCAGTAGACCTTTTCCCAGTATTTTTTTTTATTTTTAGCTCTGTATATTTGGCCCGCTGAAGGCACAATGCCTTCAAGCCTATGGGACAGAGAGAGCCAGACTGGGTGCATTTTTACCCATGAAGGGAAAGAAAAATCCATGATAGATGCTCATCCCAAGCTGTGCCTGGCCATTTTCTGGGAGAAAATAATCCAAAATTGTGCTGGGGGCCTGCTTAACAGCAGAACACCACAGACAACTCACCACAGAGCCTGGTTCTCCACCTTGGCCTCCTTTTATTTACTAGCACAGATGTAGCCAGGAAAAACACGATGCCTGCTGGTGTTCTCTGCTTGTCATGTTCCTGCCCACAACGTGTTTGTGTGTCATGAGTTGTGACTAAGTGCTGACCTGCCTGCCTGTGTTGCAGGAACAAGGGCTGCATCCCATATGGCAAACTGAAGGAGAGCTGGCCTGTGGAGAAGTCTTGGCATTGTGTTTGGTTTGGGGAGTTATAAGGTCTGTGAGTACATTTCCCACTAGAATTTATGAGAAGGCAGGAAATTCAAAGGGGTAAATAATAATAATAAAAAAAATTAATAAAACAGTTTTTCTTCTCTCAATTTTCTTTCCTTGAATGTCTTAGCTGAAGGCAAAAAACCAAATTGATTCCTGCTTTCCTCCCAAATGCTTGCTGCGTTTTGGGAACACATAGCACATGGCAGAGCAGTCCAGGGCTCTGCTATGCATACAAAAAGAGAGTTTTCCTAAAACAATTACAGCAAAAAAGGTCAAGGGAGAGCCACTGCTGGGATTCATCCCACCTGGCTTTGGAAAGGCACAGTGCAATCCTCTGCAGCTGGGTGTGAGCTCCTCCCTGGAGCCAGCCAGAGGAAACAGCTTTTCCCTCTGTCAGTCACTGATCTGTTTGAGCCAGCAGGGCTGTAATGAGATTAACTGGATCCTGGAAGGTCTCAGTTTTCACTGGGGCTACACAGAGAGACAGGACAACCCCCACAGGAGAAAACACCCACGGCCACTCAGAAAACTCCTCATCAGAAGGGGTGATTTTGAGCAGAGATCCTGCTCTGATCTACCTGATCTAGTGGGAAATGTCCCTGCCCGTGGCAGGGGGTTGGAACTGGATCATCTTTAAGTTTCCTTCCAACCCAAACCATTCTGTGGTTTTATGAATAAAGCCCCATTGATCCCAGGATTATTTTCTTGCCCCTCAATAAGCTGGAACACCTTGACACTGAAGCTGGCAGGTCTCTGCAAGGCAAAGGATTCAGAACTATGGTCCCTATTCCTGTCACCACCTTGGTGAGGTGCACCTGGGGCTGAACACAGGGAAGGGATCCCTTGGACTAGTGATATCCAGAGAGTGGTGGTGCTGGAGTCATTGTCTGTTGAACCAGAAATCCCCCAGGATGGGGAATGGTGAGGGGAACATCTTAATGCAATCCAGGCAGCTGAACCTGGGAAGAGTCAGAAAGCAGGAAACAGGAAATAATAAAGGCAAATTGAATCCTCCCCAGGGTGCTGGAAACGGTCCCTCTCAGCTGACATCTGGGATTGCTTTGGGAAGCTGAGCTGCAGAGGAGCTCCCAGCTTTTACCTGGGACATAAAGGCCATCTCTGAGCTTTGCAGGGCCTTTTCCCCTGCCAGGTTTCTGTGGGGCACTTGGGGGATATTATTTACTCCAGGGATGTCACAGACCTGAAGCAAATGGTCACAATTTCCTCAGTGGAGGAGCTGGAAGAAGGCAAGGACTGAGGTGCAGGAAATGGCCATGATTTTTCATGGACCATGAAAGCAGGAAAGCTTTGAAAATGCCTCTCTTCTGTAGCTTGTGGGAGGGAGAATCCAGCATGGACAGAGAAACTTCAGGGAAAGGATGTGGCACTTGGGGACTTGGATTAGTGGTGGCTTGGCAGTGCTGGGTTAACAATTGAATTTGGTGATCTTAAAGTGCTGTTCCAAATTTAATGATGGGAAGGTGGCTCCTGCAGGCTTTTTAAACACCTGATTGGCCTAGAGTATCCAGTTTATTTCATTTGGGAGCTGGACAGAGGCATTCCAGAGGCTGGAACTGGGAGAAGGGGCTGTTGCCTCCAGTCTGTGTCACACACATATGACAAGGTCCCAGGGAGCATGAGAGTGATGCCCTGTCCTGCTGCAGACAGATCCATGTCAGAGTCTTTCCTCCTTCCTCCTAATCTTTCATTAAATCCACAGGGAAATTCTCTGCTCAGCAACAGCAAGCCCACACATGTAATCCCCCTGAAAACAAACATTTTCCAGCTGACAAGAGGGAGTTCCCACAAGCCTGGAGTCTGTTTGCTTGGCTGTGCTCAGTAATTGCCGCTCCATTTAATATCTGGAAGGGTGTTTTTGTGGGAATAGTTGGTGTTTTGTTGTTTTCCAGTCTTGGCATGGATGACAAGAGGAAACTGGTCCAGGATGTATCAACAGGGTCTCAATATTGGTGCCAACCATGCCCTGCCCTATGGATTCTTCCAAATCTGCAACACACAGCTGTGACCAGCCACAGAAATGTGACTGGGTGGGTTGGGATTGGTGCTGGGTTGCAGAGATCTTTGCTTCTGAGATTCCAGGCAATCCATTTCACCTCTGTGTGCCTCAGGCTCCTCTCCTCCTTTTCCTCTCCGGTCTTACTGACATGGAAGCTGTTATTTCTACAGGACATTCTTTCTCTTGTTGTGCAGTTTCTGGTGGAGACACAGCCTAAAACTACTCTGATGGAAGTGTAAATACAGCCACTTTGTCTGAAAGGAAGGTTTTAATGAGATATTTTAGTTTAGGTTTAAGTAATGCCATGAAAAACCAAACACTTCATAACTCTTTATTTACAAGTTGCTTTGGGTTTTACCCTAAACCCACTGATAATTCAGAGGAGCCCAGACCTGAGGCTCTTCCTTGCACACAGAAGATTTTAGTATCAATTCCCACAGCTCACCCTGCTGGCCTGAGGGTTCTGGTGGGGGATGCTCGTGTGGGTGACACTGCTGGGACTGGCTGAGCTGGGACTGACCCTCAGAGAACTCTGCAATTACCTGAGGCCATGGAGAAGCTTCCAAAATGGAATGACAGAACTGGGATTGTGGGTGTGCAGTTTGAATAGAAGTGTGTGATACCACAGGGTGGGAAACTCAGAGTTTAAGGGTTTAGAATACAGTAATATACATAAAGCAAGATGGAGGTTTGGGGCAGGGGCTGGTCCTTCATCTCCATGGGTTTGGGTGGTTTTGTGTAATTGGATAAAAAATTCCCCATTGTGCGGCACAGGTGGTTGGTTATTGGGTTAAAAGTAAAAATAATTAAGGTGTAATTTCTTAATTGGACAGTTTATCCTTAAAAGGCCTTGTAGAGAGAGAGAGAGATAGGGCTCCATTTTTAGTTTGTTAGTGAAGTGCTGTAGAACTCAGGGTTTGTGAGACTGTGACATAGATAAGAACTAATAAACATCCGAGTATTTAATTTACATGAAATACCATCTCACACATTTAATCCTGACCTTGGCAGAGAAAAGAAGCAAAAGAATTGACATGATTTGAGCCCCAAGCCTTTACCTCTGTGTCCCAAGGAGCAGCTGGACAGAGATGTCTCATTTCCATGGCTGGATGTGGTCAGTTACAGGTGTACATGTGCTGCTTTTCTGTAGGTACCCAGACATTGCTGAGCAGAACCAGCCTGAAGCTGTCAGAGCTTCATTCAGCTCCTTTCCCTCTCTGAAATCCACTCTTTTGCTTCCTTTTTGTGGCCTCCATGGAGCTGAGACTGTGGAAAGCTGTTTGCTTTCTGCAAACCTCATATGTGGCTCCCTTAGTAGCATCCCTGAATTAGTGAGCTTGTCAATATTTTTTATTTGTTTTTATTTTTTAATAGAGCTGATGACACCTCAGAAACAAATGGAAAGGAATAATCTGTCTGATCCCACCTCTGCAAGGAAAAAAATTCAAATGATCCAATAAATGTCTTTTTGTGTGACATAGGAAGGAAAAGAGAGATGGCAACAAAGGGAGGGAGGGAGGGAGATGTGGCAGTGCTGGGTTAATACCTGGACTCAATGATCTTTAAGGTCTTTTTCCAGCTTTTCCTTGACTTCAGTTCCCTCCCTCTGGCTCCATTTGACACAGAAAACAGCAAGCACAGCCTGGGGCATTTTTATTTCTTTATTTTTTTTTAATAAACTTTATTCTATATTACAAATAGTTGTTTGTTTTTTTTTTTCTTTTTTTGTTCTGGACTGCAAAATAGGAATGCCTTATATTTACATACACAGGTATACAATTAATTATAACAAAGGTACAGAAGCTTTGCCTTTACCAAGTAACAACGGGATTCCAATTTAAATAGTATAGATTTTATGTCTTTCTTTTTTTTTAACTAGGATCAGTTCAAAAGAAAATCAAACTAACAACAACAACAACCTAAGAAAAAGAATCCCAACCTCCTTTCTAATGCTGTCTTGACATCTCTTTGAGGCTGTTAGTAACACTGTGGTAAAAGGAAATGTCTTTCCATTGATTTTAAGTTGGAAGCTTTAGCAAAACAGAGAATGAGACTTCTGGGCTCACGTGTATGTCCAAGACACAGGGTCAGACACAAGGAAGGGCCTCTCTTGTGACCAGAAATAATCCAGTTGCCTCTCAATTCCTTGGGGAAAACACTGGGAGGATTTAGCTAGCACCTAATCTCTCTGCTTCCTTACCCCAGCCTGGGCTGGAAAGTGGAATTTCTCCAGGGAATGGAGAAAGAGCAGCATAGAAAGTTTAAATAACACCAAGTTTCTCTTAAGATACTTCAGAAAGGACTTCAAGCTTGGACATGTGCCTTGATTTCTCCAACTGGCTCTTGTGCCTCAGTCTGTCTGAAAGTGAACAGCAGCTTCTCCACTGGGGAATGCCAGACCACACCAGTAAAAGAAGGGAATGCTGAAAAGAGCCTGAATGTCCTGGTTTTCCCTCTGTTTTCCACACCCAAGTTTGCTTTACTGAGCTTCCCTGTACACTGCTCTCTGCTGCGAGCGTCTTTGAGGTGATCTGTTTCCAAGCAGAAAGAATTTCTTGAGGTAAACTCTCCATTTTTAGAACAGAAGATTAAAAAAAAAACCAACAACAAAACAAAAAACCAAACCAAACCAATCAAACAATGAACAAACAACGACGACAACAGAAATCAAACACGTGACAGGTTGATTAGACTAAGCAGCTTTGTAACTTCAGTGGGGTTTTGGTGGGTTTATTTTTCCAAGTGTAAATTCTGTTTGGTTTTTTTTAACTTTCTTTTCTTTGACATCTTTCTACAAATTCTTTTTTTTTTTTTCTTTTTTTTTTTTTCTGTAATCCTGTGTCCCTTTGGGTGCTTCTCCAAGTGTAGAGAACTGAGCCATCCCAAATAAAACAGGGTCGACAAGCTCTATTTTCAAAGCATTCTCCACAAAGTAGTTATTCCCAGTAAGACAAGATTTTTTTTGGAGAGAGGGGCATTGCACAGTCACAGAGGTGAGGGAAAACTGCAGGACTCTATGGACCAAACACTGCCCTGAAATGGGAGCTGCAGCAGGCACAAAGCAGGAAAATTCAGGCTGGGAATGGGCAGGAGGTTGAGGTTCACACCATGATGTTGAAGTTCACGTGTTTCACCAATTTCCTGCTCCACAGCACACCAAGTTTGGATGGCAAGAGTTAGGACATCCCAAAACATCCACCTGCCCTGAAGGACAACTCTCACTACTTATATTTTTATTTCTCCTCTTTTGGAAGGGTTCCCAAATAGCAGTGTCTCTTCCCAAAGCACTTTGTTAAAGCCTTGGGGAAGGACAGATCTACATTTCATGTTTTGACTTACTTCTGAACAATTGTCCTTCTGATATTGGCTGTGATGTGCTTGGGTTTTTACCTCACAGGCATCCCAGGCTCCAGGAAATTCAGAGGGGACTCTGAAGAGTCCAGTCAGTGGTCAGCCTTCCTTTTAATTTGATCTATTGGTTTTCAACAGCATTATTAAAAATAATGACAATTATCTGATTTGCTTGGTTTCATTCATGGCAAACATTTTCTTGTGGGTGAATAGACAAGATTGGGAAACACTTTTCAATCTAAGCAATTACCAAACTAAATTCTGCTGGCAAATCTTCTTCATGACCAAATAAATTTTATGGTCTTCAGTGTCAAAGATGCAAGATAAGACAAGTGCAGTGGTACCACTAAAAGGATGAAAATTGGCATAGCCCTCTTATCTAATGGAGCAAGGCTGATGTGTGCTGGGTTGGACAAAACCTTTGGATATGTTCAGGACAGGATGAAGAGTGGGAAGAGAAGGACTGGGGAATGATTTAACATTCAGACTCTGTGATCTTAGAGGTCTTTTCCTACCCAAATGATTCTATGCTGGAGAGGAAGGTGGCTGAATTTCTCCTCGTTCATTCTCCTGCGCTGTCTGGTGGAGGGCAAACAATCTCCAACACCTCATTCCAGACACAAACAAATCTCCCCACACTGGTGTCCACTGGAAAGCTCAATCTGCAGCAGCACATGATGTGATGGATCAGGTCTCAGATCAGTGGCACTGACAGCTGAGTCCCACTCACAGCAAGGACATGAGGTGTTTGCTGGAGCTACTCATCCTTTCTTCCTCTCACCCAGCAGCACAGCCCCAAAGCAAACCAGGCAGTGAAGAAATAATCTTGACTCTCTCCTTAGAACCTCAGAGAGTCTTCATGAGTTCCCTTTCCCCTGTTTCTGATGGTGCTGCAGGTGCCAGCATTAATTATTTTATTGCAATGTTTGAGAAATGCCCGTAAAGATCAGCCTATCATCTGGAATATTCTGGATATTAGGAGCCTGTCCACGGTCTTCTAGGAACTTTGGCTCCAGTTCTCTCCATGGGGCTTGAAAAACAGTGTGGGACACTACTTATTTATCAGGAATTTTTGGTCAAGTGTAGAAAGGGAGGTGAGGGGAAAAGAAATCAAAGGAAAAGAAAACATCCGTGTTGTAGTAGGGCTCATTCTTCTGCTTATGTCTTTGTTTTTAGTTGTATTTTACATGCACTTAAAAAATAGTTAGCTCAACAGGTGAGGCTGGGAAGAAAGATGCCAAGACTTCTCATAGACTGGGGGATTCTGGGACACTGGTTGGAAATGGGAAGGGCACTGAAGGGGACAGGGGAGGAAGCCCACGCATTTACATCACAATTCTGGCACATTTTCCAAGCAAAAAAAGCAAATCCAGCTCAAACACCAAAATAAAGCAAAACAGAAACACAAAAAAAAAATAAAGAGGAGATGAAAGAGAAGCAAAACGCAGATTTTCTTTCAAATCCTGGGCATGGGGGAAAGAAGAGGGTGGAGAGAAAGCAGAAATGCCTAAATGGGAAGTTTGGAAAGGGTTAAGACACCAATCTCCTGGTGCTTCCCATTTCCCCTAAGTGTTTCATTCTCAGTGTCTCTGAGGTGTTCAAGTTTTTCTCGAAAAATATATATATATAATATACAGATGAAAAACTCCGTACCAGCAAGAAGAAATAAAATAACAACCATGGAAAACAACCATAACAAACCAAAAACACAGCCCTGAAAACATCAAAAAGAAACAGGGTGAGTCTCAGATTTCCCCTGTGGTGTTCCTCTGACTTCAGTAACAGTACAGGATCACACCAGTTCATTTTTTACTTTTTTTTTTTTTTTTTCTGTTAAACAGCTTCTTCTTCCTCTCATGTGCGCATGTCCAGGCAGGATCGCCCATCACTCATAACCACTTCCCTCCAAGCCAGCTCTTTGTCCTTAGACTCCTACCATCCAGCTGTGAGTACAAGGCATGACAATAGGGTCCATATTTATCTTTTGTGGCACTTTGTTTGTCAAAACCTTTGGTTTCTTCCTTTTTTTTTTAATTTTTCCCTTTTTTTTTTTTTTTTTTTTTTTTTTAATTTACGTACTTATAAAAAATACTGCGTTTGTGTTGTTTGTTGTCATTTTCTTACCACTGGCTCTGGTGGGACTCCCCACTTTCACAGCCATAATCAATGGATCTGGAACATGCGCTGACGTTACTAAAATGGAACAACAAAACCATGGCAGAACCAACCAAACCCAAACCATCCCCAATGCGCAGGCCTCTTAAAACTGCTGAGATGTCCATAAGGTGCATGATGAGTCCATCAGCTCAACAATCCAACAGAAAGCAAGCAGAACCAAAAAAAAGAGGAAGGAACGCACACGCGCACACAGATACACACGCACACGCACAAAATAATTGGAATTGTAATCAAGAGAGAAATGTCTGGGGGTTTAAAACCAAGACGTGTCCCTAAGTTTGCTGTTTCAATGTGAATCTGGTGATTTTCTCCCCACAGACACGTCCAGTTTTGGACTGCTGTTCTTTGAGTGGTTTTGGACTCGCCTACGTGTGTATCTGCTTGGCTGTAGGAAACCCTCCTGCTGCCTGACTCCTGCTTGCACCACATCATCCCTCGCACATTCTTGGGATCTGTCACTCCCAAGAGGTTCTGGTTTGACAGCAAGAGACAGGAATGAACCCAAACAAACTCTGTCATCAATTTACACACCCTGCCTGCACCCGTTGCTCCCCCCAGGTGCAAAGCAGATCCAGGCTGTTGCTCCAAGGATGGGGTGAGGTGGACGTGGGCTGATTCTCCAGCCGCTCCTCCATCTGCCAGGGAGCTCTGCTCATGTCTGGGGAGATGAATGCTCACCCAGCTCTTGCCTCCCTGGTGTACAAGGAAGGTTCTCCACACCCCAAGGGTCTCTAATCATGGTGATATCCGGGCTGGCAGCTGTGTGAATGGAACAGCTGAAGGCGAAAGAGATGCAGGAGGTCACTCCCCTTTGGTTGGCCATGAAACAAGTTGAGATGTTCTGGAGAAGCTGAGCAGAGGATGGGACAAGGACAGGGTGATCCCCCACAATTGTCCCATGGTGACAGCGATCCCTGAAGGGATAAGAAGTGCAAAGAGAGATAAAATCCTTCCTAGGCAGCAACTGTGCCTTCAGCAAGGCCTGTTGGTTCCAGAAATGGAGGAAAGGCCAGGAGTTGGCACCAAAAGGCAGATGGGCTCACAGCAGTTCAGAGACCTCCAGAAGACAGGCAGTTCGGCTGGGGGGATCTAGGTAGAAGAATTTTTTGCAGTGTTTCATTTGGATTTCCTCCAAAATTTCCTTCCAAAATGTGTGGTGACATTTCCTCTTAGGAGTGGCTTGGAAGGAAGGCTTTGCCATCAGCCCCGTGCACCACCTTCCTTCTCAGCAAGCATTTCAGTAACCCTCTGATACTCCACTGTGGGAAAACAACAGCAGTGTTCCAGTTGAGGAAACAAAATGGAAAGAACAGCTTAAAAAAAAAAAATAGTCCTTCTGGATCTTCTTTTGAGGCTGAGCTCCTTGCCTGGAACAAACTGAGGCCTGTGGCTCCTGTCTTCCAAGCCAAGGGGGGAACGAGGGGGGTGATGCTGTGCTCTCCATGGCCAGGAGGAGCAGGACCACCACCACAGACAGGATGCCACCCAGCAGAGAGAGCGTTTCGCTGCAGTGCTACGACCAACAGGACACGACGGGAAAGACGGAGGGGGACACGCGGCTCTTGGAAAAATAAGAAGAACCATATGAAACACATGGGCAGGGGAGCGTCGGTCTCCTCGTCCCCTCTTGACCCTTTCCCTACCCCAGGAGAGCAGCTGTTTGCCCAGGCAGGATGAGCCACAGTGGCCCTGCTCTGGACGGAGCTGTGGCATTTTCCAGGGAGCCTCCTCTCCCAGTGGGTCGTTCTCAAGAGACAGAATTGCAATGGCTCTGCAGGAGAGGAGCTGGATTGGCTCTGCCCTCCAGGAGCCCTGCAGGCAGGCTGCCTTCCCCTTGGGGACACTTGAGTAATACTGAGTTAATTTCCATGTCCTCTCTAGAGGCTGTAGCCCTCAGAGGGCAGTTAAAGCAGCATGACAGAAGTTACCTCCTGGTTTCACCTCTGCAGAGTGAGGATGTGATGCTGGGGGAGGGTTGGTGGGGTTTTCGTGTGTGTTCAATAGTTTCTCTCTAGGGCAAAAGGCAGAGGGGAAGCTGTGAAAAGGAGAGCTCCACCCAAATGTCTTCATGGCCCCAGAGCCAAGATTCCTCTGCAGTCTTTTCTTTTAACCCCTGGGGCTCTGTCGCTTTGTCCATAGATTTGGGAAGAGAAGGAAAAGAGAGAAAGAGAGAGAGGGGAGAGAGAGAGAGGAGCGCTGTTCGGGTGACTCTGCTTACAGCCCATCAAAACTTGCACTTGGTAAAGATGATGATCTTGAGTGAGGCACGACTTGGTTTATCCCTCCCAGGGTGTCCCTGGCAGGACAGTTCTCAGCTGTCTATGCTCATGAGGGTTATAACTTGTTCAAGTTTGTAGGCCAGTTTCTGTTTCCCAGCCTGGTCGTCTTGATCGAGGGCTCCGAGAATCTAGAAAAGGAGAGAGGAAGAAGTGATAGGGATTTCAGATTCTTTCCCCAAAATGACCGTGTTCAGCATCTTGAAGCAGCAGAGGAGGGTTAGCTTTCTCTAAGACAGGTCCCAGGCTTAGCTTAGATCATGCAAGGCAAGTCAGTCAGCCAGGAGGGACCTAGGCAGGGAGTTTGTGTTCGATCTGACTCAGTGCAGACCTCTAGATTGCAACCAATCAAAAGCGTTCTTATCTTGGAGATTAATTTATGAGCTTTATCTATCATCTGACCATGCCATTTGAGACACCCTAAAGGGTTTTTGCATGGCCTTCAATACACAGAACCATGCTGGACACCTTGAAGTCTGTGTTTGGACCATTTTGGGGTGTTTTAGGGTGTCTGGAATGACGTTGGGCACAGTCCTTAAGCACCTTTTGCCCATTGTGGATGTAAAGCTCATGCAGGGCTCCTCTGCAGTGAGTTAACGTCTGACCATCAACTACTTCAAACCATCTGAGCCTGATTGAACACAAGAGACAAAAACAGGGATCCAGAATCACAGACCTTCCCTTTCCAAACCCCAAGCCTTGTCCCTCATTCCTTAAACCCTCCACCCTTCCAGCCAGGATCCAGACAGGTATCAGTGACCCACCAGGGGATGGGTGGGCTGTCCCCTGGCCCCCCAGAGGTGCTCCCAGGCTCTCACCTCCTCGCTGTATTTGCCCACGTAGGAGTAGATCTCGGAGAGCGCGCTCATGGTGTTGAACTCGTTCATGTGCATGCGGGACTGCTCTGCCAGGTAAGCATTCATGTCCTGGTCACTGATTGCTGGCATCTTGGCGATGTCTGAGTAGTACCTGAGGGGCACACACACAGGGGTTTCTTGAGGGGAAGAGCAGGAGCTCAAGAAGTGAAATCCACAAACAAAAAGGAGAAGAAAAATCCCGCAATTATTGTTGCGCAATTGTTCCGCAATTCTGGTCCCTCAGTGAAATACCTGCTCATGCTCTTCTTTTACAGCAAGAAAGGTGACTTAGCTGAAGTGGAAATGACTGAGCACTCATCCTGAGCACCAAATATGGCACTGGACATGGCACTTGGTGCTATGGACATGGCACTTGGTGCTATGGACATGGCACTTGGTGCTATAGTCTAGTTGAGGTGTTAGGGCATAGGTTGGACTTGATGATCTTAGAGGTCTCTTCCAACTTCATTATTCTGTGATTCTGTGATATGTCTTGTATTCACCTCAATCTGAGAATGAAGCCCCAAAGAGTATCCTGTAAACTTTCCCTGTGCCATCAATAGGAGCTGGATTGAAGCTGGATCACTTTGTCAGACATTCAAGGGTTTTTAGCCCTGCCTCTCTTCCCAGAGAGACCTTGCTGCCCACTGACAGCTCACAGCTTCACTCCCACACACAGAAAAACCCCAAATATTTGTATTTTTCCTTGCACCATTCTCATCACTATATCTGCCCCCATTGCTAACATCACCCACCTTCCACACTCAATCCAGTCTATCCCAGCAACTCCCTTGCTCAGCATCTCCTTTTTTCCCCATATTTTAAGCTGGCCTGATATTTGTGGCAAATGCCTTCAACTCCAGTCTGACTGGGAAAAAATCTGTTTTTTCTAGGAGTCAACAACATTCCCTAGGAGCTCAGGAGGACTGGGGGTTTATCCACAGGATCTGGATCCCCCAGAACCATTGCCCAGCAGGCTTCATCTGCAGAGTGATGTCTCTTTAAGGAAGTTGCTATTTTTGATGTCCTTCCTCCCCTGGGTAAGGCAGGTCTTGGAGGACAAGGTTTGCAGAAGGTAATCAGTCACTGTCACTCGCAGCTGTGCTCTGCTGTCAACTGGTTAATTAGACACCATCATTTACATTTTTAATTTCTGCAATTTGACATTTTGTGCACAAGGAAAAAAAAAATGAAGAAGGAGAAAAAAAAAAAAAAAAGCCCATAGCTGCAGCAATCCACAATTTTATAATTAGGAGGCAGAGGGGACGGGGAGCCAAAAGAGCTGACAGGTGTCCTGTAAACAGCGTGGAGACACCTGCTGAGATGGAGGCTGTTTGCCACTGCAGAGAAATTGGACGTGGAAATGCTGTGTGGTGAGGATCCTTGAGGTGGGTGAGTGGGAAAATACTCTGTGACAGAGCAGGATGAGCAGCTGCTGTGGAAGACAGAGCAGTGCAAGAGCATGGGGGGAACCCTTCCACACCAGGAGGCTCCAGTTGTGCTCAGTCTGGTTTTGTGCCCTTCAATCCCACCCTGATTTACCCCAATGAGTCAGTCTCTGTTGATACCCTGGTTTTGGTGATGGGATGCTGATTTAATCCTTGGCAGAGGGAGGCAGAGGTCCTTCTTGCTTGACATTTTCCAAAGCTAAACTCTGTTTCACCATAAAAACTCGTGCAAACCTCATTAATTTTACTGCAACTTCCAGCAGGCACAAAAACATCTCTCTCCCTGGAGTCCTGGCATTTTGTCTTCTCGGCTTTGGACCAGCCAGAAATCTTAGTCTAACTCAGTCCCATGGTCTAAATATTTCTCATTGCCAGTGTTCCAGTGAAAAGTGGTGTGGGTTTGATTCTCTTTACACTCTGCCTGACCCTCTGTCCCCAGGTGGAGCTGCACAGTTGTCTGTGAGTGAAGTGAGCATCTGGAAATCCCAGCAGGCCCTGTCCTGCAGAACTGTCCCCAGAAGAAGATGCTGAGGAGGAGGAATAAATATTTCTTAGACCTTTGCCACTCGCAGAAAAACTTAAGCAGGTCTTGGCTTCACCTTCTGGAGAAGATTTTTTTTTTTTTTTGTAATTTTGATCACAAGATTTTGTGCTGCACACAGGAATTGGTGGCATCCATAAGATGGCTGAGAAAACAAGGAATCTTAGGGTCAAAGAGCAAGGAATCTTAAGATCAAAAATCAAGGTGTGCCTTGGCACTGGAAAAAAAATTCACCAGCACAATTCACAGACTTGTTGGGAAAACAGGCTGCAAAGCAGTGAAATACTTTGATTTATGGCCCCTGAACAGAGAGCAGCTCCTCATGAATGTTGGACAGGCACCCTCCTGATGGGTGAAATGAGAAGAGAAGGGGGCTCACCACAGCAAAAATAAATGGGGTTGGTGGAGGAAATCAGAGGTGCCAATCTGGCTCTGACAAGAAGTCAAAATTCTCCTTTTCCTCTCTGGCTGAGCTGTCACCAAGTGGTGGCAGGATAGGGGGTGTAGGGACAGGGTGATCCCAAAAACTGGAGCACAGACACAGTTATCAACTCCTCCTGCAAGTTTGTCCTGTTCCTTTCCACCTGGTGGCAACAGACTCTTGAGTCTGTGACTCACAAGGGTTTGAAAGCTCCCCATCCCCTTCCAGCCCTGCAGAGATCACTCCCCAGCAGCACAACGCTCCCGTGACTCATCCAAACAAGGAAGAGCAGCAGGAAATGTTCCCTGGAGCCAAGGATGGGATGCACAGATCTGAGTTTCAGGAATCACAGTTTCAGGGCTCTGGCCATGACCGACTGCCAGGATGTGATCTCAGTGTTCTGGGGTCACAGGCCATCACCCACCAAAGTACCCTGGTCTCCTCCAGACTCAATTCCCTGGCATCACACACCTAAACAGCATTTCCCATTCAACCAAGGTGTCTTGTGGCAAAAATAAAAGAAAAAGAAGTGGAAACAACCACATACCAATGGCATAATCTAGATGAGTGAGAAGACATAATATCCTTCCATCCAAATTCTGCCATGGCCCAGTGACTTATTTATGCAGAAGAGTTTCTAATGAAGCCATCACTGTGCTCTCTAAAGAAATGATGAATGTGTGTATTAAAGCATCCTAGCAGGGAGATGACAACATCCCTGCTGAGTCTTTATTTACCTTCAGTTCAAGCTCAGACCCTCAGAGGTACTTAGAGCCTCTCTGCCATTTGCATACCCCTAATGCAAAAACCACTGAGAAGCTGTCACCAAACCCCAGAGGCCCTTACATTCCCACTGCTGGAATTTGCAGGGCTGCCTGTGCTGCTTCCATGACGCCTGCAGCTGACATCTCCCACAGCAGAGCTGGGCTGGGAGGCAGTGCCAGGGGCAGCGAGGTGCCCTTCACCTGTGGAGGGCTACCAGGTCTCACCTGAGGTAGGGACAGGTCTTTGACCCACTTCCACAGCCAGCAGGAGGTTGGGAACACAACATCAAGCTGTATTCTCTCCGAATGAGACAGAAAGGTAGCAAAGCAAAGCAATAAATGCAGTTTAATCTGCCCCCAAAGGGTCAGCAGTGAGAATCCTGAGCAGATTTGCTGCTACTGCTGTGGTTCTGTTTTGCTCATCTACAGTGGATCCTTCCCTAGCTGTTTCCAGAAGATCCTCAGATGGAGATCAAAAGATCCAGCCTTATGTGTCTGAGCTTCCCTGGATTCACAGGAGCAACCTCCATTCTTACCTCAAGGTTCTCCATCCTCTGATGTGACAACAGCAAATTTGTTCATTAGACTTCATAAGCAATTAAAATTATGAGGAATTGGGGTAAACCCATCACTGCAGCACTCCAGCTCAGCTGGAGGATATGAGGATAACCAGGATGTGTCCTCACAGATATCACAGGAATAACAACTCACCCCAGCCTGCCTTGAATGGAGAGAGAGCCCAGGAGACCCTCCATTGCCATGGTGGATGGAGAAGGATTTGGGATGTACCAGGATACAGCTGGTATTCTTCTACTGAAAAAATAATTATTCTTGTTCCTTCCAACCTCATCTTTGCATTTTTTTGCTTTGTTTTGTTTTGTTTTCCCAAGGAAAGCGACACAACAGTGACCTGGGCATCCATCACAGTGACCTGGGAATACATTTTGTCCTCTGTTTATCCAGGGATAAATGTTCTTTCCCTCGGTACCGACGAGGAAAGGCTCCTTAGTGGAGCTGTTTCACAAGAATGATTGTGCCTGCTGCCGCTCAGTAACTCATTAACTCATCAAAAGAGAAGAGAAAAGCCACGTTGCCAGTGCTTCCTCCCCAGCCCGAAATTTACCAGCACAGCCCATGGTTTAGGCAGCTTAGCATGGAGCTAATTGCCTTCCAAAAGATCTTTTTGTCATGGCTGTTGTTTGTCGCTGGGATGGGACTGCACTCATTAATAATCATTTTAGCATATGAAAAGCTTGTAACGAATCCATGTGCTGCAGACGGCAGACGCAATTACAGCAATAACATAATTAGGGTTATGCAATAGCCGGCTGTATCCAGACCACTGAAGGATGGAGATGTGTGTGAAAGGGATATGGGGGACTCTTCCAGCGGGGAAGGGCTGGTGGAAAGCTTGGGAACAACCAGCTCTTTTTTGGGATGCACTGGAGCAGTGCAAGGACATGCTGTCAGCTCTTGCACTGACACAGAACGGCACTTTGAGTTTCCTGGGGAATATCTCAGCTGCTGGTGAGGCACTGGAATAGATTGCCCAGGGAAATCCGGGGATGCCCCATCCCTGGAAGTGTTCAAGGCCAGGTTGGACAGGGCTTGGGATCACCCTGGGATAGTGGAAGGTGTCCCTGCCCATGGCAGGGAGTGGAATGAGATGAGCTTCAAGGTCCCTTCCAACCCAAGCTGTTGAAGGGAACAGTTCAGTGTGTGCAAGCCCTAGAAAGTGCAGTGCTTTTATTTTGCCTGTTCATGGCTTCTCCTGCTGCTTCTCCCCTCGGAATAAAGAGTGGAGGGTTGAAGGACAGTTCTGCCTCAGTGGCTGAAGAGTGAATTGGTGCCCAGGTAGTTCCTCTGGGAGACGAGATCAGCCAGCACCACCTCGGAGCAGAGGATGTGTGGGGCTGCACCCTGTCCATATGGACACATTTTCATCTTGCCAGCTGAAAGCTGCACTGTGTAAGAACAGCTTTTTACCGTGATGAGAAAACACTGATTTTTTTTTCTTTTTGTTGTTTGTTTTTTTGGGTTTTTTTTTTTTTTTGAGATGAAAAGTGAAGAAAGACAAGTGAGCAGTCTTCAGATACGCCATAAGCTGCCCCAGAGAGGCAGAGAATGAGCTGTACCCCCTGCCACGGCGATGCCTGAGCTTTAATTACAGCCAGGGAGATTTTGGCTGCCCAGCAGGGAAAACACTCTGATGGGAAGGCCAGGGAAGCACGGGAATGAATTGCCTGAGGACAGCAGAGGCTCTGTTGTTGGAGGTCTTTAAGAAAGGGGTAGACAAGCATCTGTCAGGAAGGCTTTAGACAGAACTGATCCTGCCCTGAGGCAGGAGATGGTCGGGTTGACCTCCCGAGGGCCCCTCCAGCACTGTTTTTTATTATCTCCACCGACAACACCCCCTGCCTTGACCTTTGGTATGCTGCTTCTTGAGCCTTCTTTGCAGCAGAGAGAGACAGGGCACAGAAAACTCATTTTTTAAAGCAGAGCCAGGATTTGCACCTCTCATGTGATGTTCTTTTTTAAAGCCCTCAGAATTTCTCCTTAAGACCTCAATAACTCACGATGTTAGGGTACGTGCAGCTTTTTATTGCCTTAAACTGGTCCAGTTTGTCTTTCTTTCTAAAGTTAGCTGTCAAGTGGCCACCAGACATCACAAGCCCTGCACAGGTGGAGATTTTCTAGTGACTTGAGAGCCCTGAAACCCCAGGCTGACCCACCAGGTAGGTGAAATCCCAAGTGGGTACAGGCTGTCTGTTTTGTGCACTCCAAACATGCTCATAATGCACTTCCTAACAAGACCTAGACCTCGACATCTAAAGGCTAATGGGATGCAAATCATAGCTACTTCATGAATCACCAAGTCAAAAATGTTTTGGGTTGGAAGGGACCTTAAAGATCATCAAGTTCCACTCCTGCCATGGGCAGGGGCACCTTACACTGTCCCAGTTTGCTCCAAGCCCTATCCAACCTGGATTTGGACACTTCCAGGGATCCAGGGGCAGCCACAGCTGCTCTGGGCACCCTGTGCCAGGGCCTTCCTACCCTCTGAGTAAAGAATATCTTCCAAATATTTCACTTAAATCTTTCCCTTTTAGTTTACAACTGTTCCCATTACCCTAAAAGTATCTGTACTTGTAAGGAAAAAAGTAGATCATGGCCTCAGGAGTAGCCCCAGCTGTGTCAGGCACTGTTTGCACCCAGGTTAACACAAAGAAATGTAAATGTTATAATTCTGAATGCCACGTATCAGATCACTTTAAGCTTCTTTTGATCCTGAACCTGGCAAGCCTATTTTGAATGGTCTTCATTGAATGACTTGTAAGTTAAGAACACTTGTGATGTCTCCATTGACTTTAAGTTTTTCTTAGAGGGGCTCTTTTCAATGCACAATAAGCAGCCAAAAGGAGACTGAGTCCCTGCAGGGATGAGGGGAAAAAAAGAGCACCAGATCCTCTCCTTGCAGCCCTGCAGGTGTTTTGGGCACCAGTGTGAAATGGAAAAACTCTTTGACTTCTGCTTTTTGTGCTCTGCCCCTTTTCAGTCTCCCACATCCTTGCCTCCGTGCCAGGCTTCGGCAGGGAAACATCATATTGATTGTGATGCAGGCAATTAAATGGTGTTAATGAAGTTCAAACAAGTGTTATCGTAAGCTTGGCAGCATGGAGAGAAATGAAAGGTCAGCCACAGCCCCTTGTCATTTTTCTGTGTGGTGTTGAATGCTAATGAGAGAGTCCCAATTAGAACAGGCTCCCCTTTGTATTGCTTGGGGATTGCATCAAATGCTCCCAAGTTCTCCAGATTTCCAGGCTCAAAGGGGACATTTGAAGTAAACTTGAAAAGATGCAGATCTGAAGCTGCTCTAATGTAAATTCAGCAGAGCCTATGGAATTTTACTAACTGAAGTCAGATGAGATTCTGCTCTATGGTTACCATTCTTTTCCTCCTTTTTTTTTTTTTTTTTTTTTTTTTTTTTTTTTTTTTAAATGATAATTGAAAAGCCTCCACTTTGTTTTAGAACTACAGCCTGACTCTTCGTGGCTTCAACAAAAGCCAAATAGCCTGTCCCAATTTCCTAGGTTAATTGTCCTGCCTCATCAGGCCTCGTGTTCTGCAGCAGGAAATCCAAGATGTGGCTGCACTGGAACACTTTTTATCCACGTGTTTCCAGCTCTCTGTGTCTCATTTGAACAAGGAACCTACTTTTTCCCAAAAGCCAGAATTTCTCAGCTGGATTGTTTCAGCAGGCAGAGTCCACCTCTGCTTCCAACAATGTTATAAAAGGACTTTAATAAAATCACAAAATAGTTGGGTTGGAAGGGACATTTAGAGGTCGTCTCGTCCAACCCCCCTGCAATGAGCAGGGAGAATCTTTAACTAAATTTAAGTGATGCACAATAATTTTTTTTTGTTCCTGTTATCAGCAAATCCATTATCTTGAATAATTATAGAAATGGGCACTAAAACAACCAACCTCTCAAAATGTCATGGAAGATGTTCATTTCTTATATAGTTTTCCATTAAGTCGACAGGAAATTGCAAAAATTGGTAAATTTTAAGGTTTCTTAAATTTTAAGGTTTTCATTGTCATGCATCCCAGTTCTGAAGGCAACTCTTGACTCATCACAAAGAAGTAACTGCACACATGAGAAAATCCCACGCTAAAACACGAGCCAAACAAACAAACAAAACCAGTGAAGATTCCTGACAGTCTTGCTGTTGAAATCTTTTGGAATCAAATTTCCAGTTGACCACCCTGTGGAGGTGGACCACTGGTAAGGCCAGAAGCTGTAACTATTCCCTTGCCAATGCACATTCCCAGGTGGAAAACAAATATTCGAAGGATTAGAGGGAACTCCTTTCATCCCTGCCTCCTTCTCATTCCAAGGTCATTCCCTGCTTTGAGTTTTGTGAGTCCTAAAGGCCTCACACCCAGAAAACAGAGGTTTCAAAGGGATGGCTTGGAGTAACCCAGCTCAGCTCCATTTCCAGACCTCTAAATTCAGGCATGTTTTAATGAAGAGTGCCTCAGGTTGGGTACAATCTACCACTGACTAATTACCCTCTTAGAGTTTCCTCCTTGTCAAAGAAGTTTGCTTGATTTCAGGTTCTTCTGATTTCCTTAACCACTTCTTAAACTGCCTGACTTTTTATCTCCTGATTCACTCTTTGAAGAAGTCTAGTGGTCTTGAAGGATGCCATCTCCAGCTGATGCTGACTACAGAAATAGCTCCAACCAGCACTGGAAGCCTTTGGATTTTGAAAAACTGCCTCAAAGCACAATCTCGGAACAGAGAGCAGGAATTCATTAGCTCGGGGTAGAACTCAAATTATATTTTATTCATCCCTGATAGGTTTTTTTCTTTCATCTCCCACAGCATCCAGGTGCCACTGCCTTGAGTCAGTGGAACTGACACACAAAAATAAAAGCAGGGAGGAAGCTCTAACCATATTCCAAAACCTGCAGTCTCCCCTTGGGCTTCAGTTCAAGTTGTCAGACATCAGTGCAGATAACAACCCAGCACATGCTGGGGACAGGAATCCAGGGCTGTTTACAAGCAGCAGGAGGTGTTATGTACCTCGTTTGCAAACCCAGTTGTTTGGGAAAACTTCCAAGGAAATGCAGCACCTATTGCTGAAGATCACTGGGCACCAGGATTTAGCTCCAGAAAGTTGTAAAGTGAAATCAATAGTGGAAGAAAAAAACCCCAAAAACCAAAAAACCCAACAAGGAAACTGCAGCCTTTTGTTTATCTAGAGGGAAAGAGAAAAAGGTGTTTGTTGCATAAGGAAATATCCCATTCTTCACTTAAACACCTCAGTTTGCCACTCAAATGTAGCATCTCCCAGGATAAAATCAACCCCTTTGAGATGAAAACCATTATTTGTCCACAGAAACCGCCCAACCACACAGAGTGTTGCTAAAGCATCACTAGAGAATGACACCTTTGGGTCACTGTTGGTGCAAACTTGATTTCTAAATGGAACCTCCAACACTTGCTTCCCATTATCCAGGTCAATCCAGCAATCAGCCTCAATCCATACTAAGAAACTTGGACACGGTACCAAAAGTAGGTCATAATTAAGCAAGGTAGCTCATAAGAGCCTTGCAGGTTGCCTAGAAACGACATTTGCTGAAGTGTTTAACCACATCTAAAAATAATTGTCCAGACAAACCACAGACCAATGGGAGAATTGATGGAAAAAAAGCTGCCTCATGCCGAGTAGGGGATGGAGCTCTTTGATCAGCCACACTCCTGTCACAAAATGAGAGAAAATCATCCCCAGCAAAGGCAATGCGGGGATTTATAGCACAGTGTGAGGTGTCTGCAGCAGCAGATGCCTTGTACAACCTGCAGGACATGGTGTCAGTTTTAGGCTGTGCCTGGGAAGTCATCCAGAGGAAATCATTGCTGAAAGCTGGATGCGGTGCACAGGAATGATCTGTAGGATAAACCCGCCTTTGTATTTACAGAGCAGCAAAAATTCCCCATCTGTGCAGTTCCCAAACCTGTCAATAACGCCAGGCAAGTGCAGAATATTGGAAAGCAAAGCCCAGCTCCTGCTGGATGAAGAACAAGATGTGCTGTTTGCTCGTCCTGGGGGAAACCCTATTGAAAATGAAGCCCCAGCATGCTAAAGGAATAGATGTTTTGGTTGTATTCCCTGTGGAGCAGCTTTGCCAGGCACTGACCCTTGGTACAGCAGATGGAAGTACAGCCACAGGTCTTGGGAGTGTGGACAAAATGCTCGGAAAGACCTCTGACCTGACATAAAATACCTGCAGAGCCTCAGTCAGCAGCCTGTCAACTGAATGGCATCTCACTCAAAGCACAGAATAGCCTCCAAGGGAAGTTTCTGGGGGATAATCATAAATCCCTTGGGATCCAGGCAGTGTGGGGACTGTCACAACGGTGCTGAGAGCAGCAAACCACTTCAGGCCTGTGTGGAAAGACTGAGAAGCCCGTGTGCTTCCCAGGGCTCACACACATCACCTCCCCTTCCTTCCTCCCTCTGCCACTTCTCAAGAGTTTCTCCTCAAAGGAAACAATGATGGCAAACACCTTCAACTCCCACCATTAACTAAACTTCCATCTCTGCTGCAAGGCAGAGGAATAAAAGGCTAACATGGAGATTTCCACTTACCAAAAGCCAAAGACAAAAAAGCCCCAGGGGCAGTTTCCAAAAGTAATAGTGATGCTCCCTCCTACCTCCACCCACAAAGCAGGGCCTGGTTGTGTCTCCTCTGGTTGTGTGCACTTTATGGCATTCTGTTGGAACCCTGGCTGCTGAGAATTCCAGACTTTCTGTGCTGCCAGGCACTGACCCCCAGGAGAACTCTGCATTGACCTGAGGCCCTGGAGAAGCTTCCAAAATGGAATGACAGAACTGGGATTCTGGGTGTGCAGTTTGAATAGAAGTGTGTGATGCCACAGGGTGGGAAACTCAGAGTTTAAGAGTTTAGAATATAATAATATATATAAAGCTAATGTGGAGGTTTTAGGGTGGTGGCTAATCCTTTTTCTTCACCTTCTTCTCCATGGGTTTGGGTGGTTTTGTGTAATTGGATAAAAAAGTCCACATTGCAGGCATGGGTGGTTGGTTATTGGGTTAAAAGTGAAAATAATTTAGGTGTCATTTCTTAATTGGACAGTTTATCCTTAAAAGGCCTTGTAGAGATAGATATGGGGCCATTTTGTAGCATTTTGTTACATAGATAAGAATTAATAAACATCTGAGTCCGAACACGAAATGCCATCTCTGCGTGTTTAATCCCGACCCTGACCCAGGCAGAAAAAGAAGATAAAGAATCGACATCATTCCATAGCTGAAACTCACCTTTCCACCCAGTTCTTGTAGCTGGGGATGTCCTTGGCATAGAGGAGCTTGTTGGAGGGGGAGTCTTTGCCCAGGCGGTGCTCTGAGGTGGAGCAGGAGTCCATGAAGGTCTGGGCCACCACGGACAAGCAGGCGTCTGTGATGCTGTTTTTGTGAATGTCGAAGACAAACTGTGGGTTCTTGATCATGTTGACCCAGAAGCGCAAGGGGAGGCTGCAGGAGGGGTGGCAGAGGGGACAAAGTCAGGGCACAGCTCACAGGAGACATCACAGCAGCAGATGGTGGGTGGAGATCAAAGATCGCGCTGTGGATATGAAGATTCTGGGATAAACTTTGCTATGTAATTAATTCCTCCCCTACAAAGTCTAGGGATGGTAGAGACATCACCTTTTGTCCCTGTAATCCTTACAAGGCAGATTTTTTCAGTCTTAATACAATCTTGTTGAAGGTGCCCATAAATTAATGGGAGTAAAATTTAGGTGATGACAAACACTCTGAATCTCTCTGTGTAAGTTGCAATGGAAAGTTGACACTGTTGGTTGCTCCATCAGATGAAGACCGGCATTGAACCCAAAAAAATTATTATGGTATGGGCTATAAAGCACTGGAACAGGCTACCCAGAGAAATTGTGGCTGCCCCTAGATCCCTGGAAGTGTCCAAGAACAGCCTGGACAGGGCTTGGAGCAACTTGGGATAGTGAGAGCTGTCCCTACCATGGCAAGGGGGGATTGGATGAGTTTAAGTTCCCTTCCAACCCAAATTATTCTGAGATTCTCACACTTTTGTCATTGAGGGACTTTAGCCCTCACAGCAATCCCCATGGGAAGAGAGGTAGGTAGAGCTCCCAGGTGGAGAGTGGGAATCTCATGTCACACCCTGTAGGACACCATGTCCTGTCACTCTCCAGTGCTCCAGCCCAAGCCTGCACATGATCCCAGTACCCTGAGCAGGAAGCAGTTCCCTGCTACATGACAGGGAAAGCCCCATTGCCTCAAGGGAAAAAAAAAAAAAAAAAAAAAGGAACTGGGTAACAAGTATCACAGCCTTTGATATGAAAATATGTCTGCCCTAACCAAGGAAATGGTATTCCAGTTGCAATCCAAAGCTTTTTTCCCCCCCTTTTTTCCAAAGAGCAGCTCATTTGTATGAGATGCCCTGAGGTACATGTATGAGATACCTCCAGCCTTTGCCTGGAGCCTTTTGTCAGGGCAGATGCACTGCAGTGATCATGGCCCAGGAGCTGGGATGTGTCACTGAGCACAGAGCCCAGCCCCTGTCTCTCTCTCAGGCAGATTGCTAAGTCTACCTTTACTCTCTGCATCTTTCAGTTCAGCAAATTCTCCTGATATTCAGAATAACCCCCCCAGTTCCTCCCACTTGCTGATTGCGTTCACAACACTGTAAAAAACTCATCTCCAAGCCTGACAGATTTTGGGGAACAACCTTCCTGACAGAGGGTTGATACCGTGTTTTCCTAAACCTCTGTGTGTTCTCCTGAGGAGCAAAATCACAGAACAAATGTAAGGAATGCCCCACACAGGGAATCTGGTCAGCCAAGTTCAGGAGAAGAGGGCGAGATGCTGGAAAACACAGAATTATAGAGTGCTTTGGGTGGGAAGAGACCTTAAAGATTATCCAGGTGTAGGGACACCTTCCACTATCCCAGGTTGCTCCAAGCCATATCCAACCTGGATTGGAACAATCCAGGGATGGGGAAGCCACAGCTTTTCTGAAAAGCCTGTCCAGGGTATCAGGGAAGAATAAGTAAAAAATGGCAATGAGAACCATGGAGTTGTGAGAGTTTAGGCTGGGAATGGAGAGTCATCACTAGGGGGATGAGATGGATGGGTAAACCTTGCAGAAGTCCTCATGCAGCTGTTTGGATGACACACAAAGCCAAAATGAGGAGCAGAGCGTGTGTTTGTGTGCCTGGCTGTGGGGAGGGAGAGGGGACCATGTCCCTGGCTGGGAATAATGGAGCCGTGTGATGTGACTTTGAGTTAATTTGATCTGATTGAACAGATTTCTTCACACTGCCCCTTTTCCCACAAACACACACACTCTGCCTTCCCCCCTCCCCCCTTAAGTAAACCTCCTGCTCATTTAGGCTGAGTGGTTGCAATCAGCCTTAGATTAGTGCCGCAGATAATGTTAATAATATGCTAATGTTTCATTAGTTGAAAGCCTCTTTGGTGCATGGGGTTTCTTTTTTTTTATGTCACCGGGCGCTGTGACGATCTGCCAACTGCATGGCTGGGAAAAGGAAAAAATGCATGAGCTGGGAGCCCCACGGCTCTCCTCTGCTGCTCCTTTTACAGTCCCTGTGTTTGCACAGGAGAAGGGGAGGGAGCCATTCCCCAGGGAGCTCTTTCCAGCCAGGAGACTCAGCAGAAAGGAGATTTTTCTCCACCGATCCTGGCTTTTCCCACTGTCCCATTGCAGGGATGAGGAGCTGGAGCTCCTCAGCTGGAGTGGCTGATGTCACACTTTGCCACTGATGTCACACTTTGCCACTGATGTCACCCTTTGTTACTCACTCCAAGAAGACTCACATCCAGCTCCAGACCCTTTAAATACTTTGTACCATTGGAGATGCTCTCTTGGCCTCCAGTTGCCACCCAGGAGGGTACAAGTCTCCTGTGGGGGCTCCACATCCTCTGAGGATGTCTTGGATACCTTAAAATTCTCACCTGGCATGAGATACCTCTGTATGGGCAAGCAAATAGAGCTGGGAATTAAAACACCCAGTGCAGATGAAGCCAGTGGTGTTGAATCCTCTCCTGTGCCTCCCTAGATATTTCTATGTGAGCCTGAGCATATTCTGGCTCATTCTGCATATTCCTATGCAGAGCCTGGGCACTGCAGCAATTAAAATATTTTTACTCATCAAATCCCTCACAAATCCTGCCATTTCTAAGCAATACAAGGCAAACTGGGACTGGTTTAGTTGAAGTGCTATTCCTTTAGATTTTGGGATCTTCTGACTTCTCCATTGGCTTGGCAAGACTGAGCCTCATCCTTTGAGCCCCACACCAGGCTCCTCAGCTCCCCCAGCAGCCAGTTGGCAAACACACTTCCCTCTGCTCTCCTTCCAGCCCAGTATCCGTGCTGGGCTGTACTGGGATGTGCTGGGCTGTCTCACCCACTCACCAATTGCTCTTCCAGGTGTGCCGCACGTGGGGGTCGTGGATGTTGTGCTTGTCTGCCTGCTCATCCAGGAAATCAAACATGTACTTGATGGCCAGGGGGAGGGCACTGCCACGGTGGGCAGTGCTGAAGATGGTCTCAAAGAGGTCGTCCACGAATTTCTGGAGGGTGCCCTGGTGGGAGAAGGAAGAAAAGAAGGAAGAATATGAGGTACAAGTGGGCAGAGGACACTGAATTTTGGTACCCCACTGAAAACAGGGCATGTCTGTGGATAAACCAAGGTGTGATTGAAAAGTGGGAGCCATCTAATATCAGTTAAATGTAATATCAGACACAACCTGGGAATGTCAATACAAATATCTTTAAGCAGGAATGTTTATCATCACAAGAACCATTACACCTAATTTCCACACCTCTCTCTGCATCCCATGCTCAGTGCTTTAGTGCATCCATGAGACAAAACCCAGCCATTTTCTAGGCTGGCTTTCACTCAGGGCCATCTTTAAAACTGGGAAGAGAAGTCTGTAGAAGGCTGTAGGGCACAGCAGAAGGTGTCATGGAAAAAAAAAGGACAAGAGAACCTAGAGAGGTGGGTGGTTAATGTGTGACCAGTGTCCTAAATAACAGAAATTTCATTCCCAAGAGCCCTCCTCATCTTTTACTCCCCACTGGAAGGAGAATCCCAGATTGAGGGCTTGGAGAGTCACCCTTGTGAGCACAGTTGACTTTTAGCAGGAAGGAGAGGAGCTGGAATATCTGAGGGTGACCAGGCTTGGAGAAGGGGACAACTGAGGAGTTCTAGGCTGGGTTTAGGGTGGAACCAGGCAGGGCACGTTTTCTCTATCACCAGAGCTTCACAGGCATTTATGTGTGTTCAAACAGCTGCTAAAATAACAAAAAATCAATTGAATCTCCAACAAACATTCCCTGAGATGAAAAATTTCCTCTCCTGCAAGATAAAACTCTGCCCTTTCTCCAAGGACCTAGGGAAGAAATGTCTCCTTCTAGAAACAAAGCCTCAGGTTCCACCAGAGTGGCTCAAGTTTACCTAGAGCCAACAAACACTTAATTAGAAAGCTGGTGTCTCTGGCTGATTCACCACTTGATTTATTCTTCGGGAAACAAACAGAGGCACTTTTTGTTTGAGTGAACTCCTGCAGGGTGAACAAAGCCCTGCAGCACATCTGACTCAGAAAGGGCTCCAGAGGGGAAATCATCTTGGTCTGACACGGAAGAGCTGCCCTCAGGTTCAGTTCCTGCAGGGAGTTAGTTCTCTACATGCTCACCCTCACAAATGCCACAAAAACCTCTGAGGCTTTTAGGGAAGAGGCTCTTGGGTATCAGAGGTCAGGGATTTACCAGAATAAAAATCACTGTCAGTTTAACAAAGTATTCCTGGGGATTGTATTACAGCAACTGCTCTCTCTCTTTCCCTCGCTCAAATGGTCACAATGAGAAAAGAAAATTGCTCCGCCCAAGAGGGGAAACAATAAAACCCCAACCTTCCTACTCTTTCTGTTGCTGTGCAGGTTTTGCAGCTGCTTTCCTGACATCTCCACAAAAAAACCCAAAACAACCCAAACAAACAAAAAACCAAAAAACCCCCACCACAACAAAACAAAAACAACAACAACAAAACACTCAACAAACCAACAAAAAACCCCAAGCCAAGTGTTGAGTTTGTGACCCAGAACAGAAAGCAAAAGCAGTTCAGTGGTGGGGCTGCATCCCCAGACAACATAAATCAGCACCAGTCCAATGCTTGCTGGTCTACACCAGCTGGGGCCTGAGCCCTGGGGAGCAACGCTTTCCTTTTCCAACATTTTTCACATGGTGTGTGATCCATAAAAGCCTCCTGATGCCAGGGAACGGGGCATGGACCAGGGGCTAAAGACAAAGCTGCCTTTCCTCCAAATCCCTCTGCAGCTCAAACAGCCTGAGTGAGGCTGCAGAGAGAGCCAGACATCAGAGGCAAAATGAGCTCAGGAATTAATGAGCAGGTAAATCTGGAGAGTAGGACTTAAACTACTGATGGAAATGTGTCTGATGGGCAAGCTCAGGCAGCATTTGCATGAACACATGAATCGTGTTTGTGCCTATTAATACCCTGACAAAAAACGAAAATGTTACAGATGTATTTGGAGACTCAGGTCAGGATGTCCCTGCTCTGCCCCCACTTGATTTAATCTGTGTTTTCTCTCTGTGCATGCTGAGTTTTCATGTCTCACTGTAAGGTCAATGTAACCCTCTCGAAGTCATCAGCACAAGAGCCTTTACTGGCCCAGGGAAAATGTGGAGGCTGATTTGTACCACAAAACTCAGGATTTTGTGGTATAGGAGCCATTTCAGACTGTGAGGCCTGACACATCTTTGGAACCTGCTCTGAGCATCTGCCCTGGGTCTTCACTTGCTCAATTTTGGTACAAATTACAAACCAGTATAATCAACAATTCCAGCACCTCATGCTGTGCTTTACCCACCAGTCTCATGGCCCTGAATCATTACTCCGCATTGCTTTTCCAGTGTCTCTTTTTTGACTCTGCTTTCAAAGCTCAAGCTCCTTACCCACAGGCTCAGGACTCTCCCCTTGCTCTATTTTCCTTCTGTTTTCTCTTTATACCCAATTTTGGCATCCTTTGAGTGGCCTTTCACTTCTTGCCAGCAGGAAATTCCACCACACTCTCAAACCCCACTGTCCCCCGCCCTCACCACATACCTTGGTGGCCAGCAACCTGGTCAGGTAGATCTCAGAAACCATCTTGCTGCCTCGGTCACCCTCTTTTTGGTCTCCATGCTCGTGGTTCTTGACCAGGTGCCACATCTTGACACCGCTTTCCAGGTCGGGGGTGATCATGGGGGTGCGCGAGCGGAGGCTGTCGGGGCTGCCCGTGTAGCGGATCATGTTTTCTGCAGAGACACAGAAATGGGCGTCCCCACGTGTCTCAGCAGCTCCTGGGCTCGGGGTTTTCAGGATTTATGCTGGTGACATGCCACCAAATGTGTTTTTCAAAGTGTTGTCCGCGTGGTTCGCTCAGCACAGCTGAGCGATGCCGCCAAGCCAGCTGTGATGTCAATGTCTACATTACTAAATTAAATGAGGTTCAAACACTGATTTCCAGCTGTCCATAATCTTTACCTCTTCTCATGGTCCCTGGCAAGTGACACTGTCACTGTCAGACACTTTGGTTCAAGGGGTAGCACCAGTTCCTTTTGGTAACCAGTTCCTTATGTGACAAAAATATGGTTTTCCCATATTTTATCCATGCCATGCCATGCTGCTTAACATAACAATATTGACGTCTCTAATGTGATCCCCTATTTAGCTCCTCATCCCCAGATTTAGAAGGAGCTAAATAGGGGATCACATTAGAGACATCAATATTTTGATTCAATGCCTCCTTCCCTTGGCATCAAAGCAAACAAACAATTCCTGCCCAGACATCCTCCCTTCTCCAAAATCTTGTTTTAACAGAAATCAGCCAGAATCCCAGGTGGGCATCCACAAATTTTCTCTCCAAGAACACTTTTAGCCTCCAAATTTTACCTCTCTTTGCCCCTGAGTGATGACACAAGGCATTCCCCTCTCCCTGACCTTCCAGCAATGTTGCCTTTTCCAACCATAATTATCAGAAGTGTTGCACCTTTCTGTAGCAAGATCTGAATCAGCCTCATTAATGCATTACCAATCTCTACATATTAATTATCAGATGGAATATCCTTTTTCTCTCTGGATGCTGTTTTCTTAATTGCAATTAACAATCACTTTTTGACCCACCACATCTTCTCCTCCCCCTGCTTTCTTCCCTGTTCCCTCCTCCTGAAAAATCAAATGGCAAAAGAATTAAAGAAATCCAACAGAAATTAACCCTCCTCAAGTCTTCCTTTCCAAAGGTCACTGTGTCTTTCAGTAATTGCAACAACATGGCAAAGAGGATGAATATTAATAAGGATCATGGATCATTTATGTCCTTGGAGAAAGTGGAAGGGGGCACCTCTGGACATTGAGTAACTGCACTTTCCTTTAAGATAAAGGGAGTAAGGAGGATTGGAGATGCTTCCATAAATTAAAAAATATGAATAAAGTGATATGACAGCAGCATTCAGGTTGGAGGGGGGTTTGCAGCACCCTGGTTGTGCATCAGGGATGTTCTGCTTTGATGTCCAGCATCACCTCAGTGAGACACGGGCTGGATGCAATTCTAGAGCAGAGGAGGAAGGTGTGGAGGGGGTGGGTGACACTCAGGAGGTCCCTGTTTGGCCCTGCAGAGGAGTTGCCACCTGGTGTCCCTTCCATAGCTGTGTCACTCTCAGCTGTCTCATGGGGACAGAGGGAACAACAGTCCACTGCCTTGAGATCTGCTGATAAAGACCTCAAACTCTGAGAGTGACATTTGGTGATCTAAGAGGGAGGCAGTTAATTATACTGACTCCTCCCTTCATTAATGAGGGAGGAGAACCTCCCAAGAGCAACCCAACCACTGGGATCAACACTTTGAACAAGATGCCAGAGTTTTTACACAGCTAAATCCTCCTCTCCTGCCTCATTTCACCAGCTAATCATCTGCCCATCATTCTCCCTGCTGGTGCTCAGAGTCTGGTGACCACTGTGAGGTTTGGGATCTCTTCCCAGTGCTCTCCCAGTCCATCCCAGCACACAAATCCTTACCATACTTGCTGGCTGACGTCCGGGACACCGTGGAGTTGTTGACTGCGTTGTAGGCAGTGACTTGCTTGGAGACCAAAGCCACCACAGATCCATCTGGGACCTGCATTGAAAAAAAGGACTGGGTCAACAAACTTCTAGAAAGGGGCTGAGGACCATGCCCAGGGCAGCATGAGCTGCAAATCAGTGTCTCTGTAGGTAGGGCCCAGTTTGCCCTCAAAGCTTTGATTTCTTTCTTCATTGAGTTGGTCTAGTAATAAAAAACTGACATGGGGACAAAATCTGCTGTTACACAGCCAGAATCCTGCACTTGAACAAAGGGACAACTGGTGGCAAACAGATTCTGCTCCATCCAGGCCCTGATTCAAAGCTCAGTGACGACAATGTGAGTCACTGAGTCACTTAGGTTGGAAAAGGCCTTGAAGATCATGGAGTTCAACCATTAACTCAGCCCCACTGTGATCACCACTAAGCCATGTCTCCAGGGGCCACATCCAAGGCCTTTTAAACACTTCCAGGGGTGGTTTTTGCATTAACCTCAGTAAATCTGACAATAGATTCATCCCAGGGAAGCTCTTAGGCAGAGCAGGAGCAGGAGAAAAATAAAATCATCTGAGCTCCTTCAAATAGGCTTGGCTGACCCATTAGGATGTAAAACCAATGTGAAATGTTCCATTCTTTCCTCCTGGATTGCAAGTGGTATTGGGGTGCCTGGGTCAAAAATTCCTGTCTACAATTTTCCACTATGATCCTGTCAACTTCTCACCCTTCCCTGTGACAAAGGCACTGCTGGGCTGAAGGGACAGCCACAACTTCTTTCTCTTTGTGGTGTCAGAGAGTGGAAAAGCAGCAGGTTTGCAGTGGCTGATGTCCAGGATGTCGTGAGACAACGTTTTCAGGGACCACAGGACTTTTTTAAAGGAGCCAGACTTTCTATTTCTACAACAAGGCAAATCATGTGAGTCCCATATCAGAAATGTTAACAAGCCCATGGCTCAAAAGAGCCATATCAGGAACATCTGTGATAAATAAGACATCATAAAGAGGAGATGGGTAAAAAAAATCCCTTCTAACAACATCTAACTCTTGTCTGTGTAATAATAATAATTAGCACTTGCATGGAGTTTTTCATCTTCAAAGCACTGCAGAGGCTAATTAAATAGCCCCTCAGCTATCACGAAAGGCAATTATTGGCTCTTTGTAGTTTTAGCCCCACAACACAGATGGAGAAACTGAGGTAAAGGCAAATCTCAGTGTCTGTCCCAGCATGATCTGTGTCAGCCTCCAGGACAGCCAGGAAAATGATGTTTCCTGAGGACCTAGCCCAGCTCATCATACAGCTGGGAGCTCATTGCCTGAAGCAAAGAAAACATGGAAAAAGCACAGAAAGGAAGAAAATTATGCCTGGTTTGTTGATGAAATAAAGCAGGAAACGTCCTTGCTCTGTCTGAGGGAAAAAAAAAAATCAAAATCAGCTAGCAATCCTTCAGTCAATCTGAAGTAAAAGTTTTGTTTCCTTTTCAAATTATTGCTTGCTGCCTCCTCAGCTCAGCTCTTAAGTGACAAGAGAAAATAATCTTGTTATGAAACAGAGGTTGCTGAGGTGTGATGGAGGAAATGACAAAATTGTCAGCATCGGATTAAATTTAATGAGGTCTTTTCTGTTGGTGTTCTTTTTAAAGGGAGAAGACTTTGACCAAAACCTCACTTTTTTCATTAAATCCACCACTTGTGTAAGACATTTTCAGACATCTCTAACACTCTCTTATGGATTTCCAGGTCATGCAGGGAGGAAGGGAAGCAGAGCAGGTCACCTGGGCCAGCTTAAGGATCAAAAAGAAAAGCTCCTTGTAATAACAATTCCACTGCTCCATGGTCTCCAGCCATGCTGTTTTCCATCTCCCTTTTCCAGTCACCAAGCCTCCCTCCTTCCAGTCTTCCCTCTTCCATCCTTCTGAACTCTGCTTGCATTAACAGGCCTTGGATACATTGGGAAAAGGGGCATGGAAAGGCTTGGATTTGTTTGTCTACATGAGAAATGTTAACTCGTGTTGTCCTCATCTCCTCTTCACCCCCTCCACTCACCAGGGGTGTCCTTTGAGAGGGAAAGAAGATTTTTTTTCTACCCTTGGCTTCCTCTCTAGCGCTGTTCAGGATAATTGGGACAAGGACAGGAGGGATGTGCTCAGCATGGGGGTTCTGCCCTGTTACTGCCCTCTCAACAACTTTTTACCTCTGCATCCTAGCATAATAAAAATCACAGAATTATTAAGGTTGGAAAAGACCTTTAAGGTCATCAAGGCCAACTGTTCACCCAGCAATGCCAAAGTCCCAAAGTCCCCAAGTGCCACATCCACAAGTTTTTGAACGTTCCCAGGAGTGCTGATTCCACCGCTTCCCTGGGCAAGACAATAATATTTTGCTTTTTGTTTTGCCAGAAAGAAGACCTAGCTCCTACCCAGCCTCTCCCACAGATACCTGGTAGTGTGCCAACGTGTTGAGTCTCTTCCAGTCGTTTTCTATCTTGGTGGTGATGTCCTCATCCTGAAGGATCATCCTCGCCCCACTCGCCTGCCGCCACTCTGCAAGGAGAAATAAATAAATAAACAAACAAACAAACAAATAAATGAGACAGGTGTCGCCTTCTTCCCAACTAGGAAATGAAACTTGAGACAATTTTAGTAATATTTAGTAATATAAGAGGAGGTCTTTATTTGAAGGCCTTCAGAGGCAGCTGTGGAAAGATGTCCACAAAAGTCCACCCCTCCAAGGGTGAGTATGATTTTATAGGTTTTAGGAAATTTGCATAATTGATAAAAAACACCAGCTAGGAGGACATGTGGTGATGCAATTCCCCCCAGGCCAAACCCCTTCTCTGGAGCCACCCTTGGCAATGGCTGTGCTTTGTCCATGAGAATGTAACTCAAAAAGTTGTTCTCAGCCTTAGTTCACAGGAAAAACCAAGATAGCACTGGGGCCCTGCACTTCCTGGGGAGAAGACTTTGCCCAAAATTTCACTTTTTTCATTAAATTTCACTTGTTTTCATTTTTTTCGTTTCATTACCACTTATGGAAGACATTTTCAGACATAGGCTACAGAGCTACCAAAATATATGTGAATTCGCAGAATTCCCAGAATTCCCAGAATGACCGGATTGGGAGAGACCTTGCAGCCCATGGAGTCCAGCCCAGCCCAAGCCCTCAGCCAGAGCCTGGCACCCAGTGCCACATCCAGGCTTGTTCAACACCCCCAGGGATGGTGACTGCAGCACCTCCCCGGGCAGCCATGGCAGAGCTTTATACTCTTGCTGGAAAAGCTTTTTCCTGACACCCAACCTGAATTTCCCTTGGAACAGCTCCGGGCTGTGTGCTGTGGCTGTGTCAGTGCTGCTGCAGACAGAGCCCAGCCCCAGCTGAGCACAGGCACCTTTCAGGAGCTGTGCAGAGCAATAAGTGAATAATACAGGGAACATAGGGGAAAAAAAAAGGAAAAACCAAATGGCATCACAGGCACAGAGCCATGGCACTCCCTGTGCCCAGAATCCATGTGGACACACCTGTGTGGGCACTCATCACCTCTACACCCTGATTATTCACAGGCCTTAACTCTTAATTTACTCACAGCTCTGCTCAGACTCCAACACGGCTGTTCCCAAAACCAGCCTGCACTTGCCTGTGTTTGTCATCCCCATGGGGCAGGAGCAAGTGCCACTCGTTCCAGGGACAGAAATCCTGGTGCTCTGTCCTTTGGCAGCACAGACAGAGCCCTCAGCAGTGCCTGAGATCCGTGTCCCTGACAGGACCCAGCCCAGAGAGGGCTGCCCTGGGCACAGCAGAGTCTGGCTGGGCACAGAACCTGTGCTGGGCTCAGCCCATGCCCATGGGTGCTCCCAAAATGCTTCTTGCATCTCAAATCCACTGATGGGCAGCAGGAAGCCTTTGGGTACAGGGATAGTGATGTCCACACATTTTTGCCTTTTGTATATTTTTCATATGTTTGTAGCTCTGTAGACTACTATTCCATAGTTACATAGCTCCTAGGATTTTCCCTGCCCTTCCTCTTAGATTTTAAAATAATAAGCTGTGCTTCTAACACATTCCTGAAATACTGTTTAGTCTTATTTTCAAGGAGAGGACCTACAGGAAGAATATTTTGTTTTCCAGTCAGAATCTGAGAAGACACAACAAGAAATGGGGCAAAGAAGCCCTGGATCAACTCCAATGGGGCAGAATCCAGGGGGAAAATTACCTAATCAACTGCTCTTCTAATTGGCCAATGTTTGTTAGATATGATAATTTGTTAAACTTATAAAACTTGTAGAAAGGTAATACTGGGTGTACCCATGATCACTGGGATTCCTGGAAGCTTCCAGATAAAGATCTGCTTTTTATTTTGGTATTTTAACACCACTGCAAGAGTTTTTATCTTCTGATATTAGGCAACAGTGGCAGAGGCATAACTGGGGGGAAAAGCCAGGGACAGATCCATCTTCTGCTCCTTGGAGAATTTTACAAGTCAGAAGAGCTCCTGCTTCTGCCACTTCTCCAGCCTCTAGCCTGGAATGATGAATTCCTGCAGCACTGTTGCAGCCCCTCACTTCCCAGGGTGCCTTTTGTTTTTTCCTCAAATCTTGAAGAATACTCCATAAAATGACAGAATTATTAAAGTTAGAAAATACTTATGAGATCTTGGAGTCTTGAGGAGGATTGCTACAGCTTTCCCCACAGAGGACTGATGGACTTGCCTAAAGCAAGGAAAACATAAACATGACCAAAAGGAGAGGAATTCTTCATCAACCTGGACCATTCAAAGCTCTCCTCTTGGTTGTCACATTTCAGTCACAGTGACCCAACCAAATACAGCTTAGCCAGAGCTACAGAAAAAAAGTCCATTCATTTGCAGGAGTTAATTAAAATGAACTCTTGGATATGGAGACATCACCTGCCACCCTTGCTTGTTTTTCCCAATATAAAAACGCAAGCACTGTTGCAAATTTCCTTTGGTTTCAGCACTTTTCTTATCACATAATTAAAATGCAATGGGAAAGCTGCACTTGCCTTTATTATTCATTTAAATTAGCAGGAAGAGGTCAGCAACTGTGTTTATTGCTGGGTGTTGCTTTGGCTGGAGACACTCAGGGGGAGCAGAGGTTGTGTTGGCTGAGCACTGATCTACTCCAGCTCCTCAGATCCTCACCTGCTGTGGTGGTTTTGCCTGGGAGGCATTTGTGGAAGGGATGCAAAGCTCCTAGCTACTAGAAAATTGTACACACTCTTGTGAAAAACAAATGTTAAAGATGAAAGGAACTTGGGAACTTCCAGGAGCTTGCTGGCAGGTGGTTCAGATACCACCTATAAGTAAGCACAAAGAATAAGCCTAACCATAAACAGTATTTCTCAGATTATCCATAACTGTGAGACTACCACCAAACAAACCAAACAAATAAAACCCCTGTAGTGTAGCAGACAATATTCCAAATATAAGTATAGAAAAGCCTAACAAATTAACTACATCACACTACCCCAAACACACCAAGGTAAACACTGTGGACTCACAATAATAAAAACCACCACTAAATAATTAGAGACCTGCTCTACACCTCATGGTATGGCCTGTAACACCATTCTAGGTCTTAAAAAACAAGTCCTTTAGAAACATAATACCCCTAAAAAAATTGAATCAAACAACAGAACTCATTTCAAAAACAACCTTATCAGCACTTAAACTAAAGATCATACCATCGAGTGTACCATATCCCCTACCATACACCAAATGCAAAGTGAAGAAATGCAATAGACGATTAAAAAACACTGCACCTGCATCATCCCTGTGGAGAATGAGGAGGATGCTCTCTGCTCATTCCCACCTGGTCCATCTAACTGTTCCCAGACTCTGCTTAGAAGAGCAAAAAGTGCTGAAGTTTGGGCTGGGATGGGAAATGGTGCTCTTAGAAATTGCCCCACTCAAGGCCCAGGCCAATTCTGCTGTCACAGAGTGTTTTTTTGTGTGCTTTCCTCACGGGGCTGTGGGGTCAGTGTCACTTTGACCTCCCTCCTTCATGGCTCTTCATGTTCCTGTGCTCCTTTTCTGCCCCAGCTCACCTTTGGAGAGACACACACTCGTGTTCTGGGAGGGATGCACAGGTTTTTGAGCATGGCTTTCCCCATCCTGGGCTTTATTTGTATTGCAGGGCTGGGCAAGGTGCTCAGGGCAGATTTCCCTCTGCTCCAGGGACATCCTGAGATGTTTCCCCCAGCCTTTTGTGCAGAGACTCAGGGGATTCCTGAGCCCTTTCCTTGGCCTTGGGGCTGTGTGAGGAAGTGTCAGGTCCAGCCTGACTGCACCAGGCAAGGAGGAAAACCTCCAGGGCAGGCCTGGAGTCTCCAGTCTCAGTTTTGCAGCCTGATTTCCCTGCCCAAACACAAATCACTTCACCTCTGATACTTCACGGAGCACCTGAGCAATGACAGGGAGAGAACCCCCAGGTGTCCCCAGCTCTCCCTGACCTCACTGCTCCCCTTCTCCACAGGCTCAGGGGGTCACAAACAGACCTGCAAGGAAATGGGAAGGGAGAAGGTGACCCTGCCACCCATGTTCACAGCATTAAATGAACCCTGTCAGCTCTGTCCTGCTGGCAGCACCCTGTCCCCTCTCTGCTCGGATCCCAGCACTCCTCTGAGCCAGCACAAAGGACAGACACACTCCAATCCAATTTGTTACACTTCCACCTTCCAGAGAGAGGGAGGAGAGGGGGAGGGAGGTAAAAATCCCATTAACTTTATCAAGCCTTCCAATCAGGAGCAGTGGTAAATGCAAACTCAGGAGACAGCTGCTGTGAAGCCTTTATATTTCATTCAGCAGATAGTGTATCTTTTTATTGCACGCAGGAATTACTTCTTTGCTTCTTTTTTTTTCCTCTTTTTTTTTTTTTTTTTTTTTTTTTTTTTTTTTTTTTTTTTTTCCCCCAGAAATTTTTTTTTTTCTTTTTTTTTTTTTTTTTTTTTTTTTTTTTTTTTTTTTTTTTTTTTTTTTTTAAGGAACAACCTTTCTGTTCAACTTGACTGGGAAAAAGGAAATTCCAGGGGCCCTTTGACAATGAAGTGAATGCAGCAATGCCTGGCTAGGGGGTGACTCTGTGGGGAGAGGGAAGATGGGGAGATGTCACCCTGCACCTCAAATCCTACAGAAAATATTACACCTCCCTTGTGCCTTCCCTCTGATCCAGGTCTAGGAAGAGAGGAGAAACTCAGCTCTGTTTCTGGGGTGGAGAAAAGGATGGGAACAAAAGTTTATCTCAGAGCGTGGAGCTCAAAAACGACAGAGAAATATTTCATCCTGTATGGAGTGAATCACAGATGGTTTGGGTTGGAAGGGACCTTAAAGATCAGCCAGTGCCACCCCTGCCATGGCAGGGACACCTTCCACTATCCCAGGCTGCTCCAAGCCCCATCCAGCCTGGCCTTAGGCACTTCCAGGGATCCAGGGGCAGCCACAGCTGCTCTGGGCACCCTGTGCCAGGGCCTCATCATCCTCAGAGTAAAGAATTTCTTTCTTAAAACCTAATCTAAAACTCCCCTTCTTTTAGTATTAAACCATTTTCCTTTGTCCTGTCACTCCAGACCCTTGCCTAAAGTCCCTCTCCAGCTCTCTTGGAGCTCCTTTAGGCACTGGAAGTTGCTCTAAAGTCTCTCTGGAGTCTCCTCTTCTCCAGGCTGGGCACCCCCAGCTCTCCCAGCCTGTCTTCAGGAGAGATAAATGCACTATCTTACCCTATACATACTAAAGTTAGACCCAGTTTAAATGTTTCCAGTTTAAATGAACCCCACATCCCGGCACTGCAGGGCTGGTGAGGCAGTGAAATCTCACCTTACTCAGTCCACAATGAACCTGGGACAGCATCACTGAGAGCCAGCCAAGCCAGCAGCTCCCTCCCTCCACCTCTGACCTCAGCACCACCTTCCAAAAAGCATCCAGAACCCAGGGAAGAGCAAAGCCTCATCATGAAGCCACATTCCTGTTTTGTGACCCTCACACCTTGATGTTTACCCAGAGATGGGGTGTTTCATGTGTGGGAGAGATCTTTTAAAAATGATAACAACAAAAACCACCACCGTGGAAAGAAGTCTCTATTCAGAGGGCTGCAGTCTGGGGGTTTGGACTAAAACCTAACCTCAGGGTGTCCAAAATAAAGGCTTTCAGCTGACAACCCCCTCCAGGAGTTGCCTGGGCAACTGCCAAGCGTTGTGACATTTGCCACACACACAAGTCCCTCTGCCTGCAGCTACCCTGCATTTAACAGCTCAAAACAACTCATTAGCTTGTTTGCTTTCTGCCATGCGAGCAATCTGGCCTGAGCTCGGACAGAAAGCCCAGAAAATGGTGATGGGAGCAGGAAATGAGGCTGCTGTTTGAAAGCCAGGGGTTTCAAGGCCAGATTGCAGCCATCTGCTCTGCCCTGCTCTGCTCCAGCCCCTCTGCAGCCCTGAGCTCAGGGCAGGCTGGTCCTGAGAGCTCTCTGATGGTTCCTGAGGGCCAGCAGGGCTTTCTGCACTCCCCATGCTGCCTCCAGCATCTCTGAAGGATGCCAGGTGCCAAGAAGCATAATTTCCTGGTGGGAAAGCTGGGATGGAGCTGTGGCTGGGTGTGTGGACCCTCTTGTTCCTGTTTCACCCATCTCCTCCCACCTTGTTATCTGCATTGCTGCAATCTTCTACTGGATAAGGGCTTTTTATTTATATTTTAATTGCTTTTCTCCCCCAGCTGCCTCATCAGTGCTCCTGGCCAGAGCTGCCCATTATCCAGTCTGTTGTCACTGTGGGCAACCCTGTTCTCTGAGGGGTGCACATGCTCATGCCAACTTTCTGGAACTTTCTGCTCCTCAGCACCACTCAGGAGGTCATGGAATCACAGGCTGGCCTGGGTGGAATAGAGAATCACAGACTGGCCTGGGTGGGAAGGGATCTAAAAGTTCCAACCCCCTTTCTGTGGACAGCTTCCACCAGACCAGGTTGCTTCAAGCCCTGTCCAGTCTTGTCTTGAAGAGACCAATATTTATGGAACCAGCAGCAATTCTGGATGCAGAATTGTCAGGCTCCAGCTGAAACCCTGCACACACACACACTTCTGGTTCCCAGAACTACAGTGTAATCCACTTAACCCCTGTATTTACAATGTGCAGGTAAAATTCCTGCATCTCATTGTGGACGCATCCTTCATCTTCACAGCAGAACAAACAATTCCCAGCCACACCCAGTCTGAGATCTGCAGGAATTGGTCTCTGTGACAACCGTGAGGCACCAGATGGGTCAGGAGATGTGGCTGTGAACCCCATTCCTGCCTTCCCTCAGGCTCCCCCCACCTCACAGCAGCTCCAGAGCCACCGTGGGTCTTTTCTGGATGATGTACGTGATCTGCTCTTTACTGCTGCTGGTTTTGGCAGCTTCTTTCGTTATTCTAACTGCCTTTGATGGGCAATTTCTGTCAGGAACTACTCCCTCCCCTCCACATACACACACTCAGACACTTAACTTCAATCCCTGACCTCTCATTGCTGCCTTCATTATTGCTGTGAATTGTTTCTTGGCCTCGGTCCATTCCTTCTCCTTTTGGTTCCTCTACAGCTCAGCTGGTTTTATAGACTCCATCATTTTCCAGCCCAGTCTCTTTCACTGAAGGTCACTGAGAGCAAATTCTGGCAGATTCAGCCACAATGGAGTCCCCAGCCCTCCACCAGACACCTCAGCAATGGCCCGAGCAGATTTTTCTCGAGCATTTTTTCTCTAAAAATATGGAGGATACGAAAAATTGTATCTGCCCGAGCAGATACAATATTTCATATCCTCCATATTTTTCTACATTTTTTTCATATTCTCCAGGTGTGGTGCCACACCTGCCTGTAGACGCCAAATTCAGACCCCACTCCTCCCAGCATCCTCACTCCAGGTGTCCTTTTCCCAGAATTCTTTGGCAAGAGAACAAGAACAGTCCCACTCATGCTTTTTCCACACCTTTGTCCAAGATGAATTCTATGGGCAGAAAAGCACGGTGCTGGTCTTTTTAAGGCCAAAGATTTCCTAAGCCAGGAGTATAAACATCACCAAAAAGTGCCCTGTCACTGTGACTTCTGTGCCTTGCAGGGGTGTGGAGAGGGCTCCCTGCCCCAGCAGAGTGTCTGGATGGAGTTTGTCCATCTCCCAGCTCCCCTCTCCTCCCCTGGCCAGCAGCAATCTCCTACCCAGGTCCATGTCAGCAGCTTTGGGCCGGTGGGAGCAGGGCACGTTCTTGAAGATGGCATCGAGGATCTTCTCCTTGACCTGGGTGATGGTGTCGCAGTTGAGGATCTTCACCGGGATCTCGGGGCTGTTCACGTTGTCGGGGTTCACGCAGCTCAGCACCTGAGAGAGAGGCACCACACCTTTCACAGGGCACTGAAACCCCCTGGCTGCCCCCCTTTGGAGTGTCTAGGGTGCAAAAAAATGGGTACCAAGGGTATTCCCTCCCTCGCACGGGCACAAAGGTGTGGTTTCACCTGGGGGTGTCCTCATTGTATTAAATCACGGAGTCACAGAAGGGTTGGGGTTGGAAGGGCCTGAAAGTTTATCTAATTCCAGCCCCCTGCCACGGGCAGGGACACCTTCCACTGTCCCAGATTGCTCCAAGTCCCATCCAACTTGGACAATTCCAGGGATGGGGCAGCCACAGCTTCTCTGGGCACCTCTAACCCTAACCCTCACCACCCTCACAGGGAAGAATTTCTTTCTTAACAGCAGAAAACCCATGAACACCTAAAAGCTAAGTGCTTTCAGTAAAAAAATGTTCATTGAGATGTCAAGGTAACCTAATTCAGGAGTGGCCTCCTTGCATTGCCACCTGGTTTTGATGATCCCAGTGAAAAGCTTTACGTTTGTCCATCTGCACAGCCACGGAGCTGAGCAGACCCTCCTGAAAAGAAAGGTATTAATCTGAAATGCAGGGCTTCTTGAGAAATGAAACACAAACCAGCATCAACAACATTTGCTTTCACATACAGAAGAAGAAAATCAACCCAACTGGAGAGGCCTCTCTTTTCTCAGAAGGAAAATTTAATTTTCTCTGCTCTGCCCAAGAGTAAATGCAAAGCATGTGGTGAGGGGGGATACCTTAAACACAGAGTATTTAACAGCAATCTCCCTGCTAAGCCTTGCCTGTGTCTCTGTTGGCCATTCTGCTCACTTCTGGTTGCACAAGTGTGAAGTCTATAAAGTTTTATAAACTTAGCACACCTTTGCACTTGAAAGGGGTGTTCAGTGCTGTACATGGTCATTAAATGTTCCTGTGGCACTTTTGCAAGTGCAGATATGTTGGTTTTGGTGCCTCAGACAAATTTTAACTTGACTTCAGTTCCTTTCTGTAGCATGCAAGAGGTGCTGAACTGTCCATCACTTTCCATCCTCACCTCCTAAAATGCAGTGGGAACTCAAAAACGGGGTGAAATACTATCAGCCTAATTACACACTGCCTCACCAGGCTCCCTTTGGTGATGTTGTGCTCAGCCAAGAGGGACTTGTGAAGATACTGCTTACAAAGAGCTCTGTGATCTTGCTGGATGAAAGGGGAGATGTAAATAGGAGATATTGATTAGATCATAATGCTATTATTTGTATGTCACTTCCAGAAGTATTGAAAAAAGCATCAATTCAGATTATAACAACAGCACAGATTTACAGTCCTGGGGTATCTTTCATCTCAAAGGATCACAGAATTGTACATAAAACTGCTGAAATGAATCCAGTGTTGAAGGACATTAGTTGGTTTTGTCCTCTGCAGCTCTCCTGGGTTATGCCCATTCCCAGCCCACTGGAAGCTCTTCCTCTGCAAACTTCTTGGGTGCATCCAGAAAATCCCACCTGATTGCTGAGAGCCTGCACTGGTGTTTACTTTGTGGTTGGACTTAATGATCTTAAAGATGTTTTCCAGCCTAAATTATTCTGTCACAGGGAAATGGAGCAGTGATGGCAGCCTGGGACAGCTCTTTGGGGTCACACCTGGCTCTGGGGACCAAGTTACTCTCCAGGTTTCTCTCTCAGTGGTCTGAGCTCAGCTGAAATGAGCTGGTGTCAGTCAGGGGAAGCTCTGTGGTGTGATAATCTCTGGTACAAACAGCTGGATTTTGGGCCAGTTCCCCAGAGATGGCACTTGTTGCTCTTTGAAATGATCTGAGCTGCCATGCCAGGCCAGCATCTGGTGCAGAAGACCCCAAAATCTCCTGCAGGTGCTACCAGTGTCCCCACAGCAGTACCCAGCTGGAAGGTGACAGTGGTTACTTGATCTGGTTATCCTGGAATTTCACAGGGATACATCAACTTTAGAAGCTGTCAGGAAAACTCTGCCTGAGTGAACCACACTCAATCACACCCTGACTACAGTAAATGCTTCCCTGTTTTCCAGCTCAGCTGGAAGAAGGAGCAGGGAAGGCAATTCTTCAAAGGGTGTTCTCGTGCTCCAAGCACAGCTGAGGCAGCTGGTGACCCCTGAAAACCCCTAAACACCTCTGTGTTCCTTACAACGACTGTAAAGGCTCTCCCTTCGACATCTTAGGGAATTTAAACCCCAGTTAAGGAAGCCAACCCCATTCCCAGAGCACACTGGCTTTGGCATATATTCCCCAGGCTTTACATCATCTTTCCAGTGGAGTTTTCCAGCTGTTCTCGTGTAGAGCATGAAACTTTTCTCCATTTTCTCCATAGTCAAGCCAGAAACAAACCCCACTGCTGTAGCAGTGCTGCTCAGAGACTTCAACACAATCTTTGATGCCAGCTGTGGGGAAGAGACCCCATGATGGGTTGTGTTCCTGCAGGACTGGTCACTCTGAGGGAGGTTTTGTGATGTGAATCTCCCAAATGCAATGTGCTGCTCTATCACCCACCAGCTTAATTTGGGCTTCAGGGTCACTCAAGGTTGTGACTGTTTGGCACTGAGAGGACAGCAGTGCTGTTCTGTCACTCAGAACTCTGTGTCCCATCAGGATGTGGGGTCAGCATGGATGGCAATGGGAGTGGGAGCACATGGAGAAGTTATCTCTGAGCCCTGCTTTCCCACTGACTCTGTGTGGCCTTGGGACATCTCATTTCTCTGGATTTGTGTTTACTGACCTTTTACTCCATCCTTGGGCATTTTTTTTTATCTGCCAGCTCTTCCAGCCATGAGCTGTCTTTGAGTGTCTGTATACATGCAAAACTTGGCTCAGCTAAGCCCTGATTTCCACTATACATTAGTGGCATTTAAAAAATAAAGGCACAGTTTGTGATTCCTCCCATGGTGACCCTGGTTCTGAGTTTGTGTGTTTTTTCCTGAGACCAGGACATCTCTGCAGTTCCTGTCCCAGGGATAGAAATCCTTCTCTCACCTCTGTATTAGCCTGGAATGTTCCATGTGGTTTTCATACAGTGAGGTTTGGTGGAGAAAAAGGAGAAAGGCCCCAGGAAAGCCAAGCATAGAAAAGCATTTGGAAAATTATAGAATTGTAGAATGGTTTGGGTTGGAAGGGCCTGAAAGATGATCTAATTCCACACCCCTGCCATGGGCAGGGACACCTTCCACCATCCCAGATTGCTCCAAGCCCCATCCAGCCTGGCCTTGGACACTCCCAGGGATCCAGGGGCAGCCACAGTTGTTCTGGGCACCCTGTGCCAGGGCCTCCCCACCTTACAGGGTAGATTTTTTTTCTAATTTCCAATCTAAACCTATTCTCTTTTAGTTTGAAGTTATTCCCTCTTGTCTTGTCACTCTAGGCCTCTGTAAATAGTCTCTCTCCATTTTTCTGTTGGAATTCCCATATTGCAACCACTGAATCAGTTCTGGCTTTATTTCATTACTCTATATTTTTAATAAAATATGTCAGGCAGCTCAAGGAAGGTAGAAGGACAAAATATAACAGAAATAAAGAGAAACAGAAACGAAGAACAATCCTATTCATATTCTGCTCCTTCCTAATCTCCTTCACCAGAGCTGATCTCTGTAAATCTGCTGAGATTCCTATCGGGGTATATTTGTCTGCTCTTGAGATGTAAGAGGGAGAGCTGATTATCATCAAGCAGCACAAAGCCAGCAGAGGAGAGCTTTGTTCAGCCTGATGTATAATTACTACCCTTTGCTGGCTGCTTTAGATCAAGCCTAAAAGGATCGGGGGGATTTCCTTCGGTGAAAGTGATCACTCTGTGGCTGCATTTTTTTTCTCTTTTCTGCTCATTTTCTCCATGTGTGATCAGTCTTCTGAAATTTTAGACAGCCACACATAACAGCAGAGAAGCAGCACTCTGCTGACTTAGTAGGAAAGTCACGTTTTTAATATGCAGAATAAAACTGTGGCCTTATTTAAGAATTAAGTCCACCCCCGCATCAGACTTGGATTCAATCAAAGCTCAGCTCTAGACTGCAGTTGAAGAACATGAAAGGACATTTCTAGCATCAGGCTGTCTGGCCTGAAGTCTAAGACAGGTCTAAGACAGGTTGAGGTCTAAGACTTGGAACTAAATGATCTTTAGGGTCCCCTCCCAAACCACCCCATGATTCTGTGATTGGACACAGCCCCCAGAGGTATCTGGGGCTAAGTGAGGTGAATGTCCCTCATTTGAAAGTGCAATAAAATAATCTGATCAGTTCAGAGCATCTTCTGACTGTCCTAAAACTTGGGATTTACTGAGAATAATGATGGGAAATAGAAAAATTGCAGGGATCATTGAAGGCTTAGAAAGTGTTCTTCATCCAGCAGAGACTTAGAGGCTCAGTGGATTTAATGCACCCAGGGAAGAATGAAGGCCCACAAACACTCTAAGAAGAGATATCTAATGCTCTTTAATTGATGCTCCTTAATCAAGTGGGAAGAGAGTGTAATCTCAGAGCAGAAGCTAAAGCTGCACATATGCAATGTATATCTTGCCCCATGCAGACAATTCCATTTTGGGGGAAAAAGCTCAGTGACAGGGATTAGTTTTCTTTCCCTTGAAATCTTTAAATCAAGTTCCTTTTTCTTTGACTTGTGCTTTCTCAGGAGGGAGGGCTGCACCAGCTCTAGAGCTGACCTGACAGGTCCCTGCACCATGCACCTCTGACTGTTCCTTGATGCTGAAATCCTCATTGGAGAAACACATTTTTAAATTTTCCCAGTCAGCCTTAGGCAGCATTACCCTACTGAAACACAAGAACAAATCACCCCAGAGGGTCAGCCACTAGTTTCTGCTCTCTAAAGGCCCTTTAGGCAGAAGATTCTGGGGCAGGCCAGGGGAAGGTGTGCCCAGAGCACTCACCAGGGTCTTGTAGTCGATCTGCTGCCGGATGAGCTTGTCCTCGCTCAGGGAGTACCGAGCCTCGCCCGTGATGGAGTCAATGGGGCCCTTCTCCATCTGCTGCTTGATGGCACAGAACAGGGAGAAGAGAGGCTCTCCAGCACACTCCTGCAGGGATGAGAGGTAAGCACGAGGTGAAACTACAGGCTAGAACTGAGAGTCCAGCCTGGGCATCCCAGTGACTGCCTTGGTTCGCCATCCCGAATCGTGCCTTGGTTCGCCATCCCGAATTGCTCATGATGGACATCAGTGGGAACCAGTCCATTCCAACAGCACAGGATCAGTGACCTCAACTTGCACAGAGTGCAACCAGCCCTTGGGCACACAGTGGGGACCCTTGGGGATGATCCTGTGCAGCACCAAGACTTGGATTTGACAGTACAAAGCTCTTGGGCACATGGAGGGACCCTTGGGGTGGTCCTGTGCAGCCTCAGGGTCTGGATTTGGTGGTACAAAGCTATTGGGCTCATGGTGGTACCCTTAGGGGTGATCCTGTGCAGTCTCAGGGTCTGGATTTGACGGTACAAAGCTCTTGGGCACATGGTGGGGCCCTTGGGGATGGTCCTGTGCAGCACCAGGACTTGGATTTGATGGTACAAAGCTCTTGGGCACATGGTGGGATCCTCAGGGATGGTCCTGTGCAGCACCAGGAGTTGACTTGATGATCCTTGTGGGTCCCTTCCAGCTCAGCTTATTCTGTGACCCTGTGAGTGTCCTGTCATGCTGTCAGTGCTCCCTGGCAATGCTCAGGCTGTTCAAGTGATTGCTACCAGGCCAGGGTTTTGCACTGCTGGAGCAGGTAGTGGGATGGGTCCCAAATGACCTGGAAGCAGGTTTTAAAGGGAGATGGATAGCTGGTGCCACATCCTGGATGTCTGGGCAGAATCCATAGACTCTCTGAGCACTCTCATGCTGCAGGCAAACAGGAATTCTCAGGCCCAGACGTGCCCCTGGACCTGTGTGCAGGTGACAGAAGTGTGGGGCCCAGCACAGGACAGCAAAAAGCAGCTCCAGGCAGGCACAGCCAAGCTCATCTCTCCCTAATTTCTCCTCATCGTTTCCACTCACTCTTCCCACACTTTTCCCCCCCTTGCTGCCCTCCCTCAGTGCCATGCACCCCGAGCTTTCTGCTCCTGAATCCCTTCCCCTTTATCCCTCCCTTCTTCTTCTCCTCTCCTGTCCCAACTCAACCAGCGAGGTCATTTTCCTCTGGTGTAAATCCCAGCGAAAACAAGTTAATAATCGGAGGCAAAGTGGCCCCTTTTTCAGTCCCTACACCTGTCTCCCACTTAATTAGCTTATCTGCCAGCAGCATATTGCTTCTGTGTGCCTGTCTCCTGCCCTTATCAGGCCTCTGTTCAGGCTAAGGCAAGAAGACAAGTAGCTGAGTGGGGTGAAAAAAGCCTATTATAAAAGCAGCTCTTTAGAGAGTCACCTCCTTATATCCTTTCCTTTCAGCTGAAAGCAGGGATCTGATACTGGAGTCACTGAAATTACCTTCCAGGGACCTTCAAAACTTCCCCATGAGCTTGTCCTTGAACTGGTCGTGCCTGGGGAAGGCTCAGGGGGATTGGGGTTTATTTGTGCAGCCTCAAATTGCCTGGTGGAGGTGGTTATTCTGTCCAAATGAGGATGTGAGGTGGGAGGATATTTAGCAGCTGCAGTGAGAGTGGGGGAGAGGTGCAGAGCTCAGCTCCTTCCAAAAAAGGCTGGCTCTGAGCTTGGTGATTCTTGAGGCTCAGTGTTGGTCCTGCAGGGGAAATTGGATCCCTCCCACAGTCAGTGGCAGGGCTCAAAGACTGAAAGACTTTTTCAACTACACAAAGTTAAGGAGACTTTCCAGGAGGAATGAGAGAGCTCAGGGGGTGCCCCAAATCCTTCCACTCAAGCTGTTTCACACAGCTTTGCTGATGGGTGTCCCTCCGCTCCTCGTGGGGCTGTGTCTCAGTGCTGCCTCAGAGCTGGGGTGGAAGGAGATCTCCACCCACTGTGCACTGAAAATATGGGTCACCACATGATGGAGACCTCAGTCTGCTGTTAAAAGGACAGCATTTTCCACACAGTCTCAAGCAGGCTCTGAAATCCTTCCCATTTCCACACTGACCCTCAGATCCCACCTCTGTACAGGAAAGGGACCAACAAGTTGCCTCTCTAACAAAGTGCCCCTCTTTGTTCTCCCTGGGACAGAAAATCGCCCCTCTCCTATTAGGCAGTGACCTCCTCCCAGAGGCAAAAACAAAAGCCTTTAACTTTCTGTCTGAGAAATTTTCACCCCAGCTGATCCTCACCAAGAAGAAATGCTTTAAAGCAGATATTTTTCCAGGCATGCTCCTCCTCTTACCTTGAGGAACTTGTAGAGAAGGAAGGTGAACCAGTTGGTCAGCATTTTCTCAGCCACAGACTCTGTCCTAAAGTGGAGAAAAAAGAGATTTAGAAATGCTGGTCCTATCAAAATCCTGTCCTTGTCCATCTTCCTGCCCAGTGGGAAGTCTGGCATGGCACCATCAGGATTTAGCACATCCTAGGTTCCCTGTTTTAGTTTTGGATTTAGGAAACCTGCAGGAAAAACCTTGCTGCCCTGTTGATTCTCCTGTGACTACAAGTCCCTGTGTGTCTGTTTTTCAGTTTCTCCAACAACGAAAAGAAGTTGATGACATTTGAGGGAATCTTCTCCAAAGAGCTCAGGGCGGATAAATCCATCAAATCTGAGGAGCTCAGAGCGAGGCCATATGTCAAGGAGGCTGTATAAATACTCTGGAAAGACAGATCTAAGTCTCTGGGGAACAGTTATCTGGCACTGCCTATCTCCCTGGCATTTGGGAGTGATTACACTCCTCAATGTGTCACTGTGGCACATACACAGAGCACATCCTTCTGCCCTTGAGCACTCTGTCCTCAATCAAACAAAAATCCATCTCAAGGCTTCAGGGTGAGCTTCTCCTGCAGAAACTTGTGCTGGCTTCAGCACATGCACTGGAGAAAAAAACAAGAGAAACCAAGAGAAACTTGGGAAAGCAAGAAAAAAGAAGAGTCCCTACCTGGAAGAATTAAAGTGGGTCCTTGTCATGGCTCTCACCTAAGCCATGCAGGGGTTCTTGCTTGTTGTTGCTGTGCTCTCTGCCCAGAAAATCTGTTTGGAGCCATAAATATCATGCAGGATGAACACTGGACACGATGAGGTGGGAAAACCACTTCTATCAGCTCATTTCTTCTGTCAAACTGCAAAAGATCCCCTTTCACAGACTCATGGGGAGGGAAGGGAAGCACCAAGTTGAATCCAGCTGCTCCAAAGAGCTGTCTGAGGACCTCACACCAACATCTGACCAAGGCACTGAGCTATTCACATGTTCTGTCCTGGTGCTGCTCAGTGCAGGACTTCCTTCTCTGTCTTCTCCTGGTGCTTCCAGGGTTTGGAACACTGGATGTGCCTTCTTGGTTCACTGGCTCTCCTTCCAAAGGCCACAACTAATGTCCAACAAAGAGGATTAGACTTAGAAAAGAGCTGGAAGAAGGAGAAAGGGGAAAGATGGGATGCTCAGAGTGAGCAAGAAAGGAAGACAAAGAGATGGAGAAAGGGGAAGGAAAAGGAGGAAATGAAGGGGGGAGACAGTGCCATCCAGCATCAGAGAAGAAGCACAGGCAGGAAGCTTGGGGACAGCTGGAGGGTGATCACCAGCCAGGCTGCAGGGCTTGACCACATCAGGGAGTCAAGTGACACCAAAGCAAAGTCCAGCCTCTGCCCCTGGCATTGCTGCCCTGAATGCCAGGAACTGCCTCCTGCTCCTTTTCTGCTGGTTCTTACAGTGGGCCCTATGCCAGATGAAGAATCTCCCCAGCCCAGCAGGCACCAGAGATCTCCTCTGTGTCCCAGCTGTCCATTGCAATCAACTGGGGGCTCCTCAGAGCCAGCTCTGAGCTGTGGCAAAGGCCACTCATCTCCAGAAGACTTCTCCTGATTTTATTTAGGGTCCTTGAACCAGAAGGGTTGGTCCAGTATGTGAAAGGGAGATGAATCTGATCCTAAAGGCAGAAGAGGGAGCACTTCCCTAGGCAAGGAAAGGACATTAATTACAGAGCAGTAGATTACAAATTTGAGGTTTCCCCCAGAACTGTGGAGTTTAAACCTTAGACCAGGCCAAGAAGCATCAATTCAAACTTGCTCCCTTATGAAACCAGTTCTGTTGTCCCTCTCTTCTGCTGATTTCCACTAACTCCCAGCTCTGGAAGAGAAAGGAGATCCCAAAATGCAGCTGAAGACTCTCCACGTGTCCATAGTTAACTCAGGAACAAGAAACAAAGCTGGGAAATCCGTGTCCCAGGCAGGAGATAGAAGAAGTTGATTCCTCTCACCAGGGATTTAATAGACCATATAAGTGATATTCCTATAGGTCCTACACAACATTATCAGAGCTTTCAGATTAAAAGGAAATGTAAGCATAAATTAACATTTTAAGCATTCAAAGAGCCCTAAATAAGGATTAAGCTTTTTCTGTCTTTGTGAAACTTTCTGGAGGATCCACATGAAAATTCAGAGGTGGATTAGTTCTGTAACTTTTGATCATTGACTACTTTTTGGTTAGGAAGGAGATGGAGCAAGATCAACATCTCCAAAGATGATTAAGATGTTTACATGGGCACTGTGGGAAATAGTAAAGGTAAGAAGACTTCCAGAAAGCTGTAAAATCAGGCCCTAGAAACAGAAAGAACAGAAAACTTGGAACTAGCTGCAGCTGCAAAGTCTGAAAGTAGAAAAAGTTACAATAGTACAAGCAAGCAAGGACATGAAACAATAGCTTGAGTTTCACGCTTGGCTAAGATAGACCTTAAGACTGCAGAAAAATATACTTAGCAAGATAGTAGAAGGTTTTAAGCTTAATAATGGTTTAGGTAGAAAGTTTTAAGCTTAATTGTGTATTGCTAATAGAAAGCATACAAGCAAAAATTGTGTGAAGCAGGTATGCATGTGCTTTTAGTAACTGGCTAGAATAATCGTCTGTAAGCTTTAGCAGTAGCCATTGGCTAGAAAGGTTTTTAAATGCTCTGTAACAAAGTATCTTAGGTTGGAAATGGGGGTTTTCTATTTCTATCTGTTAGAGGAGGAGCAGTTATCTTCTGTCCATGGGGCAGTTTTATCCTGTTCACGCAAAACCCCAACACAGGCACAGCCCTCCCAGCCCGGCTCCCTCCATGCCCTGGCATCCTCACCTACGGAGCAGCAGCTTGGGGTGGTTCTTGCTCTCCAGGTTTTTGTCGATGAGGTCGGCCAGCAGCTGCTTGAGGACGTCGGTGGCGTACTCCAGCTTGCTCTGCAGCACCGTCATGATCAGCGAGGCCACGTTGCCCCGGTCGCGCATGGAGAAGCTGCGCTGCGACTCCAGCGTGCGGATGAAGGACAGCAGGAACACCTTGTTGTTGATCAGCTGGGCAAAGAGCTTCAGGCCCTTCTCCACCCGTTCCTGACGGTAGCCAGGGACCTGCGCGAGAAGAAAGGGAGTTTTTTTGCCTTTCCCTCATTTTCCCACTGTTGAATGTCCTGTTGTTACTCGCCCTCTCTCTTTGCTCTCATCCCTCCAGCTCCCCAGCTAAGGAAAGACAGCAAGGGAATCCATACATCATCTAAAGATTAGGAACTCTGAGAAGACTTCCAGCCACGTCCAGATGATTTCTCCAGTCCTGTTTTCCCCTCTCTGATCAGTACATCTGTGGCAGCAGCTCTCTGGCCACAGAGAGAAACACAACTTTCCCAGGCATTGTTCTGGGAAAAGCTGTGAGAAAATCAGAGAAAAGAATGAGAAACAATTCTTATCTTCACTTGCTGCACCTGGTATTTTGAACATGTGGAATGTGTTATGGAGATTTGTTTACCAAAAGGTGGTTTCTTAATTAGCCAATAGTGATGATGTTTTAATTAGAGGACAAATTATGTCTACCTGTAGTGAACTAGGGTATAAAAGTATCTGTTTCTTAATAAAGATTATTATGATTAGCCTTCTGAAATGCATGGAGTCTATGCTAATTATTTCCCACCTGGGGGCCTGCTTGTGTTGACATACATCCAAAAGGGATTTCTGGTGCCTAAATATGTTGCCATGCCACATTATATTTTTATTTTACTCAGAATGGAGTCTTACTCTGATTCAGTCCAAAACTTCTTTCTCATTCCTGCAAGAAACCTGCTTGCAGAGGAGTGGGTTCAGCTTTAGAGAGTGGGAGAGGCAGCAAGAGAGTGAATGGGAAAGAGAGCCCAGGATGAGGTTCTGAGGAGATGAAGAGAGGCAGTGAGGCAGTGGCTGAGATGGTGGCCATGGAACTGGGCCTTGGTTTGAAGAGCAAGGCAGATGAAGGTGTGAGAGGACACCCTGAGCTCCAGCAGAACCCCTGGGTTTGGGAGCTGAGGTGTTTTGGAGGCAGAGTGATTGATAAGTCTCTTATTTCTCAGCTGTGAGAGGCTGATGAACTCATTTTTAGATGGAACAATTTAGGACCTGAGTGCTGGACCCTGGGCTCCACAGAGGTCTTTTTGATCCTTCTGGCTCTAGGCAAAGATGGAACCTAAATAGAGAACCCCAAACTCATCCCTCTACTTGCTGAAGCTGTTCCAGCCCTTGAAAAGTTTTCTTGGAAGCTGGAGGGTCTCACCACAGAGTAACACATGTCACCAAGGCATATATGAATTGATAACCACCCAAATTTGGCACTTTAATGCAAAATAAGTTGGCTTGCATAAACAGCCAGGCAATGCAAGGCCCCTTATAGAGTTGTTACTTTTTAATTCTGGAAATTAGAGTTCTGAACTCTTTTTGCATCCAACAAATAAATTACTTCCTAAATAGATTGAGGCAAGCAACCAACCAACAAACCACCACCACCCATCCTGCCAATAATTATTTTTAACTCACTTGCTCGAACATTTAATATTGTCTATCCCTGGGTTATTATGGAGAATTAAAACAAAATAACTAGAAAAGTATTTTGTGCTGCATCTGGAAGCAGTTAATTAGCAAATGAACTGGAAATAAGTAAGACCTTCTCACTGTGGGATCTGTGCTGGGGCGTTTTGCAATAAATAGCAATTCCTTCTGGGTGCTACAGAGAAGGGAGCAGAATGGGAGCTGTCTTCATGTTGGTAGCCAAAGATGCTGACACTGAGAGAGCTGGTGAAGCTTTATAAAGGATTAAGGGGAAAAAAAACCCAACAAATGGAATGAAAGAAAGAAGAGATCAAAAGTGTTGGACTGAAACATTAGCTCAATGTGTATCTACATGGGGGAGCATCCATGCTAAGGCCTCTGCAGGGGTCAGATGCTGTTCTGTGATCAGCTGGATGGGGTTAGTGAATGTAGGGATTGAAATGATGGAAGTGTTTGTGTGTGCAAACCTGTGAGAGGGAGGTTCAGCACCCCTCGTTCCTCCTAGTTTGTTGGAGCTGCTCGTCCTGAAGGAAAGCAGCTGGATGCCACCCAACCTGCACTCCAAATCTGTATGGTAGCCGGTGTAACTCAGCCTCCTACCCAGTCCCACAAGCCCTCCTTGCTGACAGATCAGATTTTTTAATGTCTCTCTCCACACAGTCGGATGAATTTTGGCTCTTCCGAGTGGCAGGAGCAAAGCCGAGCAGGCATCTCTGATTACACAGCCAGCCAAGCATGGGCCTGCCTGTGCCAGCTCCTGCTCCTCCTTCCTGCCAACCAAGCCCAGGCCTGGCCTCCAGCAATCTCCCAGAGCCATGCCAGAACCTCTCTGGAGCTCAGAGCCTGCCAGAGGCTTTGCAGAGAGCTCAGCCAACACCTTGGCCATGGTGTGGCTCCTGATTCTCCAGCCCAGGTATTCCTAGAGCAGAGCCTGTCCATCTGCCAGAGTCTGGAGCAGATTTTAGCCTGGAAAACCTCACCTGGGCTCCCATCAAGCTCTTGCCACCACTCAGGTGATACAGGCTCTGTGTAGACCCCAAAATTTGTGAACAACCTCTCACAAATCTCCACCCAGAGAGTCAGGATGGAGGAGGAAGACGTGGGCAGGGTATGGACAGACTGACTGTGGTTTTCTGACCTCACTGCAAACCAGAATGCAGTAAAGATGAACCTCCCTCAGTGACAGGGGCTTATTTTTATAGGGGTTGCCACAAAGAAAACCTGGCCTCATAGTTGTGTGAGGGTCATGCAAAGCTCAATGACACAGGCAAATATCTTCTCTGTCATACAACAGGTTTTCCTTGCCCCTGCACAGCAGAAAATATTAAATCCATTCTAAAACTCAAGGCACAGGAGTTAAGACCAAAGAGAAGCTTAATCGAGCAGACCTATGATTTATGAGTTTTCCAAATGAGTGAGTGATCAGACAGAATTTAGCAGGTAACAAGTGACAGGATGAGAGGAAACAACCTTAAAGTTGTGCCAGGGGAGGTTTAGATTGGAAATTGGGAAAAATTTCTTCATTGAAAGGATAATCAGATGGTGGAACAAGCTGTCCAGGGGAGTTCTGGGATCACAATCCCCAGAAGTTTTCAAAAAGTGTGTGGATGTCACACAGGGGGACATGGTTTAGTGATGGAGTTGACAGCATTGGGCTGATGATTGGAATCGATGGTCTTAGAGGTCTTTTACAACCTAAATGATTTTATGATCTAATATGATCTAAGATAACAGCAAACATTTCCTCCTTCAACACAGATTTTTAATGAGGACCTGTTTCACCCCTTGTAAAATCCTCACATCCCCACCAGAGACAGAATCTCTGAAATTCAGGACCAAACAGGGAGGCATGAGACGAGTTAGAAGCAGGAAATGTTGTTGTTTTACCTCCAAATCCCTCAGGACTGGATGATCTTCAATGCCAGGGAAAAGCACTCTCATCGTGTAGGTTCGGTAGTCAAGGAAAGGGATCCCAGCTCCATCCAGGTCACTTGTCAGCTCATGGATATCTGTCTGCAGCTCTGCAAAGGCTAGCACAAAAACAGAACAACTCAGGGAACAGTGAAAATCCAGATCAGCCTCACCAGAATGGGAAAAACTCCTGACCCTCATGAATAAGGAATAAGGCAACATTCAGAGAGTAGGAAGGTGGATGAGAGCAGGGTCGCCTTTCCCCAGGGACTTGTGCCAAGGCTTTGTGATGATTTTGAATTATCAAATCCAGTTAGGAGAGGGTGGAGAAAGTCTGAACTAAGGGAAAACAAGGAAAGTCAGATTAGACCCAGGCTCAAGCCACACCCACAGGGTTCAACACCGTGGTGTTTTGGCTCAAAGCTTTATGTCTGGATGTCTCCAATGCTGACACAGTGTCATCCTGCCTTCCTCACCCTACCTTCTTTGCACTCCAGGGCCACCCTGGACTCCAGGTTGTCCATCTGCATCTGCAGGCGCTTGAGGGTGAGGTCGCTCTCCCTGGACTTGCGCTTGTACGCGATCAGCACGGCCACGATGAAGATGATGAGCAGCCCGCCGGCCACCGCGATGCTGACGATGGCTGGCAAGCTCAGAGGGCTGTCTGGGGAGATGTAGACCATCCCTGGAGAGAACTCCATCCCTCCTACACGAGCCTAGAGGGAAAGCAGCAAAGAGCTACATTGAAACTCTCAAAGGAGCAGGAGCGCAGAGGGGCTCTGTCATCGTCCTGGCTGAGGGTGAATGGTGACATCCCCTTGTCTCCCAAGCCAAAAGGGGAGGTGTTTGGATAGGGAACAGCTTAAAAACACTTGAAATGCCAGATAGAATCACCTCTGTTGGCAGTCACCATGAACCCAGCCACAAAAGAATTTGTGAAACAAGTTGCCAGTCACAATTTCTATCAGTTTGGATTTCATTCTGGATTTTTCATTCCCCATCCTGATGTGTTGTGTGGGGCACTGAGGTCACTCAGTCCCAAAATACACACAGAACATAGAGCTCAAAGTATGGTCTGATGGCTCCTAACCCCACAGTGGGGCAGAGGAGACCTGACTCGTTGAGTACAGTGGGACTGCAGAAATCAGAGTCACTATTTTCTTTGACCCTCCCACCAGATAAAGCTGTACTTGAAAGACTCTGGGATAGTGAAAAACCACCACAAACCCTGGTCCATTCTCTTTACAGCCCCTATCCTAGCCACACATTGTCAGGGTGACTGCAGATGTGCACCAGTAGGAGTTGAACACAGCTTTTTGTTCTCCAGGTACTTCCAGAGGTTCCCAGAGCTGCTTCCAACCTCTGGAAGAAGCTGCTGTGAAAGGGCCTTGGGTTTAACAACCAGAAAGAAACCCTGCAAGGCCTCCTGCTGCAAGCCCAACAAACTGTTCTGCTGAAGCAAGTCCCTTAGAGCCCTTTTTTACAACATGAACACCATTCCCAACAGGAATCCCACAGGGTACCACTGGCTTCAGGCTACTACAAGGCTGTTCAAAGCTATTTGTAGAGCAGGCAACGCTTGAGTGGTGGGAGAAAAGCTCTGCTGGCTGGCCTGGAGTATAAAAAGGCTTCTAGGGCTGTGTTGTGGTTTGGGAATGCTGGTTGTGGGTCAGCAGAAAGCTGGAAGATACCATGCCAAAAGCTTGAAGGATGATGAGCCCCATCACTTCACCCCAGCTGAGCTGTGTCACAGAGAGGCACAGCTGGCCCTGCACAAAGGGCAAAATCCTGCTGCCAGGCAGAAATGCACTTAAAACCTCAGGGCTGACTGTTTCCTGGTCCCATTGCACCTGGGCCCACTGCAGTGTGGAATTAAACTGTTTTATTCCTCCCTTGTGAGGAGTTCTCCCTCACATTTCCTCACATTTCTCCCCCACACCCCAGCCTGGTGTTCAGCCTTGTCCTGCCTCCCACTGGTTCTCAGTTAATCTCCAGCCTGCCTAGACACTTATTAATCCCAGGGTTTCCCCCATCTCAGCTCAGGCACCTACTCAGGTTTCCTCTCTAGGCTGCAGGAGAAGAAACTATCCCAGCTGGAACCAGCAGAAGAGACTACAGGGCAGAATCATGAATTAAGGAATTTTCCCAGGTGCTCTCCACCCCAGCCCTTTCTGAGCACATGAATCTCAGTGACTTTATCTCCTAGAAGTTATTGCAGCCCCAGTTGCAGCCTCAGGAAGAAGGTTGTTTTGCTCTGCCACCAGGTGTAGGCTGCTCCTCAATGGCCAAAGAAACATAACTACAATCCTTATGTCATGGGCAAGACCAAAGTGAATGCCTGAAAACAGCTAATTTCCGTCCACAAGGCCGTCTCATGCCATTTTGGGTTGGTGTCTGGAGACATGAAATGTCCACAATGAAAAACAAAACTAATCCTCAACTCATCTGTTCAGGCAATAGTTTCAAGATGACCAATTGCTACCATGACACTGATGGCTTGTAGAGCATTTTCAGTGGCCAAGGAACCTCAGACACACAGTTGGGATGCAGCAGTAATGAGTTTTCCCATCTATTTCAAGACACAAGATCCAACTCACTTATAAATCCTGAGGTTTGTTGTTGGAATGTAGCCTGCTCAGCTGAGAAGGCAAACTGCCAAAATCACATCCTAATCCATGCACTGGAAGTTGTTCCCTTTTGCCCTAGACCACTGTCCCAAAATTTTCTCACAGCTCGCACACTCTCCTTCCTGTCAGAGGGTCAATAAATTTCTTAATTCTTTGTCATTTTCTCTTTCTCCAAGCCCTGCAGTCAGATGAGTCCATTAGAGGAATATCAGACTAGACTCAAACACCCCCAATCCCAAGTTTACAGTGCAGATCCATCCTCAAAGCTGGAAGAACAGCCCGTCTCCATGGGTGGGATTTCTCTCACCAAATATTCCGCGTGCACATCCAAGTTAGATGTTGCAGCATGATTCCAGAGCCAACAAAGAGAAAAAACACTTTCAGGATGTGATTTATGTGAGCTGCTCCCGACACCTTTGACATTGGGATGAGGAGTTTCATTCAGTGGAAGTTCCCATTTCTCTCCATTCATGACAAGGGGATCTAAGCTCCAAAAAAACAGGTGTTCAAAGTCAGGCCCAGTGTGCTCCCCTTCAAAGGTGGTTTCATCACTGGGAAGGTCTCACAATCCACAAGTGAAGCTGCCATGATCTGAGGGAATCTGGCTTTTGAAGAAGAAAGTCTACGAGGCTGCAGTGTTATTGTGAGCTTTTAAAAAAAACACAAGAAAATATGCGCATACAGCCCTACTTTACTTCTTAATCCACCAAGTGGTTCTGAAGGAAGCTATTTTTAACTTCCAGAATGCTGACCATGAACCCACCAAAGAACAATAATCTGGCCATTTTTAAAGACTATTAATCATGAATTTGTCCTAAATTAGACTACATGTTCTAAATGGGCTCTGTCAGACTCTGGTTTTCTCCAATGGAGTCTTAGTGGCCACCTGTAGGAGTTCAGGAGTTCTGAAGGAGTGTCTTTCCTGGTGCAAATTTGGCCAAATAAAATTATCCCTCTAAGGATAAGATGAATCATGCCCTGACCTTCTGCTGCTGCATTTGACCATTTCTCCGTTCATTATACAGAGTCTGGTCTACTTTCCAGAACGTGTCAGAAACTAGGAAACCTTCAGATGCATTCCACATCTTCCCTGCAGACCTTCTCTGGTGTAGCCACTCGTGGATCTTCCTCACATCTCTTTGTTTTCCTTGGAAAAACTTGCCTCTGACTTTTAGTCAGTCTTCTTTTTAACCATCGCCCAAGCCTTTTATTTCCTTGCTATATTTTTTTTCAAATACTTAACTCTGTCATTGTGTAAAACACAGCTCAAAATCAGACAGCTCAAAAGAAGACAGATCAAAAGCGTGTTGACATCAACGTGTGTCATTGCCACTGCTCCTTCACTTAGAAATAATCTCTGTGCTGCACCAGTTGCTTCACTCCCATGGCTCCTTCTCAGCTTGTGTCACCTCACTTTGCAAGAAATGGTTTGTTCAACAATTTTCTCAAGGTCAGAGAGTAAGTCTTTGGCAAAATCAGGAGGAGGAACTTCTATCAGTTATCCTGGCCATCAAAGAGATGTTTTGATGCCTTGAGAAGGCTGAGCTAGAACAGCTGGAGTTCCAGAATAAAGCAGGGATTGATTGAAAGGATCTCCTCCATGGATGCACCCTGGGCAGCACCAGAGCCCAGCCAGGGCTGCCCCCAAGATGAACCCAAATAGTCCCAAAATGCACGAGCGCTCACGAGGTCTCTCCCTGGGATCAGCTCTGCTCCATGTGCCCATTGCAGTTCAGTGTCCAATTCCAGCTCAGCCCCTGCACTCCCATCCTGCTTATTTTTCTCACTGCAGCCCACGGGGTTTGTGCTCCTGGCCTGAGATTTGGATCATTTGTCCTTGGTGCCCAGCTGGAGCAGGAATTGTTTTGTTTCCTGCTCTGTGCACAGAGCTCACCATCCCATAATATGAAGCTCAGAACTGCACACTAAAGCAGCACAGAATGTGAAAAATATAAAAGCTAAAACCTAAGGTATCAGTTTGTGTGAAACACAGTCCCAGCCTGAGCAGCAGAGATGCTGTGCCATGCTGGAGGAGGCATTTTCCAGCCCCGGTTCCAGATGCAAAGTCCATCCTTGAGCACCTCCATCATCTTCCCAGTTTCCCAGCAGTATCCCTTGTTTGACCAGCATCCTCAAAAAGGGATTGTTTTTTAATCTTTGGCTTCACTTAAACTGTCCAAAGCTGCAGGAGGAGGCGAGTCTTCCCAATTAGTGCAGCCTGGCCAGATGTCCATCATCCTGGATCCCCAGGGGTTGATATTGCTCACCTGGCTTTGAGTTTTCTCCCCCCAGGACTGGCTTTGTCCATCTAACCATATGTTTAGTCATATCCATGAAAATGACAGGGAACATTTATTGCTGCACTCAAAAGCTTTGGTTTTCACACAGAGAAAATCTCTCACTTCATTATTGCTCTTCTTGGAGAGTCTTAATGTGCTTTGCAATGAATCGAGAGTCATGGTGTATTTGCATGGCTGGAGAGGATTATTACCTCTGTTTTCCAGATGACAAACTTTGGCACAGAGAAGTTAAGTAGCCACTACAAGGGATCCCAGCAGCAGCCACAAACAGGACCCAAAATGGTCATCATGAACTCTGCTTCCTAAAATTTCCCAGGAAAATCTTTTTAAAGATCACACTCTCTGAAGTAAATAAATTAATATGTGACAGATACAGCTTTGAGAGGCACAACAGAAGAACAGTTGCTCACAAGGAATGAATGAGAAACACTGATGTCAGTTGTCAGCTTTTGTTGTTCCCACCCACAGCTTGGTACAACTCCAGGGTGTTTGCTGATATGATGTTTATCAGGCACCAGCATCAAGGAATTCAAATTATTGAGAGGAAAGTAAAAAAAGGAGTAAATAAATAAACAGTGAGAGGAGGAGACGATCCCTCTGATGTAATCACCAGGTTCTAGGAAGGATTTGTAAGAGCACACTAAGTTTTATAGAAGTCAAAACTCTGAAGTCCAGTCACACTACTGTCCACATCCTGCTTTTTTTTTTTTTTTTTTTCTCTCCTACATAAAAGCAAATTTTAGTCACCATCCTACCAACAAAGTGATGGGGACTGTGCTGAATTTAACAATTTCATGTAGGAACATCTTACACATGATCTCATGTGGGCATCCAGGGTTCATACAGCCCATACAAAAACAGAAGGGAGGCAAACTCTCCTACTGGGGTTTGATTATGAATGGTGTCTCACTGTCCACAAAGACCTCCAGGTCATTTTTCCACTGTTCTACTTCTCCAAACTTCCCTTGATGAGACTATTACACCAAAAATGAGCCCTGCTGTTTCTGGGAAGGCAAACCTGGACGCAAACCCCTTGGAGGTCTCTGCCAGCACTTCAGCTCTGCTGTGCTCTCCCAAGCCACCCAGGGAGAAGGGGCTGAGGGTCAGGCATCACTTACCATCACCTTGTGCCTCCCAATGAGGTTTGGGGACTCACAGAGGAGCTGCACGTCTGACACTGTCACTGCACAGGGCTTCTCCCCCACCAGCACGGTGTAGTTCAGCCTGGCATTGCCTCCTGCCACCGGTGGGATCAGATTCCTGCCCTGCACAGAAAGGAACATCACACCCCAAAATAACCAAATAAACATCAGGAAAGAGCTTTCTTTCCCCCTCTGGTTCATTCCTGGGATACAGGTGTTGATATTGCATTTGATAGGATCACTGAGACTACTCCAGGCCAGGTTGGATGGATGGGGCTTGGAGCAGCCTGCTCTAATGGAAAGTGTCCCTGCCCATGGCAGGGGGTTGGAATGAGATGGTCTTTAAGGTCCCTTCCAAGCTAAATATGATTCTATTATGACATTTGTAGTTTGCCATTTGCTCACACAGAGAGGAAAAGCCAATTTAGAAACTCACGCAGAGAACAGCGTGAGTGGTCACAGACTCAAAGCAGTCACAACGGCCTGTCCTGCTCCTCCCTCTCTGCAGCTGAGTGGGAAATGTTCCCTAAGTCCTGCACAATAAAGCCCTTGCTAAACATAGGCAGGCAAGCAAGTCAGACCCCTTTCCAACCATGCAAAAAGCATCAGCAGGTGAAATAACTTCTTTGCATATTCACCGTGTAAAAATAGCAATACAGAAATGCTGCATCAAAAAATTCCTTCTCTGTGTTGCTGTGAAGTTTATAGAAATGGCAAGGGACTGGTTTGGGTTAAAACAAGAATGAACAAGAAATGAAACAGAGTTGGGTATTTCGCTGTCAGCCACATTGCAAGGGTAGATGTTCTCTGGTGAACAGCAGTGGGTACAAATTTAGGCTGCACACAGGAGTTTATAAATTTTAGTTATGGATGTGGGCAGTGCTTGGTGTTTGCTGATGGTGACTCTGACATGGTTCCGCAAGGGGCAAGGAATGGAGGAAACTTTTGGGGTGATGATTTATGGGGGTGCTGGCAGGCACAGAGAGGCAAGAGGCAGAATTTCAGTCCAGTCCTTGGTCCCCATCTCACCTTCAGGATGATGGGACTTCCAGGCTTCAGCTCCAGGATCCCTGAGGGGTTGAAAACCTCAAAGATGGGGTTGGGGTAGTAGGTGAAGTTGGTTTTGTTGAGGATCAGCAGGGACTGCACATTGTCAAGGATGAAGCCAAACTCCTCCGGGCGCTCGGCGAGCTCAGACTGGTGATTGGGGTCCACAGCCAGAGCTGGGGCCTGGCAGGTCATCTCTGTGCTGTTCTGCACCTCACAGTTCTGGGGAAAAGACCCAAAACAAGGAGTGTTTATGGGAATTGTCCCCATCCTTCCTGGTGGGCAGATGGCTCTCAAGGAAAGGGAGGAGCAGACTCCCATGGGTTATTCTTATTCCCCATCACACAATCAAGGCTGGGAAGGGATTAGGAAAGCCTCGCTGGGGCAGGTATGTGGAGCAGTTTGCACTCCAACAGGGCTTCCTGTGCCTCTTCTGTTGCCAGTGTCAGCATCTTTCCCTGACTTAGTTTCCTTCCAGAAATAGAAGTTTCTTCCCTTATTTATTGCACAGCACAGATTAGTCAAAACCTCACTACAACCTTGCAATTAGGTCTCACACTCTGGTAGTTTTTCCAAAAGTGTTTGTGCACTGCATGCTCAGTTGTGCTCAGTATTCCAGTTTGGATATCAGGTTACCTGAAATGAATCCCAGCAAGCTGGAGAAGCAAAGACAAAGGTGAAGGTCTCAGAAGACCCTGAAGTTTGGTTCCAGCCCTGCCAAAAACCTTCTTTTTTTGTGTGTGTCCTTCAGGGATGGGGTAATATTTCTGGAAACAAATCATGCCCTCTTTTTTGGGCTACAATAGGAGATTTCAAGCTCCAGAGGTGTCAGCCAGCCCCTGTCCCCACCGTGGCATGTCCCCTCCCCAGCTCTGCAGTCATACTCACATTGACATGCTCCTTTCCACCATGCTTTGCCCGGATCTGGGGGTTTTGGATGAGGTCCAGGTGAGTTCCCCACACAGCAATGGGAGTGTTTCCACTGGAGAATAAGAAATGGAATTAAAGAATCAACCCAGCTAATGGATGTCAGAACTCATCACACCAGGAATGGGTGCTCTGTGTCCCTAAATGTTGTTTGTAAGGTGTCTGACCATGTCTTGTGGTCCAGTAGAGAGGGAAGGAAGAACAAACCAAATAATTTTTCATTCATTCATAAGGGGAGAAATAAGTGAAGACAAATGCTTGCTAAAACTGCCATGTCAGGCAGCCTCTGGGTATCAATGCAGGGTGACCCCAGTGTAGAGGATCATGTGTTCTGACTCCATAATTCCAGAAGGTTGAACAATTGCTTTATTAAGCTAGGTTATATTACACTAATAATATATTAAAACTATACTAAAGAGATACTATAGTAAAAAAAAATACTAAAAAACAACCCGTGACTGTCTCCAGACAGTCACGACACAGCTTTGACCCAACTGGTCAATCAATCTAAAGAACCATCAGCAGAGTCTAATTAACAAATCACTCTCGGTAAACAATCTCCATAACACATTCCACATGTGCCAAACAACAGGAGCAGCAAGTAGAGATAAAGAATTGTTTTCTCTTCTTCTCTGAGCTTCTCACTGCCTTCTCCAGGAAAAATGCTGGGAGAGAGAATTATGTCTCTCTCTGTTCAGAGAATGTGAGTACCACATCTGGGTGGATCTCATTGTCAGAATTCAGCAATCACAAGCATTGGGGATGAGAAAAGTGGAGATTTAACACAAGGTATTTAAAATGGTCCAGGCTGTATCTCCTATATCACCTCAATCAGTCACAGAATTTTAAAATATCCTGAATTGGAACTCACAATCATCTAGTCCAGCTCCTGGCCCTGCACAGACATCCCAACATTCCCCCCTGGTCATCCCTGAGAGTGGTGTCCAAACACTCCTGGCAGCCTTGGGACTGTGGCCATTCCCTGGGGAGCTGTTCCAGGTCCCAAGCCAAACAGCCCTCACAGACACAGTCCCATGGAAACAGCTCTTGAGCATTCTGGGTTGAGGTCTACAGCCCCATATCTAACCTGCTTTCAAACCTCACCCTTAGCATGGCAATGTCACTTCAGTGAACTCTCTGGTGCCACCAGGGAACCCAGTCCTGCAGCAATTAGAAGAAATTGAGCCCAACTCTTCAGCTTTGGTGTGCATCAGGCACTGGCCTGGATTCCACGTGGTGGCACAGGTAGATCAGGATCCAACACAAACAGAGATTCCCAGTTTCTGTGTCCCCCTTGCTCCAAGGCAAATTTCCTGAGAAAGCCAGCTCCCACAAGCCACAGCCCACAGGTGTTGGAATTTAGGGTACAGGGAATATTTTTTCGTTTGTTTTGAGGTGTTCTGATTTTTAGGGAAATATTTGTTTTAATTTTTGTTTGTGGAGAAAGTTTTCAAGACTTTAGGATAGATTAGAATTTATAAGTGTATAAAATAGATAATAGTGTAGTTTGTTATAGGGTGAAAAATTTAGAGTTTTAGGATTTTAGTATAGAAGTAGATAGGCGATAAGATAGAAGATTTTGTGTTTGAATTTTTTTCATATAGTGTTAGTAGTATAAAGTGATTAGTTGTGAGAAATTGTAGTGTAGAAGTTATATAAATAGATAAAAGATTAGTTATTAGTAGAAAGGTAGAAATAAAGTATGTTTTAACAGTAAATTAGATAAAATAGCTTTAAAAGACCTTAAAACTGTACATCTTATAACAATTTTTCTGTACTTTCTTGCACACTACGTCTACTACAAACAACGTACCAAACTTCTGATAAGACAAATAAACAACCTCAGACCAAAAAAAAGTCTTGTATGTCTCTTAATCCTAGCAGAGAACTGTTAAAAAGAAGTTTTGCCCCATCAGGGGAGCTTCAAAAGCACAACAAAAAGCCACCACACACAGGCATCCGCTGGATTTTCTCACTTTTGTGGGGAGATGTGGCTGGAGCCCTCCTCACTCCCTGCAGTCGGTGTCACCACAAGGAAAAGCTCTCAGAAACGCCCTTCTCTCCTTTCCCCTGCCTCTTCCAGCTGCAGCCAGCAACTCTGGGACTTCAGGGAATGCAGGGGAAGGAGGAAGGGAACTGCAAAGGAACATTCCCAGGCTTCACAGGGCTGGCTCTGAGCACCACATTAAGGAGGAGGGTTCACCACAGGCAGCTTTGGCGATCCCAAATTGAGGCAGTATGGTCGTTGCCCTGTGTGAGGAGATGTGTATCTTTTCTCCATATTTCAGAAGCCTGATTTATTATATTATGAGATATATATTATATTAAATTTATGTACTAAAACTATACAAAAAAGAATAGAGAGAGAAGGATTCATCAGAAGGCTGGAAAGAACAGGAATGGCATCAATAACAAAGGCTTGTGACTCTCAGAGAGCCCGAGCCAGCTGACTGTGATTGGCCATTAATTAGAAACAACCAACATGCACCAATCACAGATGCACCTGTTGGCAAACAATGTCCAGACCACATTCCACAGCCATCAGATAGTTAATTGTTTGCATTTCTTTTCTGAGGCTTCTCAACTAGAATAGGAGGAAAATCCTAGCAAAGGATTTTTCATAAAATATCATGGCTACAAAGCAGCTCTGATCTGTCAGGGTGAGCTCTGCTGTCACAGTGAAGTGGGGGCAGAGTGACCCAGGGCTGAAAGGAGAAGAGCTGTCCAAGAAAGCAAAACCTTCACCTGTCAGGGCTCACACAGCCAGGACAGGAGGAGGAAATGCCATCAGCACACAGCCCCATCTCTGAGGGTTTCCCAGGGCCAGGAGTGCTCTCAGCAGTTTCAGCAGCTGCCTCTATAACTCCCTTTGGAAACTGTCCAGGATGCAGTTTATTTCCTGCTGGGAAGGGGAGGAAATCAATGGGGTTGTGAAAAGAAAGCTCAGAATCCCTTTCCTGCCTGCAGGTAAAGCTGCACGTGCAGGAAAGGTGAGGCGCGTGCATTGTAAATGAGAAAGCACCAGAGAATAAACACCCTGGGAGGAAGAAGGCAGCAAATCCCCCCCGTTTCTGACCTTTGTTTTCAGTGTTCCTGATTTATCTTCCATTATTAATCAGCTGGGGAGGCAGGAGTGAATGCAAACACGCACAGAAGAGCTGCCAGGTTTGGGTGAGCTCTGCTCCAGCCCCTCCAGTGGCATCCACACTGATTAACCAAAGAGCTTCTGGGTTTTCCATATGGTGCTTTTAAAAGCCCCAAATGGAAAACGAAAATCCAAACCAAAGAGTTTCTGGCAGAACCAAAGGTTTCTGCCAACCCCAGACAGAGTTGGCACAACCACATCTTGCAACAGATACTCCTGGGATGCTTCTCTGGGAGGCTCCTCATGGTCTTTCCCTCAAGGGCTGGACTGGTCCAAGGTTAGGGCAATATTTGACCCTGAGTTTTGCAGAGCGTCTCAAGTTTTTTTCTCTCTGAAATATCAACTATAACGGGAAATTTCTAATGGGAAATTTTACAGGGCAAACACATATTTTGTTTTTTCCATAAGATCTGGATGAGTTTTTTTGAATGCACAAGGGATCCTGATGAAGTCACACATCTTAGAAGAGACCTGCTTTACAGAAAAAAATATCCTCTCTCCAAAATTCAGCTTCCCTGTAAAGATTCCTGACATTATCCAGAGAGAATTCTTCAAAACCCAAAAGTGTATAAACCAAATTGTTCTTTCTCCACTGTCCTGGATCTTCTGAATTTTGGCTGTGAGCCTTTATATTAATAATAAAAATATAATTTTATTGCTATTATTATGTCATTTAATAATAAAATCATTACTAATATAATTAATCTCCGCAGATTCAAACCAGAAGGGATTTTATATCTTTACTTGGCTGAAAGTTCTACGTGTTGCACAAAAATCCAATGTGTGAACACACCTACAGGTATGTGTGTCTATATAAAGACAAATCCTTTTATTTAATCAACCAAATCTGTGCACACAGTTTTAAACCCACCCGTTTTTAAAAATCCTCTGTTTGGGTTGGAATCTGAGCTTGCAGGCTCAGACCACAGCTAATAAATGCAGCCACAGCACCTGACCAGAGAGAGGGAAAGAAAAAAGGTAAAGCAGTTTTTTGTTTGCTGAAGACTCAAAATCACCCTCAAACCCTCTCTGGCTCGAAAATAAAGGAAATAAAACTGTTTCTTGCCTTGAAAATCACCAGCCAGTGGTATTTGTGCCTGCATCTGGATGCTCAGCCAGGTGGGAGCAGAGCCTGGAGACCTGCTGCTGCCCAGCAAAATAACAGAAGTGCCAAAAGCCCTCAGAATTTAACAGTTTATTGCCCCAAAAGACCCTGAGTATCATTTTCTGCCTGCAGACTCAGGTAATTGCTGGATGTAACTCAAATCAAACCCAGATCAAAAGCATTAATGGAGCTTCATAAAATTTTATTTACTTGCCAACCCAGTGTGACCCTTTTTTTTTATTTTTGGCTATGGAAATAAATTAGCAGTAATCTTTTCTTTATTGTTTTGAAAAATAAGGGTTTTAAGCCAGGCCTGGTGCATTCATCCACTGGTTTTGCAAAGCTGGTTTAGAGGCAATCTTCTCTCCCTGGGAACAGCTCAGCCCCACAGTTATAGCACCTAAAACTGTCCCTGACACCCCAAACCGCTGTGGTAATCCTGGATATTCCATCTTCTCTCTCCAGGGTTGTGCACCTTTGGAGTGACTCAAAGTGCTTAAACAGGAGGATGAAATTGGGAAGGTCTGGTTAAACATGCTCAAGTTGGTGCTTCCTGATTTCAGATGAAGAAAGCAAAGGGGAGAGAGATTGTAACCCAAAATGCTCCATCCCTGGAAATGCTCCAATCATCCCTGGAATTGTTCAAAAGCTGTGTGGACAGGGGACACATTTTGGTGGTGAACCTGCCAGTGCTGGCTAAAGAATTGGAGACAATTATCTCAGAGGTCTTTTCCAGCCTTAATAATTCCATGAGTGACGAGACATGTGCAGTCCCTGCCGTCCATCCCAGCAGCTACACACCCCACAAATAATCTAGCACCCCCTAAACAAACACCTCAGCCTTATTTCCATTCTTCTGGGATTTGGGATGGGAGGTTCCATCCATCCAGCCGTGGGACACAGAGTCCCTGCACCTCCAGGCTTTGCTAACCCACCTGAGGTATCTCCTTGGCTGCTCCTTCACCTCTGCCTGGCAGCTTCAGCAGGGAAACCAAGGAGCAAGCAGCTGTGGAGAACTCCTCACCTCCCAGCCACACCTGAGGCCAGAGAGGAAGAAGAGGAGGAAGAGGAAGGTCCCCATGCTGCAGCTTTCCAGGTGATTTTCAGGAATCCACTCTCCTAGCCTGTTAATCTTGCACCTTTTAAGCAGCACTGAACTCGCTCTATAAGGGAGTAAAGTGATTTCTCATTTCACTGATAACCTGGACTCTGAGTGGAAATAAAAGCCCCAGATGGAAAATCCTGACATTAAAGCTCCAAGCCCAATGTGCAAAGACTCAATCCGGCTAAATCAGTAAATTTCCTCAAGGTAATTAAAGGCACTAATTGATTTGTGAAAACATCTTTGGGATGGGAGCTGAAATGGGGGGATTTACAAGCCCTGCTCCTAATCCCCAGGGACTCCAATCAGTCCAGTTTGACAGGGAAGCAGAGAGCTGCCATGGATGAATGAGGGGAGATGAAGATTTCTTATTTTGTATCTTTTAAAGGAAATACCAGTGCATTTAATGACCAGTTTCTCCCTTCCTGAGGCCATTTCTCCAGGCTTCTGAGAGTTTGGGTATCACTTTGATGCTTTCCACAACCAGGGCAAACGCTGCTCTCAGGCACCTTCATGTGAACCCTGTGAATTCACCAAAGCAGCATCAAGGGGGCGAAGAGAAAAAGGGATCCCTAACGAGGAGAAAGGCTCTTGGATAGGGCAGGGAGCAGGGCTCCCATTGTGTTTCATCTCAGGACAGAGCCCTGGGGCTTTCAGGCACCATGGCCAAGCAGGCAGTGCTTAGTCCTGAGGCATCAAGTCCATGAGGGCTGTGGGAATTGTAGGAATTTCAAGTCCATGAAGGCTATGAAAAATGTAGAAATTTCAAGTCCATGAAGGCTGTGAGTAATATAGGAATTTCAAGTCCATGAAGGCTGTGGGAAAGGTAGGAATTGCAGCTTGCAAACTGTGAGAAAATTGAATGGTTCATGGCTTAAATATCACTAAAATCATAGAAAGGCTTTTGCCCACTGTAGCAAACTGCAAAGAAGCAGCTGCTCATCTGTGACCACAGAAGCCACCCCTCCCCAAATACACCTACAAACAGAATTTGGAGTTTGGAGGGGATTTGGGATGAGATAAATGTGATACTGTTGTCCAGTCCTCCCAGGCCTAGGGAGAGGAATGTGATTCTAGAAGAGACATTGGGATGTGATGGTGGCTCAAACACTCAGGAGAAGCTGCCATGGGCAAAGCACCCACCCAGGTGCCAGGGGCAAGCACAGCCCAGCTCAGGCTGCAGCTGGTGTTGGACCAGATACGGAAAGAGGTGAAAACTGGGAGGTGGGAACTTTGTCCTTATCAAGTGTGATGCCTTGGGAAAGCTGACCTAGAACAGAGGCTGGACAAAATTACAGAATAAAGTAGGGATCCTTTATTCAAAGGATCTCCTGCATGGATGCACCTTGGGCAGCACAAGAGCCCAGCCAGGGCTGCACCCAGGATGAACCCAAATGGTCCCAAAATGCACGAGCGCTCCCGGGGTCTCTCCCTGGGATCAGCTCTGCTCCATGTGCACATTGCAGTTCAGTGTCCAATTCCAGCTCAGCCCCTGCACTCCCATCCTGCTTGTTTTTCTCTCTGCAGCCCACGGGGTTTGTGCTCCTGGGCTGAGATTTGGATCATTTGTCCTTGGTGCCCAGCTGGAGCAGGAATTGTTTTGTCTCCCTGCTCTGTGCACAGAGGTCACCATCCCATGATATGAAGACCAGACCCCACATTAAAGCAGCACAGAAATGTGAAAAATGCAAAATCTAAACCCTGAGGCATCAAGTGAAGTCAGCTGTGATAACTCCCCTGCCCAGGGCAGTGCTGGGACAATCACACAGAGCCCCTGGAGGTGCTCACTCTGTTGCTGGGCCATGATGGGGCATCATGGAGCCAGCTGGGCTGGTGCAAGAGGCAGCTGTGTCGACTTAGAAGGTGTCAAAAACTTGTGAACCACCACATTCCATCATCCAGGTGTCCCTGATCCACAGCTTTCCATCATCCAGTGGGAAACTCCCCGCTGGGTGTTCCCACCTGAGTATAAACCAAGCAGAGGGTGTGTTCTGGGGATTTTGCTCATAATTTCTTTGGGATGTCCCCTGTCATCTGATGGATCCAGTCTGTGACCATCACTTCAACCAACAGACAGCGAAATTGCAATGCCTATGAGTGGTGCAGTCTTTCTACTCTCATCCTTTCCTTTTATTTCTTACCCATTTTCTTATGTGATATTTTTAGGCTTTTTGTGTTTTCATATTACTAGAGATAATAACAACCAAAATGGCTGTGAAACTGCTTTCCCCTAAAACCAAATTGTTCTAAAAAAACCCTATATATATATATATATATATATTTACATATATATATTTACAAACACTGATGATTCAGTGTCACCTCACTCTAATCCACCCTGAGGATTTATTGGCTCCAGAAAGTATCTCTGCACAAATTCTTGGTGGACACAATGCTTGGAAATCAGTTTTCTACACCAAGGACCAAAGTTATCAGGGCAGTGGTCCTTTAAAAAAAAACCTTTAAAAAACCATGGCAGTTGGGAGAAGGTTTTCCTGGGATACTCACCTGAAGATGCTCCACTCAGGCTCGATCCTCAGGATGGTGGGATCCTCTACATATTCATAGTGCAGCTCCTGATGGATCTTGGCCTTGTCCACTCTCACGGACACCTTCACCTTCTCAAAGCCTTCATAGGAGGCCGTGGTGTTACAGACAATGTGCTTGGTGGATCTCCTGGGAGGAGGAGAAAGGAAATGTGAACCAGGTGCTACCAGCAGCAAAATAGTGTAAAAAAGAGCCCAACTATTTATTCTTATGTCCTGTGGTCCAAATCTATACACTGAAGATGTGGAACTCAGTGTGAGCCATTTGTGTTCCTGTAGCAGTCTCTGGGGAAGTGGCATTGCCTTTTCACTGGTTTAAATAAAACCAGAAGAGTCCTCATCTCTCAGGACTCAGAATAAAATCTGAACCCCAAGGGCAGCCCAAACCAGGCCTCTCTCCAGAAGTATTTCTCTGTGATTAAATATTTGATGGATGTTTCCTTCCTGCCTGCAGACATGTGCAGCAGCAGCTCGTAAAAGGGGTGTTTGCACCTCAGCTTTCCAGTCTGGGATCATAAAGTTTACTTTGCATTAGGGCTATAAGTCTTGTTTAAGTGCAGTTTGCAGCATGCCTGGGACCTCTGGAAGTGCTAATATAGTGGGAACATTTTATGATTAAAGAGGATTCTGCATAAACCTTTCCTTTTTGGCAGGGCTCAAAAACAGCTCCAGGTCTGCATTCCTTTCAAAATGGATCAAAAATCTGGGCACCAAACATTCTCAGACTTCTCAGTCCCATGATTTGTGATGCAGCCTCACCTTATACCCCTAAAATGGGGGTGTAAGTCACCTCCAATGACTGCACCCTCCGGGTGCCCTCTAAATTCCCCCAAAAGAGAGTGCTCAATCCCTCATAAAATTCCCCAGTCTTCAGTGAGCATCTCCAAGCAGCTGTGGCTCCCACTTGGCATTTCAAATCACAGCCTGTGACTTCACCCTGCTGAATTTTGGATGCTGGATCGCTCCACAGTCATGACAGGCTGCTAAAGAGGATCCCCACAGCCAGGAGAGGGAAGGGCATTGCCCCAGGGCAGTGCTCCCAGGTCTCCTGTGAATGAGCTTTTCCTCTGCCAAGGACATATTTGGGAGAAATGTGCCAACTTCATCTTCAGCCCCCATCTCTACTGGCAGCAAAATGTGTTGCTCTGGGTAGTTTGGAGCTGCAGGAGCCCCTGGGAATGGGATTCAGACTCATTCTCACAGGGATCAGGGAACATCCAGCAGGTAACAGTGACATTAAGCCTCTCTGAAGCGCCATTGAGCAAGAGCCAACACAGAGCTGAAATGTTGCAAATCATCCATTTCTTAGCACTACAGGACTATTCTGGGATAAAAGGGAGGTGGTTTAGTACTTCGAACTGATGTTGTCAGATTTTCTTTGTCACCTCTACTAAAGCAGGGACATGAAAATGAATCTTTTAAACGACGCACTCCCAGAGCAAGTAGCAGAGCGCAGGACCGTGGAGAATTGTACTGAAATCTGACAAGAGGCCACGGGAAAAAGCACATCAAATACCAGGGAAAACAATGAAATAAATCCTATTTTCTCTCCCCAAAACTTGCCCAGCAAGGCTGTGCATGGTGCAGAATGCACAAGTCCTGTTGCAGCATAGATGTGGCCACGAGCAAAGGAGTCACTTGAGGGACAAGGTGTCAGGGCTGCAGAAGTTTCCTGACTTTAACTGGCATTTAATCTTTCACACTCAGGCATGAGCAGCAGGGAGGGCTCATCTGTACCTGTAGAAGAGGCAGGGTTGTCTCCCAAAGGTCACAATGACATTGCTGCCAGCATTGAGGTTGTTGCCTGTGATTGTCACCTGGGTGCCACCCGACACTGGTCCTCGCTTCGGCTTCAGGTCAGAGAGGGTCAGAGTCTGTGGAGGCAAAGAGAGGTGTTGGAGACACAGCAGAGGGGCCTTCCCTCTCCTGTTAGTGCTGGAGAGAGGGAGGCACCCCCAAGGATTAATCAAGACTTCTGAAGCTCGTCACATCTGGCTGATAAAGGAGCCTGGGGTGACACCAGACCTGTCAGAGACCCTCTACTCGAATGCCAGGTTTGGTGGGATGAGTTCAGATCCAGCCCCAGTCTGTTCTCACTCCAAAATGAGATCTGCCCTTGAACCCGCTCAGAAATATTCCTACAAAGACAGGTCCATGCCTGGAGCACCTTGGGTCACTGCTCATCTCCACTGCTTGTTTGGCACAGCCCAGGGGTCTCTTTGCTGTCACACACCACCAGCTCTGCAGGATAACTCAGGCAGTGAACTGGTTTGGTTGCATCTAAATGGGGAATCTCCACCTCCCAACTGTGGAACTCGCAAGTGATGAAAATTGTTTGGTTTTGAGAAGATCATTCAACTTCATTGATTCTCAGAATCACAGGATAGTTTGGGTGGGAGGGGACCTTAAAGATCAGCCAGTCCTGCCCCAGCCATGGGCAGGGACACCTTCCACTGTCCCAGGTTGCTTCAAGCCCTATCCAGCCTGGCATTGGGCACTGCCAGGGATGAGGCACAGCTTCTTTGGCCTCCCCCCCCTCACAGGGAACAATTCAATTCCTTCCCAATATTCCTCCAACCCGGCCCTCTGGCAGTGGGAACCCATTCCCCCTTGGATGGAGGAGAGCTGTGCCTCAGCAGAACGTCTGAGTTTGCTCTTGCCTCTCCCACAGAGGATCCCAGAATCACTGAGGGTGAGAAAGACCTCCAAGGTCAAAGAGTCCAACCTGTGCCCCATCCCCACCTTGACAACCAGAACAGAGCTCATCCAGCTGTTCTTTGAACATGTCTATGGATGGGATTCCAGCAGCTCCTGCTTCAGTTCCAACATTCAACAACCCTTTCCATGAAGAAATTCCTGCTGATGTCCAGCCTGGACCTGTCCTGGTGCAAAATTCCCACACATGACCCTAAATCTTTCTCTTATCTGACTTGGATGTTGAGACAGCCTCGAGCTGTCCTGCACTGACACGTGGTGGTGGTGTTTCTCTGAAATGCCACAGCCACAGAAGCAGCACTTGAACACCTTTTCCCTTTTCCTGCTGATTTTCTGAGCTTCTTTTCCCAGCCTAACACAGCGTTGTGTTAATATATAAAAAAGGGGCACCATTCCTTTAGAGGCCCCAAATCTCAAAACTCTTTTTCTTACCTTGCTACCCTCCCTTCTTCCCCAAATCAAGATAAAATACTCGTGCTCTGAAGGCACAGATCACCCTGTTACCACAATGCAGAGAGGAGACATCAATATTCAGGGAGAAATTTGGTGTTACAGTTTATTCTTTCATTTGCATTTTAATAGAAAAACTTTCCATTCAGTCCCAAGTGAAAAGCTACTATATGCATTTAAATGAAGATTATTTCTTTCCCCCTCTCTTTAAGAATGATGACACAAGTGCTTGAAGCTCTCAGCTCCTCTGAGCGAGCAGGTACATCACGCAGTCACCTTATTGAGCTTTGGAGACCATTAATCCATGTTTATAAAACCACCTGACACACACCACAGCTCCCACTCTCACACACACAGAGCCACCTCTATTCCCAGGCCCCCCTGGTTTAATCATTTTGAAAAACAGCGGCAGGATTTCCATTTTTCCATTTTGCTCCTATTCTAAATGCAGCTCTTGGAGGAAGGGCAGAACATGAAAACCAGACTTACAGCTCTGTAAAAGGAGCTGTTGTCAGAGCTGGGCACTTTCTGTGTTTAAACCTGTCTGGTTTTCACCTGATGGCTTGCAAGCTGGTTTTATACTTAAAATCACAGAATTTTTGAGGTTGGAAAAGACCCCTAAGATCAGCAAGTCCAGGCATTAACCCAGCACTGGCAAGGCCACAACTAAAGCACCTCTCTCAGCACCTTGAACACTTCCAGGGACAATGATTCCACCACTTCCATGGGTAGCCTGTGCCAGTGTTTGGCAACATTTTCATCAAGAAAAATCCACCCTGAGCCTCCCCTGGCCCAGGCTGAGGCCGTTCCCTCTCCTCCTGTCCCTGTTCCCTGGAGCACAGCCCGACCCCCCCGGCTGTCCCCTCCTGGCAGGGACTTGTGCAGAGCCACAAGGTCCCCCCTGAGCCTCCTTTGCTCCAGGCTCAGCCCCTTCCCAGCTCCCTCAGCCTCTCCTGGGGCTCCAGACCCTTCCCAGCTCTGTCCCTTCCCTGAGGGAAGGGAAATCCTTCCCTGGATCCAGGATTTGAGGTGGGATCTCAGCAGTGCCCAGCACAGTGGGGTGGGCACTGCCCTGGTCCTGCTGGCCACACTATTCCTGATACAATCTAGGTGCCATTGGCTTCTTGGCCACCTGGGCACTCCTGGCCTCATCTTCAGCCACTGTCGACCAGGTCCTTTTCCACTGGGCAGCATTCCGGCCATTCTCCAAGCCTGGAGTGTGATTTTCTGGAAATACTCTCTACCATTCTCCTTTAATGGGATAAAAACTGCAGGAAGAGCATGGAAATTCAAAGGATGCACTTCAGTACTGCTACTTTATATTTTGGGTACCACCTCAAGCTCTGATGGCAGCTCCCTTAGTGATGGACACCCCCAGCAGTACAAATTCCTGCTACCTTGATGACTGATGCTGGGAGGTGAGTTCCCAGCTGGCAGAAAATGGATTGGGAATGTCCAGCCTGGTGCCCAAAGCCCACACAGCAGCGCTGCAGCAGTATCTGATTCAAAAATCATAGTGGAACATCTGAGTCAAAGACCCAAAAGTCCTTTGTCCCACCCCTGGGTGGGTTCCCTGCCCTCTCCTTGGGGTAGATAAAGCAGCCATGGCCTTTTGAGGATCCTCACAGGCCACAGCCACACCAGGAACACTCCTTGGCAAAGTCCTGCTGTGCCTGGAGCCAGTCTTACAAATGTGTTTGTAGCTCAGCTTTCAAAGCTGTGATCAGCCTCTAATTATTCACAGTGGCCTTCCTGAACATTGCACAGCACATTCACAGCAAAACTCCAGATTATTCACCATTTCCTCACTGGTGGAAGGTGGTGGAAAATGCAAAGAGGGTCTTGTGGATCAGTGATAGGCTGGAGAGTGACAATGAGGGAAAGAGGACAATAGATTTTCTACATTTTCTAGGATTTTACCTACTTTCCTCAGCTCCCCAACCCTTTCTTTCCTCCAGCATCTCCTGCACACAGGTTTTCCACAGAGAAGCAGCATCAGAGCTGGGTCTAAACTGCCCCCCATGGATCTTGTCATGACCTTGGTTCCCATTCCACTCCTCCTGGGAACACAGGAAGAGTAAGATATGACTCAAACACAGCTTGTGCATCTGAGTTTCCTTTCTAGAGGTTCCACAGTAGCAGCAAGAGGGGAAAAGATGAAAGGGATGGGTGGGAAATGCTCCCCAAAACAAGGATTTTAGGAGCAGACTCAGAAGAAATGTGGAGCAGCCCACAACAGCTGCACTGAGATACAATATTTTCACCTAAAGCCAGAATAAAGGTAAACTTTCTTCAGCACTCAAATTGAGAATGTAATATTTTTTTAATTGAAAGAATGGGGCAATAAACACAGCAAGAAAATGAAGAACTGTAAAAAAAAAAATCATTTAGATCATCATAAATTTCATTTCAGCTTTGTTTCCCTCTTGGCTTATTGTACTTTCTAATGCAATTTGCAGGTTTTGATCACAGATGAGTTTAAAACAAAAGAGCAGCTATTTGAATTTAAACATTCTGGTTAGAAAGGTGGAGAAGAACCATTCTGGCATCTCTGAACTAAGCCACCTCTTTCTTAAAACACTGAAATTTAATACTCTGTTGAGTCCAAACCATCATCTCTTCAAATTCTTGCAAGACAGGGAAAGGCTGAACCAATTGGCCAACTTTGGCCAAGTTTTCCTTCAAACCTCTCGAAAACCAATTTTCCAGAAGATTTGCTATGAGTCAAGAAGTGACATTTTTCTCCCAGGTGATGCCCTTCCTCAGTTTTCAAACATCTTCTTTCCCTTCAAGCTGCCACGCACCACCGCAGGATGCCAAGGCACATCGAGATTCCTGCAACAGTATCTCTGCCCTCCTGGCAGAAAAATACGAGGAAGCCAAAAAAACACAGCTCCCACTGTGAAAGCACCGGACACGGGAGAGGGAAAATGATGGGCAGGCTGGAGAGTGTCTGTATTTTGGGTTTTTTTTTTGTTTGTTTTTTTTTTTTTTTTGTCTAGCACAAAGGTATTGAGGTGTTCAGCAGAGAAAACCCCGGTGGCTTCGTGCTCGTGCCCTGGCAGCCGGGAAGGCGGCAAGCAAGGAGGGAAAAGCTGTCACAGATGGACACGGATGATCAGAACCAGACAGTAATTCCAGAAGTAGCAAAGGTGACACGTTGAAGTGTAATGTCCTGGAAAGAGCCCTTCTGGCTGCCTGGTAGGGGATTTCTCTCAAGGTGTTTCTGTGCCCCCGCCACCGCAACACCTGAGTGACATCGGGAAATGCAGGGAACAGAGAAATTTCTGTAGCTCGAGGGGGGAATCCAAGACATTTGCATTCATTACAAGTTCCCTTTACCATAAAGAAATGCTCAGGCATGTGAATAATTTCAGAGGAGACCCATTCTCTTGCAAGAGTCGAGAGCTTTTGATGGGAACAAAGGGACCCTCTCATCTCAAACCTGCACAGATCTGAACAGATCAAGGCCAGACAATGCTTGCATGTCCCCAGCAAGGGGCCTTAGAGGAATAATCAGGTCTCTTGGACAAGGAACATCATCAGAAGGGAGGAAAAAAGCACAGGTTGAGTGTACAACATGTGTTTGCACTTGAACTGAAGCTGAAGCTTGCAGGTGTCTCTTGTTTCATCACGGAGCATCCAAAACCAGCACTGAGCCCCAGTCACATCCTACAGCTCACCAGCAGCCTGAGCTGGATCTGTCCTGATGCCAGTGCTCCTGGTGTGGATGGGATGAATAAACACCTGGGGGAATCCAAGATGGAGGAGAAAGAAACCCAACCAAGACCATCACACTCAGGCTGCTGAAGATCCCGGGGTTGTAATGAGGAGTGACAGCCCCCAAATTTCTTCTGGACAACACTGGTGGCTCCAGCCAAAGGGGTGTTGGTAGCAGGAGCATCACACCCAAAAAAAAAAAAAAGATACCAGGGAAAATTGTCCCTTTTTTAGCTCTTGCTTTTTTTTTCTTTCCTGTACAGCACTTTTAACTATTAATGAGAATTTTCTGTATTAATTTGGACCGCAGCTGCATGGAACTGTAACTGGACTAATAACCTGGACTATTATTAGGTTGTTAAAACTTTAATTAGACCAGCTATTTTTGCTGGGAACAAGATGTTGGAAGGAAATGGAATGAACAATTTGGTGCACCGGAACGGCAGCGAAGAGCTCGGAACCTCAACGTGGTGAAGGACAACGGACAGAGGGAGCAAAGAGGAGCAAGGCCAAGGAGTTCAGGGCCAAGGAGAACTTTTTCAGGAACTTACCATGAAGTAGTAGAGCTGAGAAGACCTGGCCATGAACTCTGGCTTGCACTCGGCCACGCAGATTTCCACAAATCCAGCGTGCTGGCTGGGCTTGGCCTCCCCCATCTCACACACGATCCTGAGGGGAAAATACCAACCAGGAGCAGAGTTTGAGGGGTGGTTTGGTGGTGCTGCTAAGGTGGAGTTGCAGCTAAGAGCCCACAGTGCTGGGGAATGGACTGAAAATTAATATACCCTCTTCTGTCCCATCCAGAATCCAATTTGTGGATTAAGTGATTCTTTAGAAAGTGGTGGCTTCTAGCTGGGACATGTGCTGAGGTGGTGTAAATCCACTTAAATACACAGAGAAATGTTGGGCTGAGGTCTGGCTCCATCCCTCTTGGCTCCAGCCTGGCATGGTGGAGGCAACTCTAAGGTTTAATGATCACTCCTGCATTTAGCAAGAGGTTTTTCAGGATTGCTGCCTTCCAAACTGGAAATGAACACTTTGGGGTGACTGTTTGGTGAAAAACAGGATAATTTCAGGGCATTTGCCATGAGGATCACCTAAATATGCAATCCAAACACAGTAATAACTGCACTATTAAATAACTGGATTATCCCGAGCCGTTCGTGAGGAATGGCCTCTTCCACCCCTCAATTCCCAGGTCAGAATGGATTCCTTGGAAGGCCCTGCAGGAAGGAATGTCACTGGGTGTGCTGTGGCCTTTGCTCTGCCACACACCCCACTTACTGCTCTGCCGGGATGTACCCTTCCACCAGGGGCTTGCACTCCACACCAGCCACTTTGACGTGGGACGCGATATCCTGGAATTCCAGCCCCAGGTTCTCCCCACGGATGGTCACTCTGGTCCCTCCCTCACGAGGGCCCGTCACGGGATTGATCTGGGGAAACAAGCCAAGAGAAAGGAGAACGATGAAACCAGGCACCAGAATCCTCTCAAGTGAAAGAACAGACAACTTCTGGGAATCACTAGGGACACTTATAATTATAAATGCTGAACAAACCTACTTCAGATACTCAGAGTATGCAAAATTCTGCTCCAGACCTCATTTACTATCTTTTAACTACTTGCAAAATATCCAGAGGTAAGTAGAACATTTTTTGTAGGGATTTGTGGAGCTGCAGCTGAGCTCTGCTCTTTGTAGATGTGAGCCATGGAAAGGCAGCAGAGGGACACGGTGGAGAGAAATGGGAGAAAGGACAAGACAAGGACATAAAGGGCTGGGCCAGTCACTTGAAATCCTAAATTCACAGCCCAAAGCACATGGAGGTAATGGTCATGCATCAGAAATTCAGCTGAAAATGTCCACCTGGAAAAAAACCAGCCAAGCCACAGCAGGAACAGGGTGTTAGGTTAAGAGTGGAGGAGGTGGATGGTGACTGAGACAGCAGCAGCAGCTGCTCTGTGCCAACACTTCTTCCTGAAAGAGCTCCAGTTTCCCTTCTGGGAGAGCTGGGGCCGTTGGAAGGGCAGGCAGGGAGCATGGACAGATTATTTGTGGAGCCTCTGAGTCTCAGCACGAGAGGAGCAACCATCCCAACCAAGCTGGGGGCTTGGAATGGTGTTTGCATCCCAGCCTGGCCCTGCACCAGACCCTCACAGAGTCTTGCTCCATCCCCCTTGTCCAGAGCCAGGTGGGAATCTGCACAGGAACTGTCTCCTGAGCATTGGAACAACACCAGAATCACAGGGCTGGCCCTTAATTATCTCCATTCTGCCCTTCCAATTCCTCACCGTGCCCACTTTGCCATGCCACTGCCCATTGAAAGGGGTTCAAACACTTCCCTTGCAGGGTGTTCCCTGCTGCCTGCTCAGGATGCCATGGCTGCCATCTGCCAGGGCTGGCACAGCTCTCCCTGCCGTGAGCAAAGGGGAATTCCCTGTCTCAGGGCCATTCCCACCTGCTTCTGGCTCTGCCAGGTGGGAATCTGGGGCTGGCAGCCATGCCCTGCTGCTCCCAGCCCCTTCCCAGCACCCAGCCTGGCACCAGGGTTGGTGTAATTCCCACCCAGAGGGTGATTTTTAGAAGGTCCAACCTTTAATAAAAGGAGGGAGAGCCAGGCGCCCCTAGGGGATATTTAATTTTAGGATATTAACTTTAGGATATTAATTTTAGGTGTTGTGAACTGAGTCCTCAATGAGTGTGACTTATCTCTGACTCTACAGGGAACCAGGAGGTATTTGTGGTGGTTTGCCAGGAAAGAAAAAAGAAAGGGAAAGAATAAAGGGGAAAGGGGAAAGGGAAAGGGAAAGGGAAAGGGAAAGGGAAAGGGAAAGGGAAAGGGAAAGCTGCCTAAAGCACAAGATTTCAAAAAATTCTCGCTGTGACTCAAAAAGCATCAACAGGAAGCTTCCTAGAGCACAGCCAACACAGCACCATGGAATCCTTTCCTGGGCAATATTTAATTCATGAAGGCCAGCTTCAAAACCCACTTATTTCCTTAAAAAAAACCACTTATTTCCTTAAATCAGGAGGGCCTGGGATTCTCCCAGGGTCACATGGAAGATTTTTTTAACCCTATTTCACAGCTCGGCCATAGATTCAACCAAGAGGAAGGTGTTGCCAGGTTTTTTTCACAGCAGGAGAGGAGGAGCCTGTTCTATCACAGGTGAAAAACATGGCACGAGACCTGTCAGTTTTGGAGAGGAAAATCCAGACAGCAAAACAAAATCTGCCAGGAAGCCTCTGCTTCCTCTGAAAGATCCAGAGCTGCATCCCAGTTTCCAGTCTCTGCTCATATCAACTGCTGCTTGTCACTCCTAGAGGAGGTTTTTTGTGGCTCAGTGAGTCTCTAAGTCCCTTAATTTCCCTGAGTGGCTCTGTAAACGCCAGAGCTGGTACAGAAATGGGGAGATCAGTGCTGCAGGGGGTGTGAGTGCCCCTACAAGTGTGAGTACACGTGTTCTTCCCTGCAGAGATCCAGCCCTGGCTCCTCTCCAGGCTCTGGATGCTCCCACCCCACAGCTCCAGACCTACCATTAGCTGCAATATATATCCAGTCACTTGAGATTACTTCCATGCTAATGGCTCAGAAAAAGGCCTTCCAAGAGCTACTTAGGATTGCAGCAGGCAGCTGGAATATTTCATGAGTGAGTGTTGCAATGATCTCTTTGAGCTCAGAGAGTTGTTGCAGGAAGTGCCAGCAGAATTTGAAGCACTCTGGAGCTGTAGGGTGGAGAATGAGGAGTTTGCTCTTCAAAATGAGCCTGGAGATGAAGGATTAGGGTTAAAGTATGGCAGGGAAATGTGGGTGAACCTTCAGAACCTCTGCACACCCAGGTTCTTGTGTTTTGGATTTCTGCTTTAGTTGATCATCCATCAGCTGCCCCACACCAAATTCTGTCATTGTTTCACAAGGCCTGAGAATCTGAAAATATTTTTTAAATGTTTCCCCCAGCTCCAAGTGATTTTCAAGACCTCAAAGCTGAATTTTCAGTTTTATTTAGCTGTCCTTTCTGGCTGTCTGGGTTTGATTTCACAGCTTCAGGTGGTTCAGGTGGGGTCTCAGATAAATCCAAGTAAAGTAGAGACCTTCACCTTGGAAACACCAGAAAGAGCCATAAACACCAGAATAAACTGAACTCCAACAGTTCAATGCAGAGAGAGCTTTGAAAGCTGGTGAATGACAGGGAGATGGATCAAAACACAGAGAAAGGGGTTATTTTCAGTATCATCTGGGAAAAACAGATTCAACCCAGCCTTTGCTCTCCCCAAATGTTCAAGCATAGATATTGGATTAGGGCTCTTCCATAACACCCACACTTTTTGAATCTGAATCAAATACAACTTTAAAAAGCCTTTCTTACTTTCTAGGAAAATAACCCACCTAACTATTCCTATTAAAGCACCATTGTGGAGGCTGGATTTTCCTCTTTTGCATTTCCCCATGTTTTCCCTGTTTTATTTCCCTCCTGACTTTTCCCATTTGTAAATCAGGCCCTGGCCACATCGAAAGGGTGCTCATGTTGAATAAGGTCTGGTGACTGAGAGGTGCTCAAGGCAGGAGGCACCTGGAAGGGATGGAAACCTCATTTTCAAGGCTCAGGTCTGTCCTGCTGCCTGTCCTGTGACCCTGAAAACGTGTCTGGCATTGTGGCAAAGGCATCCTAAGACAGCAGAAAAAAAAAATCCCTTTAGATTTCAGGCCCGACTTGCCTCCCTTGCCTTTTCTCCTTTCTTCTGCTCCTTGTCTTTATGGTCTTCCTATTCTTATTTCCTTTTTGAACATTTCCTCCAGCTTTTTCTTTGGCCCAGTCAACATGATCAATAGGGAACTCTAGCAAACTAAAAAATGGAGTCCTATCTCTCTCTCTACAAGGCCTTTTAAGGATAAACTGTCCAATTAAGAAATGACACCTAAATTATTTTTACTTTTAACCCAATACCCAGCCACCTGTGCCTTGCAATGTGGACTTTTTTATCCAATTACACAAAACCACCCAAACCCATGGAGAAGAAGGTGAAGAAGAAGGTGAAGAAGAAGGTGAAGAAGGACCAGCCACCACCCTAAAACTTCTATCTTACTTTATAGATATTACTGTACTCTAAACCCTTAAACTCTAAATTTCCCACCCTGTGATATCACACACTTCTATTCAAACTGCACACCCACAATCTCAGTTCTGTCATTCCATTTTAGAAGCTTCTCCATGGCCTCAGGTCAATGCAGAGTTCTCTTGGGGGTCAGTGCCTGCAGCACAGAAAGTCTGAAATTCTCAGTAGCCAGGGTTCCAACACTCAAGGTCACCCCTGGGTTGTAGACACATAAAAATTTTGCTCCTGCCTTTGAAGCCACCATGGCCTCACATCCCCAGAGTGCCTGAGGCTTTTCCTGACCCAGCAGAACTCAGCCCTGACCTTCCCATCACCAACCCAACCGCAAACCAGGAAAACAAACCAAGGAAAGAGAATCCCCCAGCTTCTCACAGATCCATGACTTACATCCGTGATCTTGGGGTTGGTGCACTTGCCCTTGGTGCTGGAGAGCTCCAGCCACTGGCTGTCCTGGGCTGGGCAGTGCTGCTTCAGCGTGCACTGGTTCTGTCCCTGGCACCAGCCACACTCGAAGTCGGGGTCGGCTTTCAGGCAGAGTCCGCAGCTGTCCCGCATGGCCCCGCACTTGTACAGGTGAACTGCAGGGACAGCAAAAACACCGGGCCTGAAAGATGCAGGCAGCACAGAGCAGCTGGGGATGGCACTGGGAGAAAGAGGGGAAAGTGTTCTGGGCTGTTCGTGCCAGAGGTAGGACAGCAGCTCTCCAGGAGGGCGAGTAATATGGGGAAAACATGGAAATCCTTCATGCAATAAAGTTAATTTGTTAGTTCATTCTTCATCAAAGGTGTTTTTGGAAGCTGAGAACACAAAGGATAAGGTATGGGAGAGGAAGAGGTATGGGAGCAGAAGGTTACGGTGAGGGACGACAAGCAGGAGGTTGGAGGAAATGATGCCTGGGTCTTGGGATTTCTTTTGCTTAAGCTGACCCTGAGATGTATTAAAAGCCTTTTGTTTCTAACCCAGCTGTCAAAGAAGGAGTCAGAAGTCTTTGGCTCACGTTCTTAAGGTTTATTATTTCTTATTTAAAACATTTTCTGTCTGGCCTGTGGAGGTTTGTTCAGCAGGTCAGTCCAAGGCACATTGCACTGCCTTGAGGCAGTGCTATCTCTTTATACTAAAAACTATGTGTACTTTATTTACAGGGTTTTTTTAATACTTATAGTCTATTTTAGACTGTGTGCTTCTACTCTGAACCAATCCAAATATGCTAACATCACTTAGAAGATGGAGGCTAGGAAGAAGAAGGAAGAAGGACAGGACAACACCTAAATTCTTCCATTTTGTCTTCTAGACCCCCATAGTAAAATTCTTTAAAATTCTACCTTTTACCTTGTGACATGCTGGTATGCTACTTAAACTTTTGTGACTTGTAATTCTTCATATAAAGTTGGTAATTTCCTCCATGGGTTGAACTCAAAGCTGCAGGGATCTTTGGCTTCCTGCCAGGGTATCTGAGCCCCCTGCCAGGATTTTGAGCCATCCAGGGCACCCAGAGGGATGTCCTGGGTTCTGATACCTGGGCAGTGATTTGGCCTCAATCCCTTCCTTTCTCACATACTGAATGTCATAAAGTGTCACCAACAACCCGCCTCACACTCAGCACTTCATCCTAAGAGAATTTTCTAGACCTGGCCAACCCACAGCTTAAACTCGGGTGTGAAACTCCCCGGAATTTTGTGTTAAGGTGATGCCACTCAGCTTTTCCACCTGACAGAAATCCTAAAAGATAACAGTAAATACACAATGGTTCATTATGAGGCTGATTCCAGGGATTCACAACCAGCCTTTACCTTTCTTCTGCTCCAGAAATTCAGTCTGCTTCCCACTTTGAAGCAGAGTTGATTCCACTCTAATACAGACACCAGTGATTAATGCTTAGCTCCATTTTGTGCTGTTAAGTGATTAGAAGCACTCTGAGCTTTTTCTAATAAAACCTAAAAATATTGAAGTCCTCCTACAAAATGAGATCATGTTATTTATCCTTATTTTACAGATGTAGAAACTGAGGCCTGGCTTGCACAGGGAACTGCAAGCAGAATTTTCCTCCTGGAAGATGAAGGTGACAGAATCAAGGCTCTCAGATTTTTTTCTTTCCTTCATTTGTGGGCATGTTGGGAGATTTTCCCTCTGTGCTTCTGTTTCGCTGTGTCTGTGGGTGACTAAAGTGATTTTTTATCTTTATATACAATCCCAGAGTCAAAGGCTTTGGAAATATTTATGCTGAAAGGCTCTGTCTCTCCATACCTTCCCCCTCAAAGTCAGCAAATATTGGCCAATGCAAGAAAAACTCAGAAACTCTTTACTTCTCCAGGCTGGGTACAAGAAGAGTACCCAAACAGACAAAAAGTCTGCAAAACTTCTGTCAAACACACTGTTTTCCAGACTTCATATAATATACCACTTTCCTTAGTTTTCTCTTGCATTTCCTCAAATTTGCTGAGTTGTTCTGCTTGAGATGCTACCAGTGGTTATCTCTGTAGATAATTTAGCAGGTTTGGGTCAGTTTGCCATTTCAACCTCGCAGCCCAGCCCATGGTGATGCTGGATGTGAAAGCAGTGGCATCTTGGTCACCTCTGTGTGGCATTGCTTCCATGTGGTGTCTCTATGGGCACATGCCTAAACTCTCCTCCTGACCAAAAACATAATGATAATATCCAAATTACACATCTGGGAGAGCCACCAGCTAGTGCTGCTTCCCAGATTTTTTCCTAGTCATTATTTGCAACATTTTGGCTTGGAATAACCAAAAAAAAGGCCTGTGCTGGAGATGATTCTTGAGTTCATCCCCTGGTCTGTTTTATGTTACTGGCACAAACAGTCCTAAAATATGGTCATCATGATTATGAGATTTAATTTGTTCCCACATCACCTAGGATAGCTCAATGCAGCCCAAGAAAAGGATTTACATTTTTGGTGTGGATCACCTTGTGTCAGGGGTGTTCATTTTATGGTAGCACAAAAATAAACAGGACTGGGGCAAGCGTCCAAATTCTGCCCTCCAAGCCCACACTGTTGAAGGTTCTCCCAGTCCATGGCACTCTCTGGGCCCATGGAATTCAGCAGTGTCCTGGAAACACCTTGACACAGCTTAGAGAGAAGGAGACAGCTTCAGAACAGAGGCAGTGTGGCGCTTTCAGCACAGGCTGTGCCTGAGTGCCAGGGCTTGGCAGGAGTCTCCAGCCTGTTGTTGAGTGGATTTAACCCTCAAAAGCCACTGTTTTGGGGTTTTGTTGCCGGAACTCTGCCATTCAGAGGGGGAGAAGGGCAGACGGGGCTGTGCCACGGGGAGAAGAATTGCCTTCTGTGTTGCTCTCCAGGTTGAATGTGGTGTTGGTGGGAACCTCACCCACCACCCCTCAGCATGAGGGTGGGTGTTTGTCCTAGATTGCCAAATAATGTGTGTTCTATTTGCTACCTGTCAGAGGTGGGGCAGCTCTCTCTGTTCATGGGGCAGTTTTTTCTTTATCTCTCCCACAGCCAATCCTCCCTCCAGGAGATCTCTGCTGTCCATGGCCACTGAGTGTCCCTGCATGGCTGATCAAATTCCAGCATCCCATGGGGAGATGCTCCGCCCAGGGGAGGAGCCAAGCATTCCTACCTGGATACAATCTGAGATTCTGGGACACCAGCACAGCCTTTCCACAGGATCTTCAGAGGAACAGCTGCCTCTTCCACTGGATCTTCAGAGGAAAACTCCACCCTTGTCCAGGATCCCTACTCCAACAGAACCACACCTGCTACTCCAGGAGGGCTGCAGCCAGAATTCCAATTGGATTGCTACCAACAGCCTGACCAACAGGGTGTCAGGTTGTGTTCTGACTCTTTCAATGTTGTTTTGATTTACTGCATTGTTTGTTTTATTTTTATTTTCTTCCCTAATAAAGACCTGTTATTCCTGATCCCATATCTTTGCCTGAGAGCCCCTCTTAATTTAAAGTTTATGACAATTTGGAGGGAGGGGGTTTACAGTTTCCATTTCAGGGGAGGCTCCTGCCTTCCTTAGCAGACACCTGTCTTTCCAAACCAGGACAGTGTGGAACTGTGTGACAGCACCATGGGAGAACTTGGTGGGGACAGATTGAGTGGAAGAAGGTGTGGGAAGTGTCCATGACAAGGTAAAGAGAGGGAGGGAGACATTTCTGAGAGGTGATGATGTGGGAAGAAGAGAATCTGCAGGTGTGAGCTGCAAATGCAGGGCAGCCAAGGGGAGGGGTTGCCTGGGGGGAAGGTTCCAGGGTGGAAAGACAAGAAGGAAGAAGAAGATGCAGACGAACCATCCATCTCCAGAAACACCCAACCTGCCTCAGGGCTGTGGCTGGATGTACAGCCCCCTCTGCGAGGGGCACATCAAACCTGTGCCATCAGTGGTGGTTAAACACAGGTGGCTTTCAGATCCTTTTTATCACCGTCATAATTTTATTTTGCTCAGAATTCTCCCACTGGAGAGCAGCAGCCTTCCTGCTCCCCTTCTGCCTTCCCCTGCTCATTACTAAATTGCCTCTGAGCAGAGAGCCCGCTCTCCTGGCATGTTAACTTGAAGAGCATCACTGCAGGAGAAATAAACAGGGGGAGAAAAAGCCTGGAGAGGGAGGGGCGTGAAAAGCAGACACGAGGCTGTGGGGAGAAGCGGGAGGCAGAGACGATGAAGGGAGAGGGAGAGCAACACAAGTGGGAGGGAGAGTCGCGTTTCTCAGGTGGAATGAGAGAATTGGAGGGCTGGGGGGAGGCGCACAAAGCACTCAGAAATTGGTAATTTGCAGAGTGCAGAGAACAAGTGTGCAGCAGCCAGCACGGGGAGACGGTGGCGGCTTTGTTAAGTGCAGGGAGCCAGGGCCCGTTGCTAAGGTTACCGCTTCCAAGGACAAGTTGAAATAACTCTTTACCTTTGTTCTGTGCTGGGTTGTCAATGTTGAAATTCCCGTTCCACACGACTGTCAGCTCCACTGGCAGGCTGTTAATCTCCATCCCTTCGTACGAGTACTAGAAGTGGGAGAGGAAAAAACAAAACAAACAAACAAAAAAAACCCCAAAGCCAGACTTAGAGAGTGCCTGGAGGTGGGGAGGGGATGGGATGAGGCAAGAGGTGATGCTGAGCATGGAGAACAAGAGAAATGGAGCTGTCACTCCCCTCCCTAATCAGCAGCACCTGCCAGAATGCCATGGGATTCTCCCAAAGCTGTGGAGCTCCAACCACGCCCATCACAAAAGCCCATTTATCCATTAGATGAACATTCATAGCATCCCAGAATGGGGATGGAAGGGACCTGAAAGATCATCCAGTGCCACCCCCTGCCATGAGCAGGGACACCTTTCACTGTGCCACGTTGCTCCAAGTCCTGTCCAGCCTGGCCTGGAGCTGTTCCAGGGATCCAAGGGCAGCCTCAGCTTCTCTGGGCAACCAGAGCCTCACAGCCAAAAATTCCTTCCTAATATCTGATCTGAACCTTTCTTCAACTTAGAACCACTCCCTCTTGTCCTATCAGTCAGAAAAATATCCCATTATGTGTGTGTTTGCATGTGATGGGCCTTAACTTTGAAATCGATTTTTTGGGTGTTGAGCACAGCTTTGAAAAGTAGTTTTCCAAGCTGGGTGCAACTTTGAGGTGTAAATTCCACATTCTGGGTCTTCCATCCAGCTGTGCCTCTGCTGGGTATTCCATTGGTGCTGAGAGGATAGGTATGGTTATTTACACTGGGATGTCTTGAAGAACTCTTGGAAGCTGAGTAAAGTCTCAAAATCAGGGAAATCCCCCCAAAAAAGGGGGAAATGGAGCCACTGTGTAATTACAGACCTGTCAGCCTAACTTGGCTTCCCAGAAAGAAAGTACATCAAATTATTAAACAATCAATTTATAAGCACCTGCGAGATGATAAGGTGATAAAAATCAGCCACCACAGATTTGTCAAGAACAAATTGTGTCAACCCAATCTAATTTCCTTTTTGACAGGCTTAATGACTTTGTGGATAAAGGGAAGGCAGCAGATGTGATTTATCCTGATTTCAGGAGAGTGTTTGCTACTATCCTACAGCAGATCCCCATAAACAAACCAGGGAAATATGACCTAAGAAACGCCACCATAAGGTTTATGCAAAAACCATTAAAAAAAAAAAAAAAAAAAAAAAGATCAGATAATTCCATGTGAAGCTGGGAGGATGTTTCAAAAGGAATACTGTCCTGAGTCTGGCATTACTCAGTATTTTCACTACTGACTTGGATGATTTCATGACACTGTTCTGGAGGAGGTGTAAGAACCTCCAACAGCAGGGTTAAGAATTCAAAACAAACTTGACAAATTGTAGAACTGGGCCAAAATCAACCAAATGAAACTCAATGCTGGCAAATGGAGACTATTTTTTCAGTAGGAGGAATTGATGCAAACAGCTCTGAAATTGGAGTGGCTGGGCACTGCTGCAGGAGAGGGTCTGGGGACTGCTGGAGACCACGAACAGACTGTAAATCAACAATGCCATATTGCTGCCAAAACCCAAACAATTCTCCTTTGGGGATGGAGCAGATAGAGTTTGTTACATGTGTAAGCCCCAGGAGGCAATCACTTTTCCCTACTTGGATCCAGAAAAGCCACAGCTGGAGCAAGGAGTATCCAGTTTCCAGCAAATGTGTCTTTAAAAGCTGCAAAAAAAACTTCTGAGAGAGTTGGACAGATTTAAACAAACTCTTGTCAGGGGCAGTCAAGGCACACAGAGGTGACCCCAAGGAAGGAAATGGAAGCTGCTCTCTGGAGGCCCTCTCCACATGGTGCTGAGAGCTTTTTTCCACCTAGATTTTGATTTATCTCAAGCCAGTTAACCCAGGGTTCACCTTGCTGCCCACCTCCATCAGCAGCTTCCACCCAACTCCTCATCAAAAGGCCAAAGCCTCGTGGTGGGAGAGGAGATGGTTGATGAAAGGACAGAAGGGAGCAAGAAAGAAGGGGAGAAACATTTAGTGTCTGCTACTATTGCTGAGCACAGTGCACAATGGGATTTACCCTCCTAAGAGCAGGGATCTCCCACTGCACTGGGATCTACAGCAGGACAAAGTTCCACTTTGAAAGGAAAATATTTTCCCCACTACAAGGCTAGATATAACTCAGCAAGCTGGTTTGGCTGGGCCAAAAAAGTCACTAAAGAGTCCCTCATCTCTTAAACTCCTGTTGTGGTTATCCACAGAGATGCCAAAGCTCTGAGCTTTGCAGGTAGGTTTTCCTGGATCCATTAATTGTTGTATAATTGGGGAGTAAATGGTAACTGGTGATTTCTGTCCATTACAGCAGAGTGGGAGCTGCTTGCACAGTAATTCCTCTTTGCACAGACTAAACACAATTAGCCATTAATCTGCAAAACGCTGTGATTATGATCCAGTTGTAGGGAATTGATGGGTATTTGTGGTTTCCATGGAGGTAAAGAGCAGCCCAGGTGAGCCAGATCCTTTGCAGTAGACACGCCAGTCTCATTCAGGATTTGCATTTTTGTGACACTTTTGGGTGTCACTGCCAGCAAGATCCAAGATGATGCAGAGCTGTCTGGAGTCACACCACTGGCTGTGAGGATGCAAGGATGGGGGACAAGAATGGGAAGGAGAGTGCCTGAAGGGCGGTGAATAATTAAACTTTTACCACTCAGGAACACCTGCTTTGCACAGCACTTTGAAAACGCTGATTGGGAATGGAAAATGGGATATATACAGAATAACTGGTCATCCTGAAGTCAGAAGATGAGTCTTAGAAAGGGCCTCACCAGAGCCTCGTGTGTGTTTTGGGATTGAGCTGGAAGCAGAGCCCAGGCAGGGCTGCCAAGGGACAGGCAGCTGGAATCTCCAGGAGTCTTTCTTCCCATGGAAGGTCCCAGCAACAGCAGCAGGAGCTCAGCTGGGATTTTACATCTTATCTGTCTGCACCACCACATATTAGACTTTTTTAACCCAGCAGGCTTGATCCAGACCTGGAAAGGGATGTGAGGGGATAAATCCCACGGAAGAGCTCCGAGGATGAAGCCAGCTGGGATGAGGATGCTCACACTGCCCCTGCCCGACCCCATCCGACGCTGCGTGGGCTGCATGGCAGCGAAACAGAGCAATCTGCAAAGGCACCACGAGGAAATGCTCCGTCCTCCTCAGACCACAGGAGCTGCTCACTCATTGTGACCCCTCTTCAAAGCCCACTGAACTCAACAGGAGTCTTTGAAAAGGACTTGCTCAGCCGTGACAATAAGATGGAAATGCATTTCAGCGGAGAAAAAAGGGCTGGAGCATCAATCTCCAGGAGAGCAGAGCTTCCCGGACACTCCTGAGAAGTGCTCATGCCATCAGAGCTTGTTTCTCCACTTTTCCTGGCACAACTGCCTCCAACACAGCCAAAGCATCCCAGAAGATGCAAATCTGACCCCTAAGTCTGACCAGTCTGGATTCTAATCACAATAATCTCATCAAAACAGGAAATTATGGGCAATTTGGGGACCTGACTGAGAAGGAAATGCTGTGCTGCCTGGAACACAGACTGGTTCTCTTCAGGAAATGCCAAAAAGCTGCTGGAAGGAGCTGTTTTAATTCACAGAAGCAATGTTTGGAACTCACAAGTATCCTTATTTTGTCTTTTAAACTCTCCAGTAGCATCAGATACTCCTGCAGTTTGGGCAAATCCATACCCACGCCTGACCACTTGCAGCATCCTGCCCTTTGGTAATTTGGCTTCAGCACACTCAGGATGATAAATCCAGAGTGGTTTCATGGTATTTCCCATTTGTACCTCAAACATGTCCAATAATGGGGAAACTTCTGCAAAATTTCAGCAGAATTTTAGTGTTGATCTGTTTTCTCTGACACCACTTTTGTGGTTAGAGCTCAAATCCAGAGATTGATTCCTGTACCTGGCTCTGCCGTCAACCCTTTTCATGATCCTGTGGAAACCATTTAATCTTTCCTTGCATCAATTTTCCAGCCATAAAAAGGCAGAAAACTTCTTGCTCACTGTCATTCTGTTTCCTTGCATCCTTTGCTTCCCAGAGCTGGGACTGAATTTTTATATCTGGATATCACCCACAGAGTCCACATGATTACTGGGGTTTCTCTTTCAGTTAAATGTAGATAAATAATAATTAGACAAATGGATGCATGAGGGTGACATTCCCAGTGGGAGGTGTGGAACTAGATGATCTTGAAGATCCCTTCCAACCCAAACCATTCCCTGATTCCACAACTCACAGCCCTCTGCTCATCTTTTGGCCACCCACAACTGTGTTTTCCCATGATTTCTGTGAATAGCTCCTCATTTTTTTTCTCAGCTCTGCTTCTTACTGGATTTTTTTTTATCACTCCCTTCACAGTGAGCCACACCACGGAGTCAAATGCCACCGAGATCTCTTGCTGAAGTGCAATGATGTGACAAATAGAACTGACTTGCTCTCCTGTCCCTGAGCCACACAGCACTTTCAGCTGCACCACCTCAGGTCTCACAGCACGCAGAGCTGTGAAGGATTCAGGACAAAATCATCAGCAGGGATTTTGCTGGTGGGAACCAGGCTGTGCCAAGGCCAGGGGCAGGCAGGAACTGAGCAAGGATGTGGGATCAGCCACTGGAGCAGGCAATGGCACTGATCATGGCATGCTCAGGTGGGTCAGCCCTCCCCACCTCCCTCTTCCTCATGCCAAAGGCTGATCATTTTGGGCTGATTGCAAGTGCTGGGGCTCCCATTGCTTCCCACTGGGAAGATTGCACTCTGCCCTGATACATCCAGCAATTTCAGCCCTTCCTGCTGACATTTTTACTTCCTTATTTCTATGTCTCCTTAGCTCCCTTGCTTTTCATCCCCTCCTATCCCTCCACGTCCGGGCTGTTGGCAGGGCTATCACAAGTGCAATAAGGAATGGCAGGAAAGGTCCCTCTGAGTGATAATTGTATGCCTTGGGTGGTGTGACAGAGGACAAAGCCCAGAGCTGAGAGTCTCAAACCACTTGACAAGAACAATAATTGTCCGGAATGGTGCTGCCTGCAGAGACTTATTGCTGTTATCAAATGAAATATCTCTGGGAAAGACAGGGAGAGAGGCAGATCTGGCTCCTGACTGGGCTGAGCACCCAGGGATCATCACTGCTGGATGTGGCATTAGTGACAGACAGGCTGCTCACACCCGGGTGTCCTGAGAGCATCTTTAACTGAAGTTGGAGCCACTTAGAAAAGGTGCTTAAGCTGGCTCTGATCCCTGGTGTAAATCCTGAGGCATCAAGAAATGCAGAGCAAAAGTTAAGGCTCTCTCCCTGATTCTATCCCATGTGAAAGCAGGAAAAATCCTGAGTTTTGCAGAAGTTTTTTCTGCAAGAGGGAAATTTGAGCTCCTGGGTGCCTTGTGTGAGATGGGAGGGGGCAGGAAAACAAGGCAGGGCTGATTGCTTGGTCCAGCATGCAGCACCAACAGGAGGATCTGCTGGCAGGACAGCATCCCTTCAGGGACACACCACCACAGCACATCCTCCCACCCTCCCCTGGACCTTCTCCAAGCCTGCAATGCAGGTGCTGCTTTCGGTGCCTCCTCCAGCAACTGTGCTGAGTAAAAAAGCTCTGCCAGAGGGGGTTGGTTCGATTTGCAAACAGGCTCAGACAGCTCTTTCCAAAGCCAGGTGACCCCCGGAGCAGAGGCTCATTGTGTTGCATCAGCTCCTGCCTGAATGCTAATTCTGGCAGGGAAGGAAATAATCATGATGGAGACAGATCTCCAGCACTCCTTCCCTATTGTCTGTGTCCTCTGCCACCTGCTCCACCAGCCAGGGCTTCTCTGCTGCCTTTTTGTATCTCTCTGAATGCTGCTTTCTTTTGTCTGTCTCTCCCTTCCACATCTCTTTCTCTCAGTGTCTGGCAAATTCCAAGCAACAATGAAATAACATTTCTCAGGGGAAAAAATAAAAAGAAAGAAAGAAGAAAGACCTCAAATCAGAGTCAAAGCTCCTTCAAAAGGAAGGGGAAGAAAAACAGGGTGGAAAGGAAAGACAAGAGAAGGAAAGGGGAGGAAAGGAAAGACAAGGGAAGCAAAAATAAGGAAAAAGGAGGAAAGTGAGGGAAAGGGGAGGGCAGAGGGAGAGAAGAGGCAGAAACAGGATAGAAAAGAGTTGATTTTATTCCCAAATGAGCCTCTCTCCCTGGAGAAGAAAGAGATCCACCTGGGCCACCACCAAACCTAGGGCAAGCATCCTGCAGACAGCACTCAGCACTCAGCACTGAGGTCATGGAGTGCCTTGGCAGCAGCCTGAGGCTCAGCCCTGCCACCCTCTGCAGCTCTGGCAGAGCCTTGAGTGTTCTGGCTTAGGAAAACAGACATTAAAGTCAAAATGGTGCAGTCACAGCACTCAGGCATCCTATGAGCAAATCCATCTGGGGACTCATCAAACCCCACTTCTCCGGTCCCAGGCACTGGCAATTTCTTGGAGCATGCAGGTAGTGTGGGAATAATCACCATTACCTGTCAAAACCAGTCTTTTATTGGCTTCTGCAATGTGGGATGCTGAGGCTGGCTGAAGTTACTTTCCTGCTCAGCCCAACTATGCTTAAGTAATCCTTAAATGAGATAATTCATTGGGATGCCTACATGTGCCAGAGAATTTATGACTCTAAAGGGTCATTAAAGGTCTGTCTTGCCTTCTAAGACTCTTTGGACAGATATAATCTCTGCCCAGGACCATGCAATTCCCCCTTAGCTTCCACCATTTTAAAATAATACTTTGAAGAAAATGCACATACCTCCTTAACTTCCCAGTCTGTCCATTTCTAACCTGAAACCTGAATGCTCACAGGCCATTAACCAGTAATGAAAATCAGGGAGAGATGGGAGGGAGGGAGACGAAAGAACAAATAAGAGAGCATCGGTTGGGAAGTTGCTTGTTTGCAACAGATGTAAAATGTGAACTGCCTGCAGCCTTCAGCCCTGCTTAATGCAGCAGAATATGTTGTGACAAGCACTGCCCAGCAGTGGAGTGGCAGAGCTGCAGTGAAATGGCTAAAGCCTGTAATTAGCTCTTTGACTAATAAATCATCTCACAGCAGCAGCAATGGAAAGGACTCATTGCATATCCTGGAGACATGGATCTGTGGAGAAACCTCTGGAGGAGAGGCATCCATGGCACATGGGCTCAGCTCCTGGCTGCTGGCAGGTGACTGGGTTTGTCCCCAAAAATGGCATTGCTGTGGTGACAGCCCTGCCATGACTCACACAGGCTCCTTGCAAGGAGAGTCACAGGTCCTGCACTTCGGGTGGGGAAGTGGAGGTGGGCAGAGACAGAGAGACTGCTCAAAGGGCATGTGAGAGCTGCAGGAAGGTTTGACTCAGCCTAATCCCATCTGTCCCTGGATGGAATTTGGTGCAGCCTGGTCCAGTGCAAAGTGTCCCTGCCCATGAAAGGGGCTGGAACTGGATGATCTTCAAGGTTCATTTTAACACAACCCATTCTGGGATTCTGTGTTCTCACCTTTTTCTGACCCATTTCATGCTGGCACGTGTCAGACTGTTTAGATGGGGTTTTATCATCAAACTCCCTCAAAATAACCTTCACTCTCACGTTGACATCAACACCTGTCCCAATGGAAGCCCTTTTTGTGGGAATATGAGCAGGTTAAGCTGATATTACTGCCTGTGGGTCACAGCTGAGGTGCTCCAGCCCAGCCTGAGGATGGGATACACCACTGAGTGGTGGCACCAGCCAGCCCAAGGAGAAAAAAAGGCAGTTTCAAGCTACCAGCCAACCTTTTCCCGCCTGTGTTTGGAACCACAGAATCATGAAAGCTGGAAAAGGCCTCCAAGACCATCAAATCCAGCCTTTGATTGAACACCCCTGTGCCCAATAGACCATATGGTGAAGTCTACACCTCGTTTGAACTCTTCCAGGGATGGTGACTCCACCCCAGCTTTAATCCTATTTCAACGTTTAACCACTCTTCCAGTGAAGACATTTTTCTTAATATCCAGCCTGAACCTCCCCTGGCACAACTTGAGACCATTTCCCCTGGGAGAAAAGCCAGGCCCCAACCTCACCACAACCTCCAGGTGCTTCTAGAGAGCAATAAAGTCTCCCTTGAGCCTTCTTTCTCCAGAGTAAACAACTCCAGCACCCTCAATCAGGTAAGAAAGGCTGTGACAGGACCCCAGAGCCCCTGGGGACAGTGCTGTGGGGAGGTGTGTCCCTTTGCAGCTCACCGAGGTGTTCTGGCACTGCACGCTGGAGCTGTTGAACCTCAAGGCCGGCACCCTTTGCTCGCTGCCCTGGATGTTCAGGATGCACTCGTAGCCACGCTGGCCCGACTGGGGCTGGGGCAGGTTCTTGGCCTTCAGAGTGATGGGTTTGATCACCTCCACGGGCACCAGGATCTTCTCGGCCTGCAGCAGCTGGGGGCAGTCCTGGGGAGAGAGCAGACGAGTCGCCAAGTCAGCACACGGGTTTCCCAGCCTCAGGAAAATCCTGTGGTGTCGGAACCCAGGGCATCTCTCGGGTGCCCTGGATGGCTCAAAATCCTGGCAGGGGGCTCGGAGACCCTGGCAGGAAGCCAAAGACACTTGGGATTTTGATCTCAACTCACAGAGCAAATTACCAACTTTATATGAAGAATTACAAGTCACAAAAGTTTAAGTAGCATAACAGTAGTTGTCACAGGGTGAAAGGTGGAATTTTGAAGAATTTTCCTATAGGGGACAAGATGGAGGAATTTGGGCGTTGTCCTGTCCTTCTTCCTTCTTCTTCCTAGCCTCCATCTTCTGGGTGATGTTAGTATATTTGGATTGGTTTAGAGTAGAAGTACACAGTCTAACATAGATGATAGGTATTGGAAAATAACTGTAAATAAAGTACACGTAGTTTTTAGGATTAAGAGATAGCACTGCCTCAGGGCAGTGCAGTGTGCCTTGGACTGACCTGCTGAACAGACCTCGGCAGGCCAGACAGAAAATGTTTAAATAAGATATAATAAACAACTTTGAGAACATGAGCTGAAGACTTCTGACTCCTTCTTTGACAGCTGGGTTGGGGAAAAGAGACTTTAAATACATCTCAGGGTCATCTTGACCAGAGGAGATCCCGAGACTGTGCTGCTTCCCAACCTTCTCAATTTGCCTGATTACAAAGCCTTTGCAGCTCCCTGGGCCTTGGTTTATTACAGAGTTACTAAAGCCTGGGAAGGCTCAGATAAACAGGTGAGGAAGGATTGCTTTCACCATCCTTTCATACCTCCCTGGCTTATTTCAGCCTCCAGGACCCAGGGAAGCCACCTCTGGTGCTTTTTCATACCTGCTCTGTTTATTCAGGTAATGGAAAAGCAATCATGTTCTCTCCACAGACTTAACCCAGTCACAATGCCATGATGAAAGTGAATAAAGCAAAAATCTGAGCACAATTCCTGAGTTCCCAACAGCCAACACACCACTGTACAAAAGGCACAGCTCCAGCAAGACCTGTTGGAACCTATGGAGTCATGGTTGTTAAAAAGAGAATTTATTTTGGCTCAGAAGAGGAGAAAATATTCATTACAGAGATCTAGACCCATCTGCCAAGAAATAACTGCCACAAAAAGCATGGAGACCTGTTGGAAAAGCTTTCCACTAGTTCACAAAAGGAGAAATGCCAAGTGGGTGCTGCTAATGTGGTGCCCTCACACAGGTGAACTCTGGGCACCCAAAGCTGCCTAGCAGGTGGCTGCATTTAAAGTTTTATTAATTAGCACAGCTTAATTAGTTAGAGTGGCCATGCTCTGCTTCTTCATAGCACAGTCAGACAGCTGCAAGATGTCCCTTTCATGGATTCTGGGGCCACATCAGCTATTTAGGAAATTACTGCAGCCTTTGCCTGTCCTGCCCAAAGATAAAGCCAAGTCCAGTTGTTTCCAGCAGAGACAGAGAAATGTAGATGAGGGCAGGAGGAAAATGACTGATTCAGGGCAGAAAAGTAGGGAAAGGGACTGAAGGGTTAAAAAGTGGAATTTATGGCTCATTGAGAGCCTGGGATCTTGTTAGAGCAGATGGTGGGAGCATCTTACTGAAGCAAGTAGCTGAGGGAGATAAAGAAATGGATCAGATGTTCAACATCTGTAGTTTCACCAGCCGGGGACAGAATTGTTACAAGAGCCAGCACTCATCACATCGAGGATGTGAGCTCATCCCTGGCCAGGGGCAGGCAGAAAACCCAGTAAGCACCCAATACACCCTTGCAGTGAAGTGCAGAACCATCCCCAGTCCCAAAGAGGATCTGAGGGTCTGTCCTAAGGGGCTGCCAGACTGAGGAGCTTGAGAGATGAGTTTTCATCTGCACTCACAGGGTGATCACTTGAAGGGCTGCACTTACAGCCCTTTGCTGCTCATGGTGGAAGTAATTGAGAGCCACTGATGGGCTTCAACTGGCCTTGCCCAGGTTGGCACCAGAACCAGGCCAGCCAAGCACAGCCACTGGAGCTGGGTGGAGCTGAACCACCTTGGATCCAGTGGCTCTTTGCCTGAGATAATCTGGCACAAGGCCTGGCTTGATGTGTGCTGCCAAGGCTTAACAGCCCATCCCATAAACCTGGCTGGAAGGAGGAAGGGTTGGAGGTGGAAAACCCATGGGGTACTGCAATGCAGGGATGAGCTTTATCACCGCCACCCTCTGCACTCTTGGGCTGGAGGATTGAGGAGTTACACCCTGTTCCAGCCCTCTCTGTCCTTGCTGCTACTCTGTTCTGTGATGAAACCTCTCCAGGGAGCTCCTAATGCTAAAACACAATGGGTAAAGTGTCACTGAAGCATTCTTATTGATAAAAGAGCAAGGTTTAACCATCTGGAAAGTCTTCCCAAGTTTGGGTTCAATGGTTCTACCACACCATGGCACACCAGCATTAAGGCTCCCTGCAGCTACTCAGCACAAAAAAGTGAGGCATAATCTATAATCCTGGCTGATTTAAGACAAATAAAAACCCCAGAGGGCAGAAGAAGGAGGTGATCCAGGCTATGTTGAGGAGTTTTCAGTACTGATCACACCAGCAGATGCAAACACCATTTGGGACCTTATGTCTTCAACATCCTGACCCTTCCCCATCACCTGCACAAGTCCTGGAGCCCCTGCCTCACCTCCCTCTCTTTCTCTTGGCACCAGGAAAGACATTGGCAGCAGCCTCTCCTTGGCTTTTTTTTTCCTCCCCAGCTCCAGGAGCTGAGAGAGAGATGCTCTGGCAGAGGGAATGAGTGGGGCAGGAGGGTGGGGAAGCCCTATCTGCCACCGAGCAGGCGTTTCCCAGGAGCGGGCATTTCACTTGATGTGTGCCACAGAGAAAAGCCTCTGATGGGGGCTGTGGGATGGAGGCTGGAGATAGTCCTCTCTGCTACCTGCAGGCCAATCCCAGCTCTTCAGCCTGGTCTTTCTTGTGTGGCTTTATCCTGTCCCCCTCCACCACTGGTGCTGTAACCTTTCTGATAACACTTGTTTCAAGTTCATTAACAAGCCGTGATTGAGGCAGCCCCAAAACAGGGTTCGTTTGCATATAAAAAGCTTTGCAGTGCTGTGAGGAAGTTCATTATAGATAATTGAAGAGGCAAGCGCCATAAAGAGGAAATCCTCCCAATGTGGCTTTATCTGATTGACCTAATGTTCTTTCTAATTGAAACGGGGAGGGGAAAAGGCAATTTCATTGGGTGATGTACTGCATAAAACCTTAGAGCTTGGACCAGGCTCTGGGTTCAGATTCAAACACAGAACTCATTTTGTGTCAAGCTTTGGGTGGTTTGTATTTTTAAGGGTAAAACAGGCCAGGTTTGTATTTTTGAGGGTAAAACATCAAGCTGGCCAGAGCAGACCCAAGCAGAAGGCTTTGTAAAAAGGAGTTATTTTGGACATTTTGCACTGGAGACACATTCTCTTCACCCTTCTCCTTTGCTATGAACATCATCTAGGTTGGAAAAATACAGTTTTCATAGGATGCAGAGAAATAAAATCATAGACTGCCAACAACTGCACCAAGGATGGGCACAATCCCATCCCTTTTTGCCTTTGATATATAATAAATTAAATCTTTTGCCTGACTCTAAGGGGAGCTGGCAATCCAGAGAATCACTGTTGATTCTTTTTATGTGTGTAGCTCCATTCCAGTTCTTAAATGCTTTCAAATGAGTCAGTCCATTTAAAATAATATCCTCCACCCTTGCCAATTACTGGTATCAGCAGCGATGCACACCTCACATCACCAAAATTTTGCCAATTACCAAGTCAGAGAGCTTTTGCAGTGAAACCACTGCACGAAATGAGCTGTACTCATTGGGTCGATGGTAGTTTAATTTTCTATATTTATAACTCCTCATAGAGCGCCTGCAAATGTGTTTTGTTGTAGCTTGCAGGAATAATAAAGTCTCAGAAATATGAAGACCTTTTCTCTCATATGTGTGTTATGGCCTTCATCAGAGCTGAGCCTGAGCTGGTCTCCAGTGAGAGCCATCATGAGGATGCTGCTAAAGAGGATGAGGAGGCCTCTCTGAGGCCGTGTTGTCTTAGCCCTGAAATAGTTTGGTTTCTTTATGGTGCTTCATACATCCAGAGCTATGATTTCATGGAGGTTTCACTGTGTTGTTTCCCAGTATAAGCTGGAGACTGACAAAATACCCCGAGTTCCTCTCCTAGGAAAAGGCATGTCAGGATGTCTCACAGCCTTGTGATACTGCACAGGTTTTCTCCCAACTTATTTTGCACAGTTTCGCTCTCTGTTGGGGTTTTTGGCCAGGATTATGATCCAAAGGATCATCAAAGTGTTTTCCAGTTTTCAGTAGAAAAGGAGCTTTATCTACCTTGGGTGACCGGCATTCCACATGGGAACAGGGAACACATCCATGGAGGTTTAACACAATGAACCCCCCAGCTACCAACAGCCCCCACATTTTACTGGTTCACATCCTCACTTGTGCATCTCTTGTCAGCCAGAGCATGCAGGGGAGGGAACCTTTCCAGGTTTTCCTTCATACTCCTCCCTCATGATCCCTGGCAGCACTGGCTGGATCTCCACATTCTGTGGAAGGAAACTAAAGCTCACCTAATGCTGAGGGCCCTGGGGGAATCACTGCCCAGATAAACTCAACCCTTTGCAATGGGCTTTCACCCTTCCTTTCCCAGAAGAGTAGGAGTCACCTCCATTCAGGAACAGACCATTAATTCCTTCATTGCTCCGTCATTACTTCATTCCAGCACTAATTCCATCACTACTCAAAGCATCCAGTTTCTCTTTTTTCCTGCCACTAAAATCCATTTCTTTATCCTCAACTTTACACGGTTTTTTTAAAAAAACTTTCCTTTCAATGTCCCCCACCCAGCAACCATCTTTGCACCTTATCTAAGGCATCTTGCCTGAAAAATAAATGACCACACAGTGAATCTAAGCGGTGGCCAAGATTGACTCACTCAGGCCCTTTGGGACCCCGTAAGAAATGAAACTCAGAATGTTATTTACTCAGTTATTACGTAAATAAATACATCTTTTGTTCATCTGCTCTGCCGAGCTGCAGTGTTCTGTTTTCTCTGTGTTCCCTCTGGCTTTGTCACCCGCCCACTCTGCTGTAATCAAGTCAAGAGGGTAAGAGTTGAGAGGCAGGGATTGGGTTTTTTATAAAGATATCTAGACCACAGCATCTGGATGCTCTGTAAATTAAACTAGATTTAAAAAAAAAAATCCATCAAAACAAAAGCAGACCAAGGAAAGAGAAAGAAAAAGAAGGCAAGCAATGAGAAAAAGGAGAGGGAAAACAGACAAAAGAGAGGCAAAAAACTCCTAACCTTTCATTGACTTTGCAGAAATTAGATTTCACCTGGATAAAATGCAGGGAAAAAGCAAGTTTACAAATGAGAGGCAGCAAGTTTACAAATGAGAGGCAGCAGGGACTGCCTGGAATTTGTTTCTTGAAGTTTCCTGAAGTTGTCTCTCACACCTCTGCACGGTCACACCGGGTCACCACCCTGTACTGCTGCAAACCCAGGGCTCCAGGTCTGCCAAGCTGGTACCTTTTAAACTCCTGCACAGCTTCCCAGATCCTGGATAGTCTGGAGAAGGAAGCAGCAAGGAGCTCTCAATCCCCAGTGCAGGAGGAGAAGGGGTGAGTTACAGTCCACGCTGCGTTTACATTATTATACCACTAATTCTTAGCGTCGTAAAAATTATATTTAAAATTTACACAAACAGTGCTGGGGAACGTTATTATGTTATAAAGTGGAATCAGGTCAATGCCTTGTAGGCAGGAATCCAAGCTCCATAAATTTCTGGATATACTTCTCCCAAATTTACATCGGCACCAGCAGCAATCAAACCAGCTCTGAAAAAAGCTCACCCGGTCAAAGAATTTTTTAATGCACCATATATTTTATCTGCACTTCCTAAGTTTACAGTGTTGTTAGTTTGATTGATGGCGTGCTTATTTATTGGCACAGGAAAAGTAATAATACATGAGGAAAATGCTCCGAACTTTAAAGGCAGCTGATGAGGAGAAAGCAACAGGATTTATGGGAAGTGTAAACATCTGCAGAGACAACAAAGGAATAATTGAGTCCCTGCATCTCTGTCACTTCTGGTGGCTCCTTTCTAGTTAAGAGTCTTCCAGGCACTCAGGAGCACATTCCAGCTCTCTTTTGTCAGGCATTGCCAGGGGTTCTGGTGCCTGGCAAAAGGGGGTTGGCCTGGAGGCTGGTGGCCAGGCCAGGGAAAGATTTGGCCCTGGTCTAGCTCTGTGCACTCTGGCAGCTGCACATGTCAGTGGTGGCTTGCACAGATCAGATACCACAGCTGGAGGGAGACCAGCAGGCCATAAAATGGGCTGGGCTGGAAGGGATATTAAAGATGAGTTGAGATCCAGCCCCAGTCTGTTCTAACTCCAAAATGAGATCTGCCCTTGAACCCGCTCAGAAATATTCCTACAAAGACAGGTCCATGCCTGAGCACCTTGGGTCACAGCCTCTCATCTCCACTGCTTGTTTGGCACAGCCCAGGGGTCTCTTTGCTGTCACACACCACCAGCTCTGCAGGATAACTCAGGCAGTGAACTGGTTTGGTTGCATCTAAATGGGGAATCTCCACCTCCCAACTGTGGAACTCGCAAGTGATGAAAATTGTTTGGTTTTGAGAAGATCATTCAACTTCATTGATTCTCAGAATCACAGGATAGTTTGGGTGGGAGGGGACCTTAAAGATCAGCCAGTCCTGCCCCAGCCATGGACAGGGACATCTTCCACTGTCCCAGGTTGCTTCAACCTGGCTTTGAACACTCCCAGGGATGGGACATCCAAAATTTCACTCGGAAACCTCTTGCAGACCTCCTCACTGATGGACAGGAGATCATCAGCTCAGCTGCCCTGGATCCCTGGTCTCCGTGCTGTGGAGGCTGGGGAGTGATGAGTGATGCTGATCACCAGAGAGTGGTTGCTCAAAAGCAGGATCTAAATGAAGATAAGCAGCCTCCCCTCCCATGGCTCACTGCCCACCCCTGGTGATTGGGAGCAAAGTGATTCCCCCAAGGCCACGCAGGCAGTGCTGGGAAATGACCCAGGTCTGTTGAGAGCTTGATCCTAACCCAGGACTGTTCTGCCTCTGTAGTCAGTCCACACATCACTGCTGATGAACATTAATGATTTTACCCTCCTTTAATTCTTTATTAATAGAGTCTTTCTTAGCTGGTCCATTATTTCACGAGGATCAAGGTCAGGCTGCCATAATTATCCAAGCGCCACATATATCCTTTTTAAATAGAGACACAACATTAGCTTTCTTTCAGCCCTTTGCTGCTTTGACACACTCTCAGAAGGAGAAGTAATGATGCAGAGAGCAGGAGCCTTCTGGTCACTGGATAGGGGAGTGGACCAGTGACAAAAATAGTCGATGGTTTTGTCATGAGGTCCATCTGCTCGCTGGAAAGAGGCTACTGGGGACACGTGGGCAGCCTCAGTCCTGATGCTTCCTGAGCTTGGAAATCATAAATAATATGAATATGTGCACTGAGGAAGGTGGTGTGTGTGCAAGAGACAAGAAAATCATGTATTTACTTGGGCAATCTGTCTTTTGTTAAAGGAAAGCCCTGGTTAAGTGAGAGAGTTCTTCCAAACAATTCACACAGGAAAACTGGATTGTGCAAAGCTGTGGAAGGCACGGAGCAGAGCACAAGCAGCTCATAAAAGAGTAATTAATTCCTTCTCTAATTATGCCTATATAAATCTGCACCCTTCCCAGCCAGCCTTCTGTCCTTCTGCAAGGAGTTCTACCAGAAGTTCACAAGAACTTCCATGTATGCTCCTGCCCAGGCAGAGGGGTTGGAATTAGATGATGTTTAAGGTCCCTTCCAACCCAAATCACTTTGATTCTAGGACAATGACATTGACCTGTCACTCCTCAACGAAGTTCATTATTAACCAGTGCCAAGAAATGGGTTTGGCACACATAAGGGACATTATCCAACCAGGAATTCCTCAGAAGTGGGAAGCATTCCCATGACAACACTCTCCCATGGGGATTTTTGAGGTCTAACGAGGGTTGAGCCCAAGCTGTAGTGCTTTCTTCCTAAGAGGACTGAAAGCCTATTTCTCCTCTAAAGCTCTGCATTTTTTGCAGTCAGTAGAAACCTGAGAACTCCAGAATCCAGACTCCAGTAGAAACTCTGGAACTCTGAGACCTCCAGACTTTGGCCCAACAAGGCCCAGAATGGTCAGAGAGTTTGGCAGTGGGTGGAGAAGACAGAGGAACAGATGGGCTGGAGGTTGCACAGAGGTCACTTCCTTTAGAAACCAGGACAGAAGCCCAGGGAATCATCATAGTTTGGCTTCCACAGTGGGAAGGTCAGGACCATGATATCACAGCTCTAATCATCCTCTCCCTCCCCGAGATCCACGGCAGCATGAGATAACAGCCAAGCCAAGGCAAATGGATTCATGCTCAGAGAGCAGGCAGGGAAGGAGGGTTTGGGATCCTGGAAATGCCCCAAGAGAGGCAGGACACACATTCCAGCCTCACCTCTTATCTGCAGCCTCAACATCCTGAGAATGTTTCTCCTTGGCCAGCCCCCAAAGCGGTGAGTGCTACAATGGAGAAAAGCAAATTCTTCCAAGCCAAGACATCACCCTGGACTGTCTGAACAGGGAATTGTCCTTCCTCCCTCAGACTGCAGGGTGCCACAAGGATTCCTGCAGATATCCAGAGAACCAGAAAACCCTGTAGCCACTTGAGGCATTACAATAGCACTGCACTGAGCTAGGCTTTCAAAACAACATAAGCTCTTCCCGGTGTTTTTTTCAAGGATGCTGTGTTGGCGGGGACAGATGAACATTACCCTGCTGCATTCTGAGATCACTCTGTCCTGTGGGATAGATAATCCTGCATGACAAAGATGAGCAGCCCAACTGTTATGAAAAACAGCAGGGACAGAGTATTGAGTATCAGGTGTTTCTTGTATCTCTCATTCCAACCCTGAGCTGCTCCTCGAAATCACACGAGTAGGTCCTTCATTAGTCACTCACAAGGTGAGGCTGAGCTCTAAGAAAACAAGATGTGCATTAAGGTGGGATGTGCTGCTCTCAGAAAAGCCCTTTTCATTTCTCAGATCCTGTGGTAGTTTGGTTGGAGGTCTCGATGAGAGGAGGAAGGATGGAGCTGTTGTGCACCAGGACAGATTCCCTGAAGATCCACCACCATAATGATCAGAAATATATTAGATATTAGAGAGATGAGATAATATATTAAGAAGAAATTATTTATTCTGTGGGTGGGGAGGCCCTGGCACAGGGTGCCCAGAGAAGCTGTGGCTGCCCCTGGATCCCTGGAAATGTCCAAGGCCAGGCTGGACAGGGCTTGGAGCAACCTGGGATAGTGGGAGATGTCCCTGCCCATGGCAGGGGGTTGGAATGAGATTATCTTTAAGGTCTTTTCTAACCCAAACCAGTCTATGATTCTAAGAATTAGTACATCTCAAACTCTGCTGAAAGTTACTGCAAAAATGGAACAAGTTACCAGCTTTTTTCCCTGCCAGCTGGATGACTGCAGGGCAGAAAGGCTCAGAGATAGAAAAAGATACCCAAAAATAACAGAAGAAGCCTCTTCACAGTTTTCTTCTTCTTCTTCACCTCAGTGCAAGTCACCATGACTAGCAAACAACAGCAAATTACCTAATTTGTTTGTACGTGCTCAAAGGCTTCTCATGAGCAGCCCCCACTGTGAGATCACAGCTCCAGGAACTAAGGATGGTACAAGCACCTATTAACTGGACGTGCTTACCCAAATCAGAAGGTGTGAGGGAATCAGGGGCACGGAAAGGTGAACATGTCCAAGCCAACTCAGAGTCAGAAATACAACTCTCATCTGCTGAAATCAAACCTGTGGCTCTGACACGGGCTCTGAGCAGCATTTTCGTGCTCTAACAAGACACCCTGAACAAAGGGGAGCTTTTTGTCCGGCCTCCGATCTCTGTGTTTAATTTCCTCTCATCATTATCTGAAGCACCCCCTCTGAAGAGGATGTACCCACTACAGGACACATCTCCTTTTCTAGGAAAGTGCTATAATGATGGATGGGGGCTGAAATGTCACAGCCTGAAATGCCAAACCACCAGGAGTCCCAGGGCACAGCTGGGTCCAAACCACCAGCTGCAGCCTCCTCCTGGATTACTCCTGCCTTCCCTGGACATGAGGCAGAGCAAACCAAACTCCATCACACGTGCTTGGAAACGCTTCTAGGAGTGAACCAGATGCAAAACACCAACCACCTGTGCTGCAGGTGCCACGAAATGTGTGCAGATCCTACCTGCATGGCGTGGCTGCCAGTACCCCTGATGCCTCAGGGTTTAGCTTTTCTATTTTTCACATTCTCTGCTGCTTTAGTGTGCAGTTCAGAGCCTCATGTTAGGGGACAGTGAACTCTCCTCACAGAGCAGGGAGACAAAACAATTCCTGCTCCAGCTGGGCACCAAGGACAAATGATCCAAATCTCAGCCCAGGAGCACAAACCCCATGGGCTGCAGAGAGAAAAACAAGCAGGATGGGAGTGCAGGGGCTGAGCTGGAATTGGACACTGAACTGCAATGTGCACATGGAGCAGAGCTGATCCCAGGGAGAGACCCCGGGAGCACTCGTGCATTTTGGGACCATTTGGGTTCATCTTGGGGGCAGCCCTGGCTGGGCTCTTGTGCTGCCCGAAGGGCATCCATGCAGGAGATCCTTTGAATCCATCCCTGCTTTATTCTGGAACTCTGCCCAGCCTCTGTCCTAGCTCAGCCTTCTCAAGGCATCACCCCTGCCTTGCCCAGCAAGCTGCCTGCAGTTGCCATAGAAACTCCACCTCACACCCTCCCCTCAATGACAGACAGGTGCCAGGACAAATGAAGGGATAATTGACAAGGCAGGAAAGGGTTTGGAGCTCTGGGACTGGCCTGGCTGGAGCTGTCATTGCAGCCCCTGAGAAAGGAGAGGTGCATTCATCTGAGCAGGGATGGGTTTTCTCCTCTCCCCATGCTGAGGCCTCCTGCAGTCGCCTCTCTAGATGGGTTAAGTGAAGCTGGAAAGAGGAGAGGGATGAAAACCGAGCAGTTGCCAGAGCAACAGATGAAGATGCATCACCAGAAGGGTTTTGATGCAAGGCAGCAAGGAGTTGGCCATGCTCCCCCAATGGCCCAGCAGGTCCTGTGTCCCCTCCCCAGTGCAGCCACCAGTTCACTAGGGTGCATTTTGGGAGCAGGTGGGTGCTCTGACTTCTTTCTGCACCCTGAAAAGAGGACAAAACAGGACATTTGGAGGGCCTGGAAACAAGTCTGGGTTTTGGAGGCCTTGGGGCAAAGTCCCCTCTGAGTCTGAGAGGGAACAGCAGGATGGGGAAGGCACTGTTGAGTTTACTACAAAGTCCATGATGAGGAGACATGGATATTAAACATATAAATTGGGATGGGATGGGATGAGATGGAACAGAACAGAATGGAATAGAATAGAATATTTTTCAGTTCAAAGGGACCTAATAGAGCAGAATAGAATAAAATACTGTATTTTCAGTTCAAAAGGACCTACAAACCACCATCCTGCCCAACTTCCTGACCACTTCAGGACTAACAAAAATTTAAAGCTTGTTATTAAGTGCATTATCCAAATGCCTCTTAGATGCCTGTCAGTTCAGGTATCACCACCCTCCACCTTCTTTTCCCCCACTTCCTTCCACCCCATTTCCCAACAAACACCTTCCCAAGAAGAACCAGCAGCCAGGCAGAGCTAAATGAGTGCAGTGGTGATGGAAGCCACCAGGACAGCTCTTGGTTTGGCCCAAGGCAGGAGCAAAGCCATGCTCTGCTCCTCAGCAGCTGCTTGCCAGCACGCAGCTCACAGGGCTCCCCATCACTCCAGACAAATGAATATTTGAAGCAGTTGTTCCTTTTATGTGGGCTTTGCTGTCATTAGCACATACAACTCCACATAAAACACCTCGGTGCGAGATCTTTTCTTCTCTTCCCGTTTTAGGCAGCAGATGAAAATCCTTTTAATGAAAGGCTTGTTTGGGGGAGAAAGAAAAACACATGCACGCACATGTCGGCTGAGCAGGGAAAGATGAAAACCTCCTTCAAGGTAATTAAATTATTATGTATCTATTAAACCTGGTGAATAACAGATTTGTTATCTAGGCTTGCTTTTGGCTTGTGCCATTTTCCCCCTCCTTTTTCCCTACACAAAGCTAAAATCCTTGCAAGGCCTGGAACAAGATAATGTTCATCTTAGAGAAAAAGGCAAGAATAAAAGATTTATTCCTTTATCCCATCTAGTCAAGCAGGCTATCCCAGCATCCCATCCTTGTACAGAGACATTGACATGAAAACTTCTCCCTGAATCAGAGCAGATCTGAGTGGAGAAAAGACAGATGAAACAATCAGCATTGGGTAATTGATATCAGGAGACAGGTGTTGTTTCTACAGCCCCTGTCACACTGGAGACCCTCAAATCCATTGTTTTACACCTCTTGCCTCAGTTTCCCCCCAGTTCTTGCTGACTGTCTTGTCCATTTACAGAAGGAAGTGGCTGAGCTCTCTTGCTTGGGGATTGTATAGGTAAGGGTTGATTTCAGAGTGGGAACAATGCAATGGTTTGTGCTCAGACTCTGAGCCTGCACTCTGACTTCAGCTCCAGTCAGCAGCAGATGTCAAAACCAGAGACAGGATGACAAAGAAAAACTCCCAGAAGTCCACTTCCTTCTATCTCTGAGACTAATTCTCTCTACTTTTGCCATCAGCTCTTTGGGAAAAACAGCAACAGCAGAACAACAGTCCACTCCAGTATTAAAATGTCCTTTTTTCCCTCGTGCTTTCCCTTCCTGCCTCAGTAACAATAATATCAGCTCCCCTTCCTAAAGCAAGAAGTCACTCAGTATATTTCAAGTGAGTGGGCCTTGCTTTCAAAACCCTGCTGTAAAGGGAAATTACACGCCACGGTGAAGTATTTCTTCTACAAATCATCTGGGGACATCATGAACCCTCTGTGATTAAGATCAGTGCCATAATCATAAATACTCCTGCTTTATGACTAAGCTGGAGCTCTTCACTAGAGCAAACCTGGGCTTTCCCAAAGCTCCCCGAGTGGCTGATCCAGATCTGAGCAGACAGAACTGATTCCCCTGACAAGTGGCAGGTAAGAAAGTCATATCTTAGAGCTGATGGTGGGGGAGCAGGCATTTTCTGTCCTTTCTCCACCCCTGGTTGTTTTGCCATTCCCAGCCTGGGGCTGGCTGATCCCAGCTATCCACAAGGCAATTCAAAGGCTGCCCTTGGATGGCAGTAACAGCATTTCCTGGACAGTGTGGGTCATAGCCAAAGCCTTTCTGCTGTCCCTCTGGATCAGTCTCACATCCATCCAGCATCCTGCACCAACCAATAGCTCATACTACAAGGAAATACAAGCAAAAACCCCAAGATCCTCTCAGAGAACATGAAAAAGGCTTAAATGAAAGGCTGAGCCTGTGGGAGCCCAGAAATTTGTGAGGAATCCTAAGGAAATGATGGAGTTAGGAGGACACAAGGGCACAACCTTCCTTAGAGAGCACTCCAGACCAGCCCAGGGGTGAGAGATGTCAGCCCAAATGAGCCCATTTGCAACCCAGGACATCTGGACAGTGGGAAGCCTCTTCCCACAGGATGGCAAGATGTTGTACAGGCAAACAGAGAAAAAAAATCACCTGAGGGTGGGCATAGCAAGAGAAGGTGAAGGCCACAGTGATGGGGAGGGTGAGGGCTTGGTGTGCCAGCACTGATGGCTCCAGAGGGAAGCAGTTTCTGGCATGGGTCCATGTGACAGAGTAACACCAATATTTGTTTTGGGGAAGATGCCTGAGTTAATCTGCTCAGCAAACTCATGGAGAGACAGCAAATGGGATGGTCCAACCACTCCATACTTCCCATCAGCACCTCCTCAAGATTTACTTAGCAGGTACTCATGCCTGGGTGGTGGCAAAGCCTTCCCTCTCCTCATCCTCCAGGGCTCCAAATGCTGGCAGAGGAAAGGACTGAAAGGAGAATGGATGTGAGAGACCAGTGAAAACAGAGCCACTATTATAGGGAGGGTGCCCTTTGAGCTCTGCTGAAGATGGGAGCAGACGTGGGTCTTGTCAAGCATGTGAGACACGTTGCATTGCCAGGAGCCAGGGGAAGGTCTGGGCTGGCAAAGAGGAGCCAGGCTTGGCTTCTTCAGGGTACTGAATGGTTTCTGTTGTTCAGAGAACCCACTCAAGTGCACAGGACAGAAAATGATAGAATTGTAGGTGACAGTAGAAAATAGGCAGTGGAAGTTTCGGTGAGAGCGGTGAGTCAGTGAGAAGATGGCTTTCAAGAGAAGCGTGGGAGATAGACATTCCTTCAAAGTGCCATTTGACAAAAAAGAAAAAAACCAAAAAACCAACCTTTCTGGCCACAGAGTGATTGTAAAGCTGTTTTGTCAGAGGGCACTTGTGATGCCATCCTTCCTCAGCCCTTGAGAGCCACAAACACACAGAGGGAATGAGAAGGAGCCTGAAGCTGCAGGGCATTTCTCACACTGCCAGGCACAAAGCAAGCTCTGAAAGTTTTGGGAGTTGCAAGGCCTTTGTCCTTGCAATTGTTGTCATTCCAGTCCTTCCTCTGTGGAGCAGACAGCAAAACCAGCTCCTGAATTTAGCAGATTATTCCAGATGTTGGATCCCAGGGGAATGAGGTCCCATTTGTGCCCAGAGAAGGCAAAAAAATGCTGCAGCCCCCATTAGCAATGACCAGTGTAACATCCATGATGCTGTCATTGCCTTGTAGATCAGCTGTGGTTTTCCAAGGTCGGGTCTGTGCCTCTTCCTGCTGTCTTGAAAATCTCATTTTTACAAGATCAGAAAGGGAGTACACAAAGCTTAGCAGGGAATTCTCTTTTAAAGGGGGTAGAAGAGAGGAAAAGCAAACTCTGCTGACAAAGCTCCCCAAAATGGAGCTGTCTCCTGAACAGGACATCTTTCAGACACAGAAGAGAGGTGATGAAGCTAAAACTAGGCAGAGTTTGATGAATTCCTGCCTCCTCCCCAGTTCTGCAGAGCAACACCTTGAAGAACAAAGTAAAGAGCAGTGGCTGTGCCATCCCCTATCCCTTCCCTAAGAAACTGGGATAACTCTCGTGATCTCCTTTCTGATGGATCAGGAGATCCACTGAGGTTTGTGGGCATCTCACTTTGGGCAGGGGACTGGAGGGGAGGAGAGCTGGGAGCTGGGAAGGTGAGCCCTGTGCTTGAGGCACACCAGAAGAGAGCAGGGGTGGTGCTGGTGACACTGCAGAGTGGAAAACTGGGACAAAGTGTCCCAGAAGATCCCAAACAGTGAGAAAATGGGATTCCCACAGTGCCTGGAGTGGATGGGACAGCAGGACTGGACAAAGTATGGCAAGGCTTGGAATAACCCTGGGCTGCCTTTCCTCTCTCCTCCACCACCAAGCTCAGGGCATCAAACCCTCCAGCTCCTCAGCACATTTTCCAGTAGTTCTGCAGAAAATCCTGAACCCTGGTAGATGGAGAACTCATGAGTATTTATTTATGGCTTTTCCCAGTGCCAGAGCAGGTCAGGATGTCTGACGCAGGACATCCCAACCAGCACAAATGTGACAGCTCCTCCAGCATTTACAGAAGGGGTGGGAGGGAATGGCAATGTCACAGACACTACACGTGGGATCAGGAAGGAATTAATTGGCTTCCTATTTGTATTCTCCTTGCCTGCAAGGGCTCCTTGGCTACAACACCAGCCAGGCAGTATTTGCAGCTCTGTAGTAAGAGCCAAGCTCCAGTTCAGCTCAGTCAGTGGCAATCTGGGGGGCACTTGGATGCATCTGCCATTAGGCACCAAACCCACAAAGCCCCCAGAGGTGTTCCAAACACAGCTGGAATCTACTGAACCCATGGCCAAAGCCCTAAATCCTCCCCAGGTCTCAGCAGCCTGGGGTTGGTAGCCTCCTTCTCTCCTGGAGGAGAGGAACAACCAGTGTTTCCCATCCCTGCCAGACCTTTGGGGCCAGGAGTTTGTGATGAGTTTCCAAGGTTACATACTGTCTTATTTTCTGACCAAGAGATGGGGCAGCTGAGAGGTGTTTTAGAAACTTTTATAACATTTTCAGTCTCATGTGAAGGGTGAGACAATACAGATGTTGTAATTCACATCATCACAATCAGAAGCCAATTATTTCTTAATTACAAGACATGATAAGTGTTTATTGCTCTGTCAGCTTTAGCCACACCATGCTGTAAATGCCTTAAAGCCAATCATCTAAAATTACCCCTCGTGGGTGCCACTCCAATGCCTCTTTCACAGTTCTATTTCTCCAAAACATCCAGTCTTATTTCTAAGGCTATCCTTTGAAACTTGTTGCTAGTTCCATTTCTCTCTCAGCAATGTCTGTCCTATTCTAGCCTTCTGTCAGGCTTTGAGAATTTTCTACAAATTCATTTCCCACATCACACTGCCTGTGGTGTGCAGGAGGGAGGGAACAGGTCCTGGGGGTCTGGCAGAGCAAAGGGGAGAGGAGATCCCTGCAGAGGGAGAGGGGAGGGTGAGCAGAGGAGGGAAAGGCTGGGACTGGAGGTGGAGAAGGCTTTGTGGGCTCACAAGGTCAGCAGGAGCAGGGAGGTCACTCTGCCCTGCACTGCCACTGCTGGGGTCACACCTCGAGTGCAGCCATTCTGGGAATTCTGTGAAGGTGACACCAGCCCTAAGCATCACAGATGTGTGGCACATTCCCTGTGCCTGGGCCTACCTCAGGCATCTTGACTCGTCCCTCCTGGAAGGAGCAGGAGCTGGGGTCGTGGGTGCAGACGTGGCGGTACTTGCACCAGTGGCAGCGGTAGGGGCTCTCCACACACGACAGGCACCTGCAACAGGGACAGAGAGCAATCACTCAGCCAGCTGGGTCCTGATGAGGCCTTAAATTTTAGCTTTTCTATTTTCCAGCTCCTGTACTGCATCAGTGTGTAGCTCTGAACTCCATGCAGTGTTTGTGAGCTCTCTTCACAGTTTGGGCAGACAGAACAATCCAGGCCTGAGAAGCAAGGACACCTCACAGCCTCAGCCCAGAAAGGACAAAGCAAACTGGGGGAATGTGACTTCACCACCTGAAGCTGTAATTGGACAATTAACCCCTGATATGCAAATAGACCAAACTTATATCTGCCAAAAAAACTCCTGACTGTCACGAATCTTGTGTCCATCTTGGGTGCAGCCTCTGCCAGGGTCTTGCACTGCCCAGGGTTTATCTATTGAAGGCCTTTAATAAATCCCCAGTATATTCTCTAACTCTGTCCAGCCTCTGTTCTAGGTAGTCCAAGGGATCACTGACAGCCTTTCCCAGAGGGAAGTACAGCCTGGAGAATGTTGCTTTTGCAGGAGGACACAGGCTCTGCACTGACCCAAAGAGCTGGATTTGCTCTGGCCTGAGCTGGTTGTACTGGCACCTCAAATGTCTCATAGGATTAAATAATTTAGATTGCATTCATATCATTGCAACTAGAGGAGTAATAAATATTTACTGTACTTTGGCTGCCCTGGGCACCAACAAACCCGTCTGGTTAATTCTCCCACTCGTGACACAGAGGCCAGAGACAAACTGGGATGTGCCAAAGCCAGAAAACCAAAGATGAAGCAGGAAATTTTCTCCCTGTGTCCCACAGGTTTATTGGTGTGAGTTCTGATCAGGGTGATGAGGTTCCTGCCAATAGGTTAACTCATATTTTTCATCTCAGAAGAGAAGACTACTGGAGCAGGTATCTGGGAAGCAGAGGGCATATTTAGGGCATCAGCTACTCTGGGTGCAGGAAAGAGCCATTCCCTCCATCTTACAAGGTTTTGCTCTCCTGTGCCTCAGGGGCTGTGCAGAGTCAGAGCTGCAAACACCTCCCCTGGCCGTGTTACAGCACTGACTGGACCTACATCACACTTCCCTTTAAATTCAATGTGATGTCTGCTCAGCAGCAACCAAACCCAGCTCTCTGGTCATTCACACTCTGGAGACCTTTGTGACAAACACCTGGAGGGGCTGGAGAGTGTCCAGGGAGGGGAATGGAGCTGGGAAGGGTCTGAAGCAGCTGAGGGAGCTGGGAAGGGGCTGAGCCTGGAGCAAAGGAGGCTCAGGGGGGACCTTGTGGCTCTGCACAAGTCCCTGCCAGGAGGGGACAGCCGGGGGGTCGGGCTCTTGTCTCAGGTAACAAGTGCCAAAATGAGAGGAAACTGCCTCAAGCTGTGCCAGGGGAGGTTTAGATGGGATATTAGGATTTTTTTTTTTCATGGAAAGGGTTGTAAGACACTGAAACAGGCTGCCCAGGGCAGTGGTGGAGTCACCATCCCTGGAAGTGTTAAAAAGCACTCGGGGACAAGGTTTAATGGTGACCATGGTGGTTGACTTGGGCTTGGTGATCTTGGAGGGCTTTTCCAACCTTAACAACTTTGTGATTCTATGAGGGTTTTTCCAACCTAAACAATTTTAGGTTGAGCTTTTAGAGGGCCCAACCTTAGAGAGCTTTTCCAACCTTAACAATTTTAGGTTGGGCTTTTAGAGGGCCCAAACTTAGAGGGCTTTTCCAACCGTAACAATTTAGGGGGTTTAGAGGGCTTTTCCAACATTAACAATTTTAGGTTGGGCTTTTAGAGGGCCCAAACTTAGAGGGCTTTTCCAACCCTAACAATTTTATGATTCTATGCAGCTGCAGTACCTGGAGGGTACCTTGAGGAGACTTCAGGGAAGTAAATTTTCCTGGTCCTTATACGCCACTGGGTTTTTAATGGGCAGGAGAGAAAAACTCCAGAGTTCCTGTGTGAGCCCAACAGGCAGGCACACCCCCTCTCTCCTGTCTCTGTGAAATCTTTCTCAACCCCAATCCACTCCCAGCTCTGGTACAGCAACTTATTCTTCAAATTGGTAACAAGTGCTTGCTCTGATACATTGAATTAAAAATGGATAGCGTATTATGGTTTGTCAAGTAAGAACCCAAAACGCGCCATAAATATTTAACAGCACCATCTCTGCTGCTCTCCCCCCCTCCCCAAGCCTTGCTTTCTGACACTGTTTGTCAAAGCAGCAGGAACGTGGAAATAAGATTTGCCTTTCCTTGTGAATTGCTGAGCCGCGGTAATTATCTGCTTTTGGCACCTCTGACGGCTCAGTGGTGGGGACAGAGCCACTCAGCCTTGCTCAGGGGTGGATCAGCCTGCTGCAAGGACATTTTCTGCAGGGATTTGTGGGTCTGCTCCACTGGGGCAGCTCCTGAGCAGCCCTGGGGGGCAGCTAAACCCCAGGAAAATGGGATGTGAGGCAGGGAAGGTGCTCACATCATGGGTAACGTGGTCTTGAGGGACTCACCTGGGTTCAGTGAATATTCTACCGGAACCATAAGCTTTATTTTTCCATATTTGAGGGTTCAACTCTATGTTAACCATCGGGGGTGGGCTACTGGTGGGACTGGCAGCATGGATGAGGGTTGGAGGTGCGTATGAGGAGCCAAAATTCCACAAAAAAATGAGCAATAGGAAGATAAGGGGCCCGTGTGCTGAGGGTACAATTCAGTTTTGACTCAATTCTGTGGCAAATTACTCCTAATTTGATGGTCTGCCTGCAGAAAAAGTGGTGCCCACACCCTGAGTCACCTCAGGAGGGACCCACCATTGTGGGCACCACCCCAGCCCCTGGTCACCTCCACACTTTAACATCCTCCTGAGGGACCTGCCCATGAAAAACGGGCACCAAAGGAACTGAACATACGAGTTGTGGACGCTGCAGTTGTAGAAGACAAAGCTGGTGCTGGCAAAGGTCATCCCCGTTTCCTTGGACTTGAGCTGCAGCTGGACAATGTGATGGTCACCTGGGGGGAAAATAGGCACATCAGGGTGTGACTGCTTTGTTAGCCCTGCTGGCCAGGCCACCAGCCTGAACCTGGAGCTGTCCCATGGCCCCTTGGCTGGGCTGTCCTCAGTAGATGTAAAAAGTGTGATAAAACCCTTCTAGAGCCCAGTTCTCCCACAGGAACAGTATGTCTTTGCCACTGGAAATTATTGTGCCTGGGAGAAGAGTCTGGACTGGAGGGTGACAGCAGATCTAATTTCAAAAATGTGATGACTGAATTCATCAAGTAGGAAAACCAAGCTCAAAGAATGAGTGCAGATGTCTAGAAGGCCATAAAAATATAATTTTTTCCTTAAAGTTGGTCCATACTGCTGGCTCACTCAATGTTCCCAGAAAAAAAGGGCATGTGGACATTCCTTCCATGTTCACTCACCCCACTCACCCCAAGCTCCATTCCCTTCAGCCTGTGGCTGCAAAGAACCCATCCCAGTGCGAGAGATGTGAAATCCACTGCACTTCCAGAAGGATCCACCCATTTCTGTAGCTTTCCCTTTTCAGCTCCTCCACACCATTTCCCCATCCCTTTTCCCACTGCTCCCAAGCTGGGCAGTCAGCTGCTGCTTCTTCCCACAATTCAGAAAGGGCAAGCAGTGGGTGCAGTAATTTGGTGGTTTAATTCAAGATTTACCTGGTGGTCCTTTCCCTGCTATTTATAAAAGGGCACAGAGTGATAGGACAAAGGGGAATGGCTTCAAACTGAAAGAGGACAGATTTAGATGGGATATTAAAAAGAATTATTCTTCTCTGTGAGGGTGGTGAGGCCCTGGCACAGGGTGTCCAGAGAAGCTGTGGCTGCCCCTGGATCCCTGGAAGTGTCCAAGGCAAGGCTGGACAGGGAGTGGAGCAAGCTGGGATAGTGGAAAGTGTCCCTGCCCATGGCTGGGGGTTGGAATGAGATCATCTTTTAGGCCCTTCCAACCCAAATCAATCTATAATTGTATCATTTTCCTCCCCACCTGAAAGATTCATTAATCTGTGAGGCCAAAGCAAACTTGACAAGGGGTCACAACGAGCACCTCCTGCTCACTCACCCACCTTGGGGCACACACACCCCACACAGTTCACTGAACACATCTGGCTGCCAGTGCTTGGCCCTGCTCTGCCATATTTAATGACTTTGCGAGCATCCTGCAGGGTATTTTAAACCAGGATATGAGGATTGGATGGCCCCAGGTGGGATAGTCACACATCCTTTGGTTCAAATCCAAACTTAAATCTGGGAGGAGCAAGGTGAAATTACAGACAGGATTGTCCAGGAATTTCTGTCTGTCACACGGGATGGGATGTGTTGAGAGCCTGTACCCCTGGTGTGTAACTCCAGCCTGGCCAAAAGGAGAGGGAATATCCCACATCCATGTCTTGTCTTTGCTGGATTCGTGCAACTGCCACTCGGTGGCAGCCTGCAAACACCTCGTGTCACACAGAGGAGCACCTGCTGGGGTTGCAGCTCAAGGCTTGAATTCCTGAAACAATCTCACATTCAGGCAGCTCGGGCCACGATGTGCTGCTGTGCAGCTCCAGAGTCCCTCCTGCTCCCAGGGCTTTCCTTGCCCTCTCCTCAGGCTCTCAGGAGCCAAATCTTGCTTTCTGAGGATGCAGGATGATGCCTCAGGTTTTAACTTTTATATTTTTCACATTCTTTGCTGCTTTAGTGTGCAGTTATGAGCTTCATATTATGGGCTGGTGAGCTCTGTGCACAGAGCAGGGAGACAAAACAATTCCTGCTCCAGCTGGGCACCAAGGACAAATGATCCAAATCTCAGCCCAGGAGCACAAACCCCGTGGGCTGCAGAGAGAAAAACAAGCAGGATGGGAGTGCAGGGGCTGAGCTGGAATTGGACACTGAACTGCAATGTGCACATGGAGCAGAGCTGATCCCAGGGAGAGACCCCGGGAGCGCTCGTGCATTTTGGGACCATTTGGGTTCATCTTGGGGGCAGCCCTGGCTGGGCTCTTGTGCTGCCCAAGGTGCATCCATGCAGGAAATCCTTTCAATCCATCCCTGCTTTATTCTTTAACTTTGTCCAGCCTCTGTTCTAGGTCAGATTCTCAAGACATCAAGGACAGATGCAGGGTTGGGGTGAGGATGGGAGTGAGAGGCACGGCTGGAGGAGCTGGGGGGTACTCACCATTCTCTGTGATGATCTGGGGCACCTCCTTGGCAGCTGGAGAGATGCATTGGATCTGGCTGCCCACCACCAACCCATCCATCTCCGAGAGGTCCTCAAAGGTGCAGTTGACTCCTGCTGACAGCTCAGGGACGTTGTAGGTCTCCAAGACCAGCTGCAGGCAAAGACGGAGGGAGAGAAGGAGAGGCAGGAAAAGAGAGAAGAGAGAACACTCAGCCAAACAACAGAGCTGGGCCAGCAGGAGAGAATTACCCTGGAGAGGTCAGACAAAGAGCCTCTTGCTAGAGAGAGCATCCTCCTTCAGCAGAAAGCAGCGACTCGGGAGAGGGATGAGTGAGGAGGGGAGAGATGCTGATGCTGGCACAGGTGGCGGGTGACTGTGCAGGGACACCTGCACGCAGTGTCCCAGTGCTGGCTGGGAGGTGCAGGGGAGGGAGTGCTCGCTGTCTGTCATGCAGGTGTCAGGTTAGGCAGGGAGTCTTTGGAGCCAGCCGTGGGTCCCAGGGCCCCACGGTTTCTGAGGAAGGTGACTGCTACTCACAAGAGGCACTCTGCAGACTCCAGAGAAACTGGAGCGCTCCAGTCTAACCCTCTACGGGCTGCTCTGCCAGCACCAGCAGGGGAGAGCACTCTGTCCCCAAGTTCCTGTGTGAGGAGAGTCTAGTTACAGCCTTCAGTCCACCACAAAAAATCCCCTGTCTCTACAGGCACAGAAATCTCTCCTGCCCATCCCACCGAAGAGCCAGTTGGCTCCTTGTGCTGTCCTGGAGTTCCACGTGGGAAAAAAGCCATGAAGGAGGATTTGCCCTTGTTTTTCGAGTTCACTACACTCTCTGGCATGGCTCATGGGAAAACAAATCTCAGGGCTGGTTTGCACCATGTCCATGCTTTGGAAGAGCACAGTCATGCTGTCAGCTTCCCAAACAAAGGTCCTGTCCCACAGCTCTCCATCACTGAGGCTCCTGCTCAACTCACCAGGTCATGCCTGAACACAGAGGGGCACCCCAGGGGACCCCTAGCACCTGGTGATTGGTGTAAATTTAGTGGTTTTGTGACAGAACACTGGAGCCAACCACTCAGCACAGGCTCAAATGCAGATGTTCTCCACACTTGCCTCCTCTCTGAGCTGGCTGAGGCCCCCTCTGAGGTGACAGCCACTGAAAGGAGACATAGATGCATGCTGAGGTGTTGTTTGTACCAGCACAAAGAGCAGGGGTCAGTCCAGGTGGCAAAGCAGGACACAACGAGAAGGTGACATAGCCCACAGTGCTCCCACACACTGTGTTTTCCTCACTGAGGGAAAGGCTGGAGCTGTTTCTCCACACTGAGGACCATCAGGGAGGAAGGCTGAGCAAACAGGCCGTAGCCCTGGATGCCATTAAGCCTTTGTGAGAGTAGGATCATTCTGGGGCCATGGGAATGGCAGTGGGAAAGGTGATTTTTTTTTTTTTTTTTTTTGTCTCGGATGGGGAACGGGAAAAAGGTTTGGTTGTTTGGATGGATTTAATACTGAGGCTGAATTCATTCCCCCTGCTAGCAGTAGAGAAGTGGAATCTGTCCTCCTTAAGCAATCTCCCTCTGGGCATGGGTGATGCAGGAGGAAGATGTGCCATGCAGAAGATGACACTGATGGGCAGAGCAGTGCTTGGCCACAAGCTCCATGAGCCCGTGCACACCCCAAGCAGACAAGAAGTCCTACATCCCACACTTCTGGGACAGCATGGGAAGCATGGAGCCTTCCCACAGCAAGCAGCTCTTCTCAGAGAGCCCAGAGCAGCAGCCCTGGGCTGAAACAGGCTCAGGTAAGATTTTCCAAAGCCCTGTTAGTGCCCAAAATTTAAAAACATGGCTGACCACACCTGCTCTGCCTCCATGGGCAAGAACTCACTGTCACTGACACTTTGCTAGAACTCAAGATCCTAACACTCTAGATTTGATATTAGCCAAGGACACCATCAACTCTCTATTCCCCTCCTGGTTTGCCTCTGGTGATGGGATAAGTTGGGTCACCAGTTTAGCTGGGACTGGGCTGAAACTTCCATCAAAAGGCCCATGCAGATTGTTGGGTAACAGATGATGGCAACTTCTGATCCCAGCAGCTCTGGGCTGACTCACCCTGGGAGTAACCCAGAGGAAAAGGTCTCTTATTCTATTATCATTTTCAGTCTCCCTGAGCCAGCCAGTCCCCCAGGATTTATTCCAACATGAAAGAATTCAACAGCTACTGAGAGAATATGGAAAAGAACTCCTTGAACTTCCAGAAGAAGAAAGAACTTAAGATGTCTCAGATCAGTTTGTGTTTGAAGCCTGGGGAAAGTAAAGTCACAGCAAAGTTAAGAGGCTGAAACAAAGCAGCAATGATTGGACATGCAGGCTTTGAAAGGCTGATTTCTTTATCCCTGGAGAAATCCAAACCTGTCACCTGGAAGATGTCTGGCAGCTGCCTAAATTCCATTTAGGCCTTTCAGGTTGTGGGGCTAATGGCCAACTTGTCTAGAGATGGAGATTTTAGGGTCTGGGTTACCAACTTAACAGCCCAGATTAGCAAGGTCAAAAAGATAAAGCACTGGTAGCCTGAGAGAAATGGGTTCTTGTCTCCTTCTTGGAGCATGTTGGGATCTCACCACATCTGGTACTGCTGCCATGAGTCAGGAGAGAAACAACAAACTGGTCAGATCTTCAGCAGAGATTTCCTGCCTCAAGCCCAGGAATGATCAGGATCATCTGCTGCTCTGCCAGCATTCACTGTGTGGTTTCCTTGCCTGCTGCCTGAGTAGCTCGAGGCCAGAAAGGTTAAACCTTGTGCTGTGGAAGGTCACTGGAGACAGCAGGAGCCCTGGAAACTTTGGGTTCCTCTGCACAGCATCCTGCCTTTCTGCTCTGCATGCCTAGTGCTGGAGCAAGATGGACTTCCTGGGGGCTTAGAAGGAGACATTTCCATCCAAAATGATAGGAACTTGGAGCTCACTGAAATAATTCATATCATCCTTCACTTGGCTTTCTTCTAGAATGCAATTTCTAACCACAAAAATGTCCCTTGCCTAAAGCTATTAATTAATTCACTCTCCCAGGGCAGCACACAATGCTTGCAGGACAGAGTCCCTTCAGACCTGCCCTCATTGACAAGGAAGACTCTTCCTAGTCCACTTCAACACATCTAAACAGAGAATAACCAATGCCAAAACATCAGAGAATAACCAATGCCAAAACATCCTCCTGTGGCAAATCTTTCACTGCGCCAGAAGAGCTGCTGGGGAAGTTCCCAGAGTCTGGAGAACTTCTTGCTGCTGAATCCCTGGATCTGCCACGCTGCACGGGCAGGTGAAACCCGAAGAGAGGGGCAGGGATTGTCATTCCTCACCAGAACGTTGTACTGGGAGACGGAGATGTTGTTGGGGTGCACGGTGAGGCGGACACACTGCTTCATCTCCGAGGCGAATCTGCGCGGCTCGCTGGAGCGCTCGCACCGCTCCTTCCTCGTGCAGCTGGGGAAACAGGAACAGACAGGGACAAGGTGAGCACAGAGCCAGGCTGGCAGCGTGGGGACAGCTCTGGGGTGTGGGAGCAGCAGCTGGTGTGGATAGAAAGTCAGCTCTGTGCTCTTTGGGACGGCACAAGTGGGAAACAGCGCTCACGCCCTGGCGCGCTCCGGCTCTTGGGATCATGGAGAATATCCTGAGCTGCAGGGAACCCACAAGGATCATCATGCCCAACTCCTGGCCCTGCACAGGACATTCCCAAGAGCCCCACCACGTGCCTGAGAGCATTAACTCTGCTGCTGGCAGCTGTGGGAATGCTCAAGAAGGCTGAGGAGTCACAAGGAACCTGTAAGAGGAGGGAGGGTGATGGGTGAAAGCTCCATCCCAGCTGCAGGAATTCTCTGTCTCCCCACCTTTCCTGGACCAGACCACCAGCCCTTCAAACTCTGCTGTCCAAGGGCTGTGGGGCACCTCATGCACGGCTGTCCTTGAAGAGAAGCAGTGCACAGCCCGTGTTTTTTGGCCCTTCTCACACTTTTGGTGCATCTGGGCTGCTGGTACCTCACCTCTTGGATGGTACCACCCCTCCAAGCAGTTGTCCCTGCAGATTAAGGAGTTTTTTGCATCTGTCTTTGTGCTGATAGACCAAGAAACTTTCATAGACCATGAAATGCTTATAGTGTTTTGCAATTAAGAAACAGTTGATTGTGATCAAGTGAATTTTAACATCTGTGTTGTCTCCACCCTTCTCATGAGTCTGAAAATAGAATAAAAGTAGTTTTTAAAATGCCACTCAGTGCCCCATCTCTAGGTCAGAAAAGAGTAAAATTCAACATGCCTTGAAAATGGCTGACTAGAAGTGCTGAGAGTTGAATCTTAAAAATTCAGGTGTTCAAAGTAAGTGACAGCCCAGTGAAATGTGTGTGTGCACACACCTGGGCTGCACAAATGCCTGAATTTCACACCACCCACTAATTGTTGATGTTTTCAGCGCTGTCATTACTCCTCATCTCGCCTGTGTGGTGCAAACACAATCCAGAAAAGTGGATTGGTGGCTATTTGCCCCGTTTCCAGCCAGGTTTGCACTTGTTTAACATAAACCACATCTGTATTTCACTCCACATCCGCTGCCAAGGCCATTGCTGCAAGGAAGGTGTCTGCCTGGAAATCCACAGGGTTAATCCAAAAGGACAGCTCCAGCTGCATGCCAATTACCTCCTGCCATTAAGTTAATGTTATGGACTTGCACAAGGTGTCTTCAATGGATTTTGTTATTAGCAGTGCTATTATCCCCCATTAAAACCAGCTATAAAGACTTAAGTGCGGATGTTAAATTATTCAACCACTCCCAGACTTCAGAGTCTCACTTGTGAGAGAACCTGGGGGCTGCTGGAGCTCCAGGATCACCCCTCAGCATCCCTACTCTTTGGAGAAGAGACTGCACCCTTGTGCATGGGGACTTGCAGATGACGATCCATGGAAACGCATGCCAAAAAATTATATAAATGGTTAATCCAAATGTTACAAAGTTTGGGGCAGCCTAAAACTTCAGGGCTTGGCTTCTCTCTCGTGACTGACAAGATAAAATGAACACCCCAACTCCAAACTCCAACTTCTCCATCCTTCTGGCAGAGGAAAGTTTTGTATTTGCAGAGGCAGGATCCACAAAGGGATATTTTGGCCATTCTCAGCACACTTTGCAGGTTTAAGAGAGCAAAAGGAGCACTGCAGCTCCTGCTCTCTGCTCCCTAGGAGCCCTCATCCCATTAAATCTCCTCTGGCACTGCCACATGCTGGATCAGGAATTTTAAATGGGCATTCTCCAGAGGGTTGGACCAATAGCCCATTAAATACCCCCAAAACTCTAAGTCCCCCATGGTGGCACAAAAGCCAAAAGGCAAAATGCTGACCTGAGATTTTTCCAAGCACTTTCATAAAACTAACAGCCACAGCAATCCCATTAAAGCTCCACAGGATGTGGGAGCTCCTCTCCTGGGAATAGCTTGGAAGGGAAACCTTTTTGGGCTCAGAATCAAAACACAAGTGCCCAAATTCTTCAAGACATTCTGTTGTCTCCCATTTATTTCCTTTAGCTGCAGCACAACAGAAATACTTAGATTTTCTAAAATCAAACAGGCAGATATCCAGGCTCAGTTTCAAATATATGGATATGGATTAAGCATCCAGAATGTGGTTTGTATTCCCAATCCCACGACTGAGCAGGAATATAATAATCCACATTTTACCTTGCTGTTTACAGGTCACACACACATTTAAAAAATGAAACTTTTCAGACCAAACTCCCGCTGCATATTAGACTGACGTGCCTTGCAGCCTTGATATCTGCCATAAGGTGAAAATAACATCATCCAAATAATGAATTTATGAAAAACCAAACCAAACTAAGCCTGGGTTTAATATAATGTTAAGGCTGCTGTGTCAGGGTCTCAGGAATTAGGGACTGCCAGACTGAAAGCAGCTTCTGTACTTTCAAATCTGCTCCCTGCACTCACACACTGCAAGCCAGATTTTAATTACAGGATCACAGGTTATTATTCCTTTTTTCCACGGTGACCTCAATTCTGCCACTTCCTAACTTTTGACTTTCACTGTCTGACTTTTTGAATGCAATCCCTCAGTTGGAAAAGCTCTGAATACCTGTGCCTGGTGCTGGAGTCTGCTGGTGGGGGAGTTCTGCTGAGCTGGGCTCTGGGTCAGGGTTCAGGCTCTGGGGCCAACACCCCAGGTGAGTGACCACAGCTGCCTCAGGAATCAAATCTGAAGGGATGGAGCCAGCTGCCAGTGGGCTGGGCAGGTTTGTGCATGCAGAAAGGAGTGATGGTGGCTCTTCTCCAGAGCATTTTCACCATGCTTTCCCCCATCTCCTCTCCCATGACCTCCTGATCTCTCCTAAGCTGGAGCACCCTGTGGGTTCACACATCACTCAAGGTGTCTGCCCTGCATCTGCAGCTGAGGTTCTCCACGTGGTGGGTTTTGCTGTGATGGATTGCCCTGAAGGAAAGGAGATTTAGGTTGGATGTTACAAAAATATTCTGTACTCAGAGGGTGGTGAGGCCCTGAAACAGGTTGATCAGAAAAGCTGTGGCTGCCCCTGCATGCCTGGAAATGTCCAGGGTTTCACTTGGAGGCTTAGAGCAACCTGGGAGAGTCCCTGCCCATGGCAGGGGGTGGAACTGGATGATCTTTAATGTCCCTTCCACCCCAAATCCTTCTGTGATCCTACAGTCCAGGTGAGCAGAAAAAGATACCTGACACAAAGAAACCTCCACCCTCCAGCCCTTCCTCTGCACCGCCAAAAACATTCTGCCCTCCCCAAAGAGAGGAAGAAGCAGCAGAGAAAATTGTTCCAACACGTGCAGAGGAAAGTCTTTCCCTCCAGCAGCAGCCTCAGATCCCTGGGTGGTGAAGGCTGAGACACAGGAACAAAAGTGACAAAGGATCTGGTCACAGAAGGGTCTGCCCAGAGGGGACGTGGCAGCCCCAGAAGTTCAGCAAACTGTAAATAAAGGCAGATGGACTGTTGATTAATAAGCACTTCCAGGCCCTGCCTATAAAAGTGGTCACCTGGAAGGCAGCTGGGCTGAGGGAGGGATAATGAAATATCCCAACCTCAACTCATCACTTCTGTTGACCCTGGTGACAGTCACTGTCCACCCTGGGAGCTCCTGTTACTCCCACCTGGTGTGTTTATTATTGTTTACACAGAAAAAAAAAAAAAAACAAAAACAAAAACAAAAAAAACCCAAAAAAAAAAACACCCCAAAAAAAAAAAAAAAAAAAAAACAAAAAAAAAAAACCACCAAAAAAAAAAAACCAAAAAAAACCCAACCTTTTACTGCCTAATTTTCTTTAATAAAATACCTGTAGCCCCAGCTTTCTGAGGGTGTCCATACACCAAGATCCCTTTCCACTGCCACATTCCCTAATTCCCTGCTATAACTGGGGGATGTGTAGCTCCCTCCCAGTGGCATCACATTCCACTTCAGGCCCCTGAGTTTGTTTTGGTGGTGGTGCAGACACCACACATCTCTGGGTGCCTCACCAGCAGCTGCTCTTTCATCATCAGCTGTGTCTTTAACAATTCCAAGTGTCCTGCTTTGTCCAAAACCATTAGCACAAACACTGAGGAGCTGCTCCTACCACTGAACCATGAGGAATGGTATTTCTTCCTCATCTCCCAGTAAGAATAAATACCACTGGTGCTCACCCTCTGCTCGCCAGCCACCAACCAATTATTTCAATCATGTTAAATTAATACTTTCCTCTTCTCTTGTGTCTCTCCCCCAAGAATCTCAGAGGGCTTTGCCTGCAGCTAATTAAACTTCAGGATAGCTCCATGAGGTTGGAATTAGCAGGCAGAGACAGGAAAGTGAGGCACAGTCTGAGAGCAGGGCAAAGTCTGAGGTGGAAGTCCTGGTTTGGGACACCAGAAATCATAATTAAATCCCTAAATCGGGCACCTAAAGCTGGGACAGCACCTTGCAAACCCAGGCTGCAGAGGGGCCAGGCTGTTCTACCTCTGGAGGGGTAGGAAGAGCTTCTTCTGCCTTGGTCAAACCAAGCCCAGACTCTCAGTGAAGACACATCTCCATCATCATCATCATCCATCATCCCCAAACCACCACCCTACACACATAAACCCGCCCCAGCCCCCCAAAAAATGACCTTTCTTTTTCACCTGACTGAGCCTTGCTTGCTCATAACCATAACTGTTGGAAAAGGAGAAGATTTGGATTCTGTTTTATTTTCTTCCCCAAAATTTCCCAAGAAGCAGACTAAAATATCCAACTTTTTGAATGTGAGACCCAAAAAAGTCAGTTATCTGGCAGTGGAAAAGGTCTTATCTGCAATTCTGTTAATTAATAACAAATTTCAAGACAAAAGAGTGGTGATTGGATCTGATCAGAAATTGCTACTCAGAACAGAGTATTTGGGGTTTTTTTACAAGTGGCAATTAGCATTCAATGTAATTGATTATTTTTTTATTCAGGGGGAAAAAACCCACCATCTGAATTTTTTAATTCCCAGAAATAAATTCTAAAGAAATTAATCCTTTTTGGTGAAGCCTCACCATTTGATGCACAGCAGTTTTATGTTGACTCTGGGTGTTCAGGTGGGCTCTCAGGGAAGGAGAGGAATGTGAAAAATCTGTGTTTGATGGCAAAGCTCAGAGACAGCTCAACGGTTTGGGTCATCCCACCAACTCCAAATGACACCTTCCCACCACCTCCAAACAGGTAATTTGCTGTAATCACTCTTTTGCAAAAGGTTTTGACATTTCGGTTTTCCTTTCTGGTTCTAAACAGTGACATTTCCCTCAGGGAATAAATTCTCTCACCCTCTGATGGATCATCTCAGCCCCCCTTTGCTCACACCTTCCCTCCAGTGCTGGGGGGCAATCCAGGCACCCCCAGTCACACCACTGAGGAGGGGTCACCCTGCCAGGGGGGGATATTTTTGATAGGATACAAGTTTCATGTTGGAATTCTCATTTTCACCCCCAAACTGTTCATTCCCAGGCATTTTTGTGGTGTAGGGTCTCTCACACTGGGGTCCTCCCCTTGTGCAAGATGGAGATTGCCCCATCCCAGTCCTCATCTCTTCCCAGCGGTCTGTTTGCAGCTTGGGCAAAGTTCCCACTCTTTTTTTCTCTCTTTAGTTTTTCCCCTTAAAATTCAACCTGTTCCTTTCTTTTTTTTCCCCTCAGATTATCCATCTGCCTCCCTCACTCACATCACCACCTCCAGTGATCTCCTTTCTAGGTGTGCTGGATATAGAGAGAGCCAAGAAGAAAAATCAGGAGGAGGCTACAGAAGATGTGGGAATCTTTCAGGGAAATCTGGTTTGGGTCTCATTTGGAAGGCCATGAGTAGCCCAGATGGTTCCCCCTGTCCTGGATCATGACAGGCTAAGAGACAATGATTTTCCATTTCTCCCATCTCTGAGGGAAAATCTGAGAATTCCCAGCCCAGCCAGAGCCTGTGGCAAGCCAGGCTGTGCCTGCAGGCAAGAGTCAAACTGGAAAAACTGAACAGATCAACAAATTGGGGGAGTGAAATCAAAGAGGGGAAGCAGGCATGGCCTGATAGCAGCTGTCCTTGTCCATGAGGGGAAGGGGGATTTGGGGATGTCCCATCCCTGGAATTGTTCCTGGCCAGGCTGGATGGGTTTGGAGCAGCCTGGGACAGTGGGAGGTGTCCCTGACATGGCAGGGGTGGCACTGAATGGGATTTAAGATCCCTTCAACACAAACCCTTCTGTGATTCTCTCATCCCTACAAAATGAAATAACAGCAATAGAGATTTTTGTCAAATCTACAGTCTTGTGATCAGAACTTTTCTCCTAGGCCAAGCTGGAGTAGCACAGGACCTTGGAGGTGGCAGAGGGATTGCTGGCACTGCTGCAGCCCTTGGGTTCACCCTCTCTCCACAAAGCCCAGCTCCTGGCAGAGGGTTCCATTCCCCAAGCAAGCACAGGCTGATAGCCCAGGGGATCCCCAGAGCACCCTGCCAGCATCACCCAGGGGTGCCTGTCCCTGTTCCCGGGAGGAGCAGGCAGGTCTGAGATGCCTTTTGGAAGTGATCAGCAGAGGGAGCTCGGTGGAAGCCAAGTGCAAACCCTGGGAATGGGATTTTCAGCCAGGACTGGGGGCAGCAATCTGGAAAAGGATGGCAGGACAGAGATGCTTTGCTTTGGGAGGCTCTGGAGATCTGAATTACCCAGCTCAGCCTCATCAGTCTGCTCCCTCCTTCAGGGTGAGATGCAATGTGACAGCTTCATTCCTGAGCGGGGAAAAGTGTTTTTTTTTTATTTTTTTTATTTTTTTTTAATTTATTTTCCAGTAGGAAAGAAGGGTGAGAGGAGAACAGAGCAATCAAAGGAGTCTGGGGGTGGATTAAAAGGTTTGTTTTAGCCCAAATCTGACCAATGTTCAGAGCCAGCTTTGGGTCTCTGGAGGTGGCTTTATCACCATGGGGGAGCAAGGCTGGGGAAGGAGGGAGCAGCTGAAATTTGCCTTTCCCTCTGCTGGAGCCAAAGCAATTTTCTGGCTGGAGCCAGGAGAAGGGAGAAGACTCAGTCCCATTCACGTGTAAAGTTTAAGGTCAGTTTTAGCAATGTTTTGACATTTCCAGGTTCCCTGGGGGTCCTGGGAACAGGAATGCCATAAATGTCGAGACACAGACATAATTGACCTTAAACTTTACATGGCCATGTAGTGAATACCCCACTCCCTCCCTGCCCTCTCTGTTTGGCCTCCAGGCTGCCCAGGGCATGGCTGAAATTTAGCTCTCCCTGGCACCAAGAAATTAAATTTGACCAACTGCCCAGGATGCTCCTTTCTGGACAAAAAAAAAAAAAAAAAAAAAAGGCAGGAGATGCTCCAGGAAAAGTGACAAACTCGAGCTGGGATTATTGTACAGGATTATTGTTGGGATACCTCTCCTGCTGGTGAGGAGCTTTCTCAGCAACTTCAGGAGTATCTGAGGAAGGAGTTGAATATTTAATCTTTGGCTGTGAGCACAAACAGGCTCAACTCCCCAAAAGCTGCTGTTTGGGCATCAAAGATGAACTGGACAAAGGGGGAAAAGCCACTGGGGGAAGTAAAAGCTGTAGGGTCTTTCATAGGTGCTATTTGGGCACCATGAGGTCTGTAGATTTTCCCAAAGAGACCTGGAGGTAGAAACTCAAAAAATCTGGAATTCATTCTGGAGCTTTGCACCTCACCAAGGCAATTTTTAAGGGACTACAAGCCTCAAAAATCTTCAGACCACCATCCAAAGCTGCTCTTCTCAATGTCCCAGCGGGGCAGTCCTGAGTTGAAAGAGCAGAACTCCATCCTTGTCCTCGTGCTGCTGTTTGGGGAGGGAAAATCCACCCTGCCAAAGCTGCCTCCCCCCGGCACCACCGCCCCTGCCGCCCGGCCAAAACGGGGCGAAGCTGCTAATTGCTCTGCCTGCTAATCTATTCTAATGCATGGTAATAGAAGCCGAGTTTCTGCCCTGATAACTCCGGCGGTTTATGCTGCGGAACCGCAATCCCCCCGCCCGCCCCTTATCTCTGTCCCCAGGTGGGCTCCTCCCTCCATCCCAGCAATTGTGCCAGCCCACCCCCGAGCCCCACGGGGCGTGGGTGCAAGGGATTTACTGCTCCATCTACCGCCCTACGAAGCCACAAACAGCATCCCTCCCCCATCCTTTGGGGGGTTTCATTTCCCTGAGCCCCTTCCCCAAGTTTCAGCATCCCTGCCCCCTCACTTTGGGAGATTTCATGCCCCTTCGCCTTTCCCCCAGGCCCTTCCCCAAGTTTCAGCATCCCTGCCCCCTCACTTTGGGGGATTTCGTTTCCCCGAGCCCCCTCCCCAAGTTTCAGCATCCCTCCCTGCTGCTTTGGGGGATTTCATGCCCCTTCTCCTTTCCCTGAGCCCCCTCCCCAAGTTTCAGCATCCCTCCCTGCTGCTTTGGGGGATTTCATGCCCCTTCTCCTTTCCCTGAGCCCCCTCCCCAAGTTTCAGCATCCCTCCCTGCTCCTTTGGGAGATTTCATGCCCCTTCTCCTTTCCCCCAGCCCCCTCCCCAAATTTCCAGAGCTGTGGGTTGTCTTGGCCCTGCTAATCTTGTCTGGAGGAGGCGGGGTTGGAGCATCAAACGCAACTAGGAGTAGCCCAGATCCTGTCCTGGATCAAGACAGGCTAAGAGACAATGATTTTCTATTTCTCCCATCTCCAGGGGTAAATCTGAGAACTCCCAGCCCAGCCAGAGCCCATGGCAAGCCAGGCTGTGCCTGCAGGCAAGAGTCAAACTGAGAGAATGGAACAGATAACAAATTTGGGGTCTGAAATCTAAGATGGGATGCAGGCAAGAGTCAAACTGGAAAAACTGAACAGATCAACAAATTAGGGATCTGAAATATAAGATGGGGTGGAGGCAAGGGTCAAACTGGAAAAACTGAACAGATCAATGAATTGGGGGTCTGAAATCTAAGATGGGGTGGTCCCGAGCACCGGGGCTGAGGGGAAGGTTCAGAGATGGCCCCAAGGACCAGCCCAGGTCATGCATGGCCAGGGACCAGCGATTTGAGCATGGGCTGGAGCCTGAGATGAACGCGAGAGTTTCACATGCAAATCCCTGGAAATTTGGACCCTTTGGCCGGTGAAGGAGTGGAAATTGTTTGCTGGCACGGGGAGAAGGGGGGTGTGGGAATGAGGGAGGGGTTCTGTGGAAGGTGATGTTGAAATCCACCGCTCCGCTGGTTGTTATGGAAAAGAGGAATTCCTCAGTGAATCACAGGATCATGGAGTCATGGACAGGCTCGGGTTGGAAGGGACATTAAAGATCACCCACGGGCAGGAACGCTTCCACCACACCAGGGTGCTCCAAAGCTCACTCAGCCTTGGACACTGCCAGGGATCCAGAGGCAGCCACAGCTTCTCTGGGCACCCTGTGCCAGGGCCTCACCACCCTCAGAGCCAAGAATTCCTTCCAAAAATCCATTCCTAAATAATTTCCTGCTGTAGAAGCAGCCTGAAAACAGCCAGCAGCTGTGTGTGACAGATGGGGATCTCCTCCCTCCATCCTCTGACCCTTCCCAACCTCCTGCAAGGGTCAAAGACACAAGGAAAGGACATCTCTGAAGCTGCAGGGTCTCTGCTTTGCTGCCCCTTCAATCACAGCCCTCCAGGTCCTTTTGCTGCTGAACTTACCAGGCACAACACGAGCCCGGCAGCTTAAGCAGGAGAATCTCAGAGCACAAAAATCTCAGTGCACAAAAATCACAGGCAGGAGGCAGAACTCGAGCTAAAGGCATGAGAACTGCACTCAGTCCAGGGCACTGAGGTGGTCCACAGAAAAAGAATCCCAGGAATCCACCTGGAATCTGCCTTTTGCCATCTGCCTGTGAATGGCTGAGCTTCAAATGAAGATGGAAAAACCCCTAGAGGCTCAGCTGAAGGCTACCTGAGTAATACAAGCTCCTGTCTCTGAGGAGGCACCAAATAACTTTCCCCACACTGAATTCACTTAGAATCATTTTAAAGAAAATTAAAAGAAGAAGAAAGAGAGAGAAAGGGAACGAGGCTGCTAGATAAGGCAAGTAATTAATGAACAAAATTACTTTTCCCAGAGAGCATCCTATCATGGTGGCTCCTATTCATGCTAATAGTATTTGTGAATGTCTTCCCCAGAAGCTGGGTTGATAACACCTACACTCTCCCGTGCACCTACATGCTCTCCTCTGCAAGGACTGATGCAAATAATCTGTTCAAAGGGGCTGAGGTTCTTTGTTCCTGGCCTAATTCAGAGCATCATCCCCGAATTCTTCGTGGGAGCTTCTCTCGAGTAACTCCAAGGAAATGAATTTGGTGTTTTCCCTGTCACTGTGGTCCAAATGTCAAATATCTGTTAGTGAAGATGATGGGAGATGCCCTTGCCTTCAGAAAAGTCAAATTTGGGGTGTCCTACTCAGAGACTGGGGCTGATTGGAGGTGCTGAAGCTTCCTCAAGGCTGCAGTGAGACCTGGAAGTCATCCAGGCAGAGGGTTTGGTGCCACTTCAGCCTTGTCTCTTAAAAGGCAAATGAAGATCTGTGTTCAAGGATGATCTGTGTTCAAGGAGGTTTTCTAGAAGGTCAGAGAGCCATGAGAAGGGCACTGTAAGGAGTCCCCACTCACAAAGACACTGAATCCCTGCCAGGCTCAGCCAGCACCTCATTTCATTGCTCTTTTGCTGTCAGCATCTGCTGTCCTGCCTTGGGGGAGCACAGCAAGGAGAGGAAAAACATTCCCACAGGATAGACTGATCAGACTGAACACTTTTCATCCAAATCCCCCATGCTTAGAAACCTCTGGAGCAGTTTTACCCAGGAAGGTGCAAGGCAGAGGAGATCCCACAGAGTTTCTCAAACCAGATTCTCCCAATCCACTGCTCCTTTTGATCTTCACCAATATCTCTATTTTCACACTGCTGATAAGCTCCTTTCCTCCTCATCCATCCACCCATCCCCCATCCATCCATCCATCCATCCATCCATCCATCCATCCCTCCATCCCTCCATCCCTCCATCCATCCTTCTGCCCATGTCCCCCAGCAGCAGAGCACTGATGGGTGCTGTAACTCCAGTATTTGCTCCTGGCAGAGACAATTCCTCCCTCTGGGCCCAGACTTTTCTGCAGGAAAAGCAGAATTTCTGCAATGAGCAGCCAGAAAAGCCACAGGATAGCACAGAAGGAGTTGCATTGGGTCCCCATTACCACACAGGCCTGGGAAGGGAGTCTCCAGAAGCTCCATGGCTCTGGTGGGAGAGGAGACTGTGCAGGGAACTGGGAAAAATAACCCAAGGAACCTCTGGGCCCAGGCTTGGCTTTCCCTGTGGGGTGTGAAATCAGTGGGATGGGATTTGCTACCTGAAAAAGGCACCCATGCACCTCCACCAACCAAACCATGCCTGGAGCTCTGGATCCATCCTTAAGCTATTTGTTTCCTTGGAGCAGGGAAAAAGGCTGGGCTGAGCTGGATGCACAGTTTTCAACAGGTGAACAGAGACCAGAAATAAGGAGAAGCTGTGTTTCCATGGCAGCTTTCAGACGCTCACATGACCAATGCACAGGCTTTGGATCAGAGCTGCACTTCCCAGCTACTTAAATCAGCATTTCTCCCCAACTCTGACCAAAACAATAAGAATTCTGCCTTTCACACTCCAGCTCCTTCTAGGAAAGGGAATTTGGGGGGCAGAATGATAAGAGGAAAAATAAAGCAAGGAGGATTTTCATTTCAGTCTCACTGCCTTTCTCTTCCCAAACCTGATCCAGCCAAAAAACTCAGGGAACAAGCTGAGTTTCTCTCTTCCTAAGCCTCCTCTCGAGCTGGCTCTGCAGAGAGGTTGGGAGTGGAGGGAGGATCCATCCAGAGCCAAGCCATAAGAAGCAGAAACAGAAAATTATGGGTCTCCAAAACACCCTAAAACCAATCCTGGCTTCATCTCTCTGGTAGTTTCAACTTGCAGCCAAAAGGAATTATTATTCATTATTAATGATAATAATAATAATAATAATAATAATAATAATAATAATATTAATAATAATAAGTTACTAATTATTACCAATAATTATTATAATAATAATTATAATAATATAATTATTTTTATTTTAATTATTACTATGTTAGGAGCAATTCTCCTGAACCAATCAGGTCAGGCACACCCCACCTCACACTGGGAAGCACTTCCTGACCCGAGGCTACACCAGGAACCCCAGCTCATGCTCCAGCTGCCAGGAAAATGCTGTCAGCAGTTGATGGATGGATTTCCCCCCATCTGTGCATGGCTGGAGGGGTGAGTTAAGCACTGAGATATCACTGTGGTGCTGTGGGTGACCTCCAGCAGGCTGGGCTGTCGGATGCACAGTGATGGATCCATCCATTACACATTCCAGGTGTCTCTCTCCCAGGCTCGTTTCCTGGTTCCCTGCCCTTTAAAAGCATGGAATTTTTGGACACAGCTTGCGTGGTGCTGCTCTCTGGGCACACCTGGGAATGCTGGGTGAGCCAGACAGGGGGATGTGATGGGAGTAACCACGGCAAGAGGTTATTCCTTCTGGCTGAGGCAGTGCTGTGGCATTCCCATTTTCTGAAAAATCCCTTCGCCCAGGATTTTTCCCCTGGGAAGCTGAGAAGCCTCAGAGAAAAAGGAAAACAATTTTTAGCTCATTTGATTCTCCTGTGTTGTGCTCATGTGGAATGTGTTTGGAGATTGTTTACCCACAGGTGATTGTTTCTTTGGGTTTCTGTGAGTTGTTTTCACTCTTTGGCCAAGCAGTGCCAAGCTGTGTCAGACTCTGGAGACAGTCACGAGTTTCATTATTATCTTTTTAGTTTTGTGTAAGTATCTTTTCTGTATTCTTTAGTATAGTATAGTTTAGTATTCTTTAATATAATATAGTATCATAAAATAATAAATTAGCCTTCTGAGAACGTGGAGTCAGATTCATCATTCCTCCCTTCATTGGGCACCCCACAAACACAACACAGTGCTACAACACAGGAGGGATCCAGTGTGGGTAGGTGGTTGGAAAAGGCTGGGAATGCTGAAGGAGGCAGGAATTCAGGTGCAGTTTCATGATGTTGTCCCTCATCCACCTATACGAGACATCTTCTCCCAACATGATAATTTGTGATGGACAGGAGTCCAACTATGCATTTGAAGGGCAAAAATGTCCTGCTTGAAGTCCTTCAGGATCAACATCCAATCCAGAGTCCTGGATTCAAGCTATCCATCTTATGGGTTGGTGGCAGAATTCAGTTTTTTAATTGCACCTCCCAGTTTTCAGTCTTTCCTTCCAGGTAATAAGCAGCAGGACAAGGGGAAATAGCCTCAAGTCGTGCCAGAAGAGGTTCAGGTTGGATATTAGGAAAAGTTTATTCATTAAAAGAGTGGTTAAGCATTGGAACTGTCTTCCCAAGAAAGCGGTGGAGTCACCATCCTTGGAAATGTTAAAAAAATGAGTGGATGTGGCACTTGGCTCTATGGTTTAGTGGGCAGGGGGGTTTAAGACAAAGTTTGAGTTTGATGATCTTTGAGGTCTTTCCAACACGATGATTCTGTGATGCCCCAGCAGTGGAGAAGGCTTTTATCTCAAACTTCAGAAGTGTCCATGTTAGACTGGCAGATGCAGGGGACAAAGGGTGCTCGGTGCAGGCTCTGCCCTACCCCTGCCCCTTCCCCTTCTCCTGTGTATCCATCCCTCCAGCTCAGGGTGTTAAGTGCCATTGGAATCAGGTGCTGTGCAGGAGGTGAAGGTGTTATTATCCAAGCCACTGGTTCCAATGAGATTATCCAGCCTAATGGAGCAGCTTGCGTGGACCTCCTCTAAGCCTGAATTTTCACTGTCAGAGGATCCCCAGTCAAGTGGAAAATTAGAAGGAGAAGGGAAGACAGGGTTGTGGAGGGGATGATTAAGTCCTCTAGAAATTAATTCATAACTAGAGAAATGGAAATAATAACTCCCCAAGCCAATGGACAATCCCCAGAAAACATATTTCAATTTGGAAGCCGGCTCTGCTGCCGGTGCATCGTTTGCTTTCTGGCTCCTGCTGCTTCACTGATTTAATTTTCCACCCAAGGTGTTGACTTTGTCCTGGGATTGTGGCTCCTGCCAAGGCTCGAGTGGCTCAGAGTCCTCTCACTACTGCTGGTTGCCCAACCTGCACTGCCTGCTGTTGGGAGCACTGGCTTGAAGGGAAAGGCCTCACTTTTTAATTCTCTTTGGCTTTGGTTGTTTGCTCTTATTTTTATTCTTCCCCACAGGAATGGATCCCAGTATCCAACAGGTTTAGAGAAGCTCTTGTGCAAAGCACACTAAGGCTTGGTGGAGTTCACAGCCAACACCAGTTCCACCCTGATAGTAAAATGTTTGTGTGCCTTTGGTGGGCTGGGATCCCACACACTGTCCAAGGGCAGGACAGGACCTGGTCAGAGCCTCTGGACTCTCAGAGCTGTTGTGTGAAGCAGCTTCTAAGCACAGCTGGATATTTAATTCAAAGCCAGCATGGCGTTATTTAATTGCAGTGATACAAGCAGCAGATTTGTCCCCTGTTGTCAGAGATATCACAGCACAGGTTCATAAATGGTTTCTTGTAACCTGACTCCCAAAACCACATCCTCAGCCATGAAAAGCCAGATCTCTTTCCCAAAATCTGTGTGGACCTCAGAAATGGCAAAATAACAATGCAGAGATTTTGGTTACAGCCTAGTCCAGTGGGAGGTGTCCCTGCCCATGGCACAGGGTAGGAATTGGGTGATCTTTGAGGTCTCTTCCAACCCAAAACATTCTGGGATTTTATGATTCTGTGCCAGGACTGTGGGTTCAACTGAACAGCCACACTAAATTGGGACATCTGGCTGAGTCAGGGAGAGAGGATCTCCAGCTGAACCTTCCATCTCAGGGGCTCCTGAGCTCAGACCTTCTCAGCCTGGCTGAGTTTGCACACACAGCCACCCCGAGACGGCCTCAAAATGGGGTTGGAGAGAGTTAACAATTGTTTACCTGATTCCCCAGTGCAGTTCTGCGAAATGTTACTGCTTCCCAGAGGCACAAAATATAATTTTGCCTTAAAGGTTAATAGTATTCGACTCGCTGAGGGAAGAAAGGAGTGCTCAGGAAGCTCTTTCATTCAGATCCCAGCCTGCTGCACTTCAGGTGGTACCCAGGGCTCTGGTCATTGAGGGGAATTGGCCTCTCCTGGCCAAACCCTGCTCTCCCTCTCCTCCTGCTCTTTAGCAAGAAAGATCTCTTTCCAGAGATTCAGAAGCTTCTAGCACTGAATTTAAATTAAAGGTACTACTCCTGACCTGAGGCAAGAGTCAGCCCCTTACTCATGCAATGCCAGAGGTATCTCTGTGCTTTGTGAGGATTTATCAACCCTAATAATGATAAATTCTCCAAAACAGAGGGGGAAAAAAGCCCAATCCTTGTGGCAGGGAGAAAGTTGAGTCCTCATGCCCAGAGGCCAGCCAAGAACACCCTCAGTAGAATTTGGGGGTACAGATGCAGGTCAGAGGATGTTGCACCCACAGCTACCAGGCAACTGGAGACTGGGAAAATGCTTCCCTGAGGAAGCTTAATGTGCTTTAAACCTCTCCCAGAAGGAAAGGATGCTGGAAAACAAAGCTGCTCCCAGTTTATGTGTAACCATTCCAGCTGCTGTGGTCCACTTGCTTCCTGCAGCCACAGAGGGTTTAGCTGAATGTCTGATCACAGTTTCTCATCAGGCAGAAGCTCTCTGGGTCCTCCTGGGCTGTGGGTGACACCTCAGGGTGTTTGTTGCCTCTGAAGCCTGTTCCAGGGTGGTTGTGGATGTCCCTGGCTGGATCAGACACTGCCTGATCACATTCAGCCCTCCCAGGCTGCCTCAGCACCCTGATCCTCCGGGATCCCAGGCTCCTGGTGGTGTCTCCTCATGTTTCATCCCAAACACAGCTATGGGAACACCAGGCTGGCCTGGATGGATTCAGGGCTGTGTTTAATGGCCAGTGTGTGAGTCTGAGGCACAGATGAGGCTCAGAGAACCTCTGCTCCACTCTTGCTCCTGCTCTCAGCTCCCTGCTGCCTCCCCAAGCCCTGCTCTGGGCTTGGATCACTCAAGGCTGCCAGTTGCCCTTTGCCCAGCTGGTAGCCACAGACAGAAAAGAAGAATAACCACTGGGACAAACATAAGCTGCAGGGCACTCCCCAGGCTCCATGAGCCTCCCAACAGATCCATCACCTCCCCCAGCAGCTCGGGAGAGGATGTGAGCCATGAAAGGCAGCAGAAGTTAATCCTTGTGCTGTACAAACCAGCCAATAATATGCAGGAGGTTTCCTATTAACCACCACACATCCAGACAATTACTCTGATTGATTCCAATCAGGTTTTACACCAGGCTTTATCCATCAGCACAAAGCTTCCCTGCCTGTTAATATCATGGGGAAAACCATTCCTAATGGAGGCTGCCAAAGTCTACAGCATCAGCATTAAGCAGTCACAAGAACTGATGAAGCAAACGCAGCCTTGGGATGGCTGGGGGTTTGCAAACTGCAAGGAAAGTGCAATAAAAAAATCTATTGGAGCATCCACACAACGCCAATAACTCTCCCTGTGCTCTGAATGGATTTCTGTTCTGATGGGAAGGAGTGGAGAGGTACCTGGAGGTAGATGTTCTCCTGCAATCAGGGTTATTACACGTGGGGGATGGATGGATGGATGGATGGATGGATGGATGGATGGATGGACAGAAGATCTGTTTTTTTCCCTGCTGCCTTTTAGAGGGAACTTTTCCCTCTGTCCATTCCAGCAGAAATTCTGTAATCTTTGTGTTTTCTCTTTTTGACACATCTGCAGCAGGCACAGTGACCAAAAGGAGGGTGCTGGATGTAAGAAACAGAGATATCCGTCAACTTTAGAGACATAAATTACTTTCTTAATTATTTTTGCCCTCTACCCCCTGTCCTGATGCCAAAAATCTCTGTGCAGCAGAGGATAAGGTGCACGAGGAGGATGCTCTGCTTTAAACTGTTCAACCTTGAACTGTTGCTGCCAGAAGCAGCATAAAAACATAAAATCATAGAATATCCTGAGCTGGAAGGGACCCTCAAGGATCACTGAGTCCAAAAGGAAAGTCCCTGTGGGAGACCCTGCATGGTGAGAGTGATAGGACTTTCCTCCATAGGGTGGCCAAGCCATCCCAAAAACCACACTGAGCACACCAGAGCCTTCCAACCCCAAACACAGCCCTAAAACCAGCCACAAAATCTCTCCACAGAACCAGCAAATCAGTGACACAGTAGGTCCAGCCCAATAGCTCTGCCTGCAGCAGCTCCTTGGACCCCTCTTAGTTTATTCACCCCAAAAATCTGAACCTGGGGCCAACACCCCAAGTCACCCCCTCTGTGTTTTCCTGGCATCTCCTTGATGTTCTCCAGCCCCCTCCTGGATGCTTTATTGATGTGTTGCTGCCTCTCCTATTAGGGAAAGTACTCCAGAAGCAAACGAATGCCCGTGTCAGGGATTTCCCTGGTGGCAGTCTCAGGTGACAGGTTCACTCCCAAGCAGCCACTCTGCAGAATCCCTGTCCCACACTGATATTCCCTCCCCCAATCTGTTAATTGTTTGCCCCCAGCACGTGGATTTAGCTGTTTTGGCCATAATGATGAGATGTTCCTCAGGCTGCTGTTAAATAAGACTTTCATTCAGAATCATGGGTAGGAGGTGGGCAGTTGTCCTTGCTCATCCCATGGCTGAATGTGTGCCAGTATGGATTAAAGTCTTCCCAGCACTTTATCTCCTTGTATTTTCAGTTCAACAGCACTAAGCTACCAGCACTGCACCTCCAGTAGATGTCTGTGATCACCTTTACACACTGTCCTCCCCCAACATCAGCTTCTGCTTATTTTTTCCCCTGACTTGATCAGTTTCCCCCCTTTTTCTATCCTTTCTTACCCAGGAGGAAAAATACCCAACACTTTCAAAGTGCTATCAATATCACAAAACACTTTTCTGACCGAAGCCCTGGGTTATTTTGTCAGATGTTGAGGAGAAAAAGCAATGGCAAACAGCCCAGAGCACTGATCAGAAAACCTGGTTCAGCTTATTAATTTAACACCTGGCATTGGCTGCCTTGTGCAGCAAGGTCCATAATATGGATTCCAAATAATTAGAGGAAGGTCAGGGGCAGGTACAGACCTTCTGCCTGCACTGAGGCAGCCAGCTCAGGGACAGCAGGTGGGAGATGCTGACCTCAGATTTATGTAGGGGTCTCATTTCTAGTCAATGATTCAATACCTAATTAAAGCATGTGCAGCACCCACGGAGGGGTTTGTTGGAGCTGCTCTGAGGAAGCACCAATTGGACCAGAACTTTGTGAGAAGCAAATCCCTATTCCCACCCAGGAATGTCCCACTCTCAAACAGCCCCTGAGGTACAGATTTTATTTTTTTGTGCTTCTGTAACAACCTTGAATTGTTTCTTCTGATTTCATGATGTTTAAAGGAAAGAATCAGAGATTTCTGCCTGTAGCCTTGCCAAGGAGGACAAGGACAAACTGGAATGCTCAGCCAGGCCCAGCCTATTTATTCCAGCCCAAATGCCTTCCCTGGGCCCAAAAACCCCAAAATTCAGAGGAGAAATCCTTATATCTGAGGAGTGACAGTGCCAGTTTGCAGTGACACATACATAGACCTGGGTGGAGGCAGGAGAGAGACTAAGAGAGCTCTAAAGATATTTAATAACTTAATTCCTCTGGAACAAGAATCGTGATGCATCCTGAGAAACTCTTCTAAGGACCTTTTCTTGTAACACATGAGGAAATTCTGTGGGATGCTGGGTGATTCAGGTGTTCGATGATTATTTCCATCTTGCTGCAAGGTTGGTGTTTCTTTCCTTGCAGCTTCCCTGCATCCCTTCAAACACAGCTCAATCCCAGTTTGTGTTTTCTTTATGGATTCTTTTCCTTACTTTCCCCCTCAGGTCTTTGGTAATTACAAGGAAAGGGGATCCTCAGCACTGAGGAGGTGGCTGGGAAAGAGGAGCCAGCAGCAGTAGCAGCAGCAAGTCATATCCCTCTCTGGCACAATAAACTGATCCTGTTAAAATAATTCTTCTTTATTCCCAGTCTGACCAGAATGGGTCATCCCAGAGCTCACAGTGATCACAGATCTCACCAGACATCCACATTCAGGGTTTTCTCAAACCTACGATTAAGTCTGAGATCCAGCAGGATCCATGCAGTAATTCCCTGAAGGCTTCCTGCAGCTCAGCTCAGGGATTTCTCCACCCTCCTATCTCTCACGACCTTGTCACAGTGAGTGGCAGGTTGAATTTCAGACCAGCTGGTGGCTGTGACATTGACACACCTCACGCTGGAATCGTTTAGATGAGCGGATAAAGTTGTCTTTCAAAATCCACCCTTTAAGTATCCCCCATCACACATCCAAAGGAAATCCATAAATCCAGCACATGTCCTGCCTGCATGCCAGGGGGGAGCAAAAGTTTGAGTCACCTTTTTTTATTTTTCAGGATGTAGACCCTGAGGTCCACAGGAGAAACATCACTTGCCCATGGAACCTGGAGTTTTAGAGGGAAACCAGGAATCCTGATGCCTGGTCTGCAGGGAAAAGACCACTTCATAATGAACCCAGCACGATAGCACTGATCCAAACTTCATCAGCTGCAATCAAAGGCAGGAAAACAAAGGAGGGGATGGAGGGACACAGCAAAAATGAGAGAGTGGAGATGAGCCCAGCACACATTTTAATGGGGATTTGGACTCCCCGCTGCTGCTGCTGAAAGGCTTCTGCAACAATCTTGGCTTCCCCTTCCTGGATTTACTGAGCTAATCAAACACAATTCATTCTGGACTGTGAGCCAACAAAACCCACAGCTGGTGAGAGGCAGTTTGGGAGCAGGAGCACGGGGTGGCTGGATGGGAGAGATCCTCTCTGCAGGCAGCACAGGGAAATGGCCAAACACCAGCCCAAAGAGCCAGAGCAGCCAACCCTGCCAAGAGCAGAGCCAAGGCCACCTCCAAGGAGTGCAGGGCATGGGGAAGAGCAGTTTGGTGGCTCCATGTCTGCAAAGGGTGTCCAGACTCCTCCTGGATGGATGGGCATGGCCAAGGTGCTCACCAGGCTCTACATCAGCAGCTCTGGGTCAGTGCTGGGGACTGGACTAGCAAGGACACAGGTCAGGGGGTTTTCATGTGCAAAGTTGTGTTGGAGAGGCTCTTGAAAATGCAGGAAAGTAGAAATGGCTGTGCCAGCTCAGCCCAAACATCCATGGAGCCGTTCATTCATTCTCCCGCTCCAATGGCGGGAAAAAAACGACAAAACAAAGAAAATAAAGTGAAAATTCTCCTGGTTTAAGCTCCCAGCTTCCAGCCAGCACTGGCAAGGGACTGCCTGCCCTGGAGCCTGCACTGATGTCATTGTATTGAACAGCTCTCAACAGATCTTTCTTTCATTAATTTGTCTAATTGCTTTCCAGCCAGTTGTGTTGCTGATCTCCATAATGTGCCTCTCAGTGCTGCAGAGATGAATGATACACTGTATGAAAATGTCCTTTCTTCTGTTTGTTTTAATATTCCGCTTGATAATCTCATATAAAGTTCCCCAGATCTTGTGTTATGAGAAATGGGCAGTAATCATCCCCCTCTTCACTGTCTTCATTGCACTCCTGATTGTCTGGATCTATTGTGGCCCTCTCAGTCATCTCTCTTTTAAGATGAAAATTGCCAAGTCACACAATCTCTCTCCTTGTGTACCTCTGACAATCCTCAAAACCCCTCTCTAACACAAATTACCTTTTCTACTTCATTCTTCACCCGTTTTTAGCCCTTTTATAAATACACCAAACACCCTCAGCAGACATTCCCATGGGACCCTCTCAGAGACTCCCTCCCTCCACCACAACCCTTTATTCATGGTCTTTATTTCCCACCTTTGAACTGGCTGCTGATCTATCAGAGGACTCATCTTCCTGTCCCATGACAGCATTGTTGAGGTTCCTAGCTATGGGAAAAGCATAAATTCCTTTGTATTAACCACATCATCCCTATCACATGGACTTTGATTTATTTAAAGAGCAATAATTGACTCGTGACACCCACCGCCCTCCCCCAGCGTGTCATGTGGTTTTTTTTATTCATCTATTCTTAATCACGGCTCAACCAAATTAATGGGAATAAAAATATTCCATAGAATCATAGAATCCCAGAATGGTGGCTTGGAAGGGATCTTAAAGATGATCTAATTCAAATCCCTCTGCCATGGCTGCCTTCCACTGTCCCAGGTTGCTCCAAACCCCATCCAGCTTAGCCTGGAACACTCCCAGGGATGGGGCAGCCACCACCTGGATTCAAATTTCATGGTTTCAAATTCCAGATCTTGAACCTCTCAGGAGTTTGATTTAAAAAAAAAAAAAACAACAAAACCAAATATATATGTTTTCCACACTTCATTCTTCCATAAAGGCCAGAATAGGCAATGAGGTGCAGAGATTTAATAACATGCCAATTTCACACCAGAGTTTCCCAAGATCTTGCAGTGAACATCATTTTTATGCTGTAAAAGCATTTTTTTGCTGAGTCCTCAGCAGCAGCCACTTCAGACAGCTTGTGCCCTTTGGAAAGTAAACTTCCGGGGGAACCTCGTTAAATTTTAATCAGTTATTTTTATGAGGTTAGCAATGTGTTTCCTGTGTGGGCTGCCTGATGATTGTTTTGCAATTCACACCCCAGAGTCAGTGATCTTTTTGTTCTTTGGTTTTTTTTGCTTTCATTGAGTGCAACTTCTAATTTTAAATAATGTCTCTTGACTTTGCCATTTAAGTAGGTATTTTAATTCCTTTTTCATTCACTTTTACTATCTTTAGGTCTTTTTTCATAGCTCATATAACTTCACAAGCCTGTTACATGAAGGTTTTATGCAAGATACTGTGAGGCACTGCACCTTTTTTTTTTTACCCTATCTGCTCCTTTTGACAAGCTACTCAATTTTACGTTGCTTCCACTTTGAAGTTGAACTCCACTAATTTCTATTTATTTATTTTACTCTGCCTCCACAGGATTTGAGCACCACGTGGTCGCCCTTTCAGAGCAATGCACTGAATATCTGTGCCCTGCAGCACATCCTGGGAGTAAATCAAGAATAAACCCCCATTTGTGCCTCTTTTCCTGGCTTTACAGGTAGGAGCTCCGAGCATTGTGGCATTTGCTCGGTTGCGTACGAGGCCACTTGAAGTCTCTCATTACCACATTCTCTGCCCTCCCAACCTCTTGCATTTCTCCCAGCGTGTCACTGTCACTGTCACAGCCTTCAAGTGGTCAATAAACCAGCCTTAACACCCTGCCTTTCCCTGGGGACACCTTGTCACTTGTGCGCGCATTGACCTTATTTTCTTTCTTTGATTTTACATTTTCTTTAACATGAAAGCCCTCCCTTTATCATTTTGGCCTCCTCTATTGTTCCTGGGTGATTTATGCCATAAATGAGCTTCCCTTTATCGAGGTTTCAGGCTGTGTATCCCATTAGCATCTTCATTTAAAGCAGACTGTGCACAGGAGCAAGTATATATTTAATTCTGTCTGATTGCATATTCTCACGTGCCTTGATTAAAAGGGACATTCATTGGAATTGATTTTTGATGCTTTAACCTGAATTTTATCAAGTTCCAATCCAATCACCTTCCAAGGATAAAGGCATGTTATGACTTCACCTTTAGACAATGAGTTCCAACCTTTAAAACCTCTTCCTTGCCTAATTTTTATTTAACTGGCAACAAATGTCTTCCTTCCTCTGTCAGTTCCCACTCTTTGAAAAGGTTTCCTTATTCCTTCCAATCTTTTCCTACTCTGTTTTCTTAACTAATGCACTGAAACATTTTATCTGTCCCTGGCTTTGCATTTGAGAAAATGCCTCCATAAAAACATTGATTTTTAGCCTGTAATCTCAACAGTGTGAGTCTTTCCTCCAGGATTTTCCTCCTACTGTCCCCCTGCAACTGGAACCTGTGGCAACCTCTCATTAGTGCACTGAACAATGCCAGGAAATATTCCCTAATCCCGGGGCCAAATGACATGGTCTGATCACAGCCACGTTATTGAACTCCATTAACTTCCAAAACACCTCCTGGAAACCCTCCCTGATCCGTTCCATTCCCAACATGTCCAGGAATTGTTTAAGGAGCGATAGCTGGCCCAAGCCAAACTCCATCCTAATAAATTCTCAGCATTAGGAATTGTCTTCCAGTGTCTCTTAATATTCTATGGAGTTGTTTTAATTCCTGCTGTAAATACATTTTATATGGCCCAGCACCATGGGATTCCTCCCACTGGAGTCCCTCTGATTGTCCTCAGAAACACACAGAGATGTTCTCCTGCCACCAACTAATGGCTTCAAACTGCCAGAGGGCAGGGCTGGATGGGAGATTGGGAATTGGGAATTGTTCCCTGGCAGGGTGGGGAGGGGCTGGGATGGAATTCCCAGAGCAGCTGTGGCTGCCCCTGGATCCCTGGAAGTGTCTAAGGCCAGGCTGGACAGGGCTTGGAACAACCTGGGATGGTGGAAAGTGTCCCTGCCATGGCAGGGGGTGGAACGAGATGGTCCTTGAAGCTACTTCCAAGCCAAACCATTCTATGATTCTGGCAGACCCACACCAGTCTCTTCTTGCCCAAACATCTCTCCCAGCCCACCTGAAAGCCTCTCCTATCTCTGTCTATGGAGGTTTTTTTGGGTGGTTTTTTTTTTTGGTTTTTTTTTTTTTTTTTCCCAATGCAAACAGAAGAGTTGAAGTGTCCTAAGCTGATAGGCCAGGGAAAAGAACCTCCTCAAGCCCAAACATCTCTCCCAGCCCACCTAAAAGCCTCTCCTACCTCTATTTGTGGGTTTTGGTTTTTTTTTTCCCCAAAGCAAACAGAAGGGTTGAAGTGTCCTAAGCTGATAGGCCAGGGAAAAGAACCTCCTCAGCAAGAACACTGTAAAATACAAACCAAGGCAGCAGCAGAAGACACCTGGTCCCCGTTCCCACCCTACAGAGATCTGTCCGTCTGTCCAGCAGTGCAGTGACCCTGGGCCTGCTCTGGACCCCTCCAGGGTTACACCAATGTAACCCTGATCAGATTTTCTGCTCCAGGATTATGCCAGTGTAACACTGTTCAGATTTTCTCCTCCAGGGTTATGCCAATATAACCCTGATCAGGTTTTCTCCTCCAGGATTATGCCAGTGTAGCCCTGACCAGATTTTCTCCTCCAGGGTTATGCCAATGTCGCCCTGATTTTGTAAGACTTTGTTAAGCCTTCTGATGTTTGCATTCTTTCAACAAACTTTCTCACACACAGTTCTGTAAATAACCTATGTTTTGCATTCTTTCATGGAGGTGGAGAGAATTGATGGACCCTTGGTCTGTCCAGTGGCATTGGAGAGGTGGCACTGTCACCCTCCAATCCACTGTCACCTTTGGAAAACTATAAATGTTGGAGTCAGAAAATAAAGTTCTTTTTCTTCTTTTTGTTCCCCTCGAGAGCAGCAGTGTCTGTGTCATCATTTCGTGTCTTATCACAACATGCCAATATAACTCTGATCAGATTTTCTCCTCCAGGATTATGCCAGTGTAACACTGATCAGATTTTCTCCTCCATGGTTACTCCAGTGTAGCCCTGCTCAGATTTCCTGCTCCGTTTGTGTTGGAAAATGTGAGACAACTTCATGCCAAGTATCCCAAAGGGGCAGCTGTAGGAGTGGCTGGCAGGCCAACAAATTCCAATCCACTTTGGGAGAGATGTTTCATCTGCAAATGGGTTGTACATGACAGAGACAAGTTGCTATTTCAGATTTTTAAAGATATGCTATAACACTGCTTGGCCTTAATTTTGGGCTCCAGCAAGCTATTGATTTTTTGATTCTGTATATTATGTTAATGATGTCATGATCATATCAGAGCAGCAATGTACTCCTGCAAAGCTCCAGAGTGCAATATTTAATAGATACTGTTAGTATTAATTGATTTTGCTATAATTCATTCTACTCATGTTTTCACCCTTAAGGGTTGGGTTTTTTGTTGTTTGGGTTTTTTTTTTTGTTTGTTTGTTTTTGTTTTTGTTTTTTTTTATTAGCAGTAAATTCCCTAAACATCCAGGCAGAATGAAAAAGTCAAAGCATTTACTTCTCTTATTTTTTAATTTGGGGATAGGGGAAGTGGGGAAGGCTGTCCTCTCCAGCTCACCCCAATCAATAGCAGATCAAGTAAGACACTCAATAACGGGACTGATGTCCTCCTCAACAGCTCAAGAGGCCACCAAATGATATTTTGTCAATTGGACAGATGAGTTTATGCTGTGAGTCCACTCCTCTTCCTTTCTCATCAGCCCTTTCTGATTCTGATCCAGATGCCCCTGGATCCCTGGAAGTGTCCAAGGCCAGGCTGGACAGGGCTTGGAGCACCCTGGCATAATGAAAATGCCCCTGCCCATGGCAGGGGATGGGACTGGATAATCCTTTAGGTCCCTTTCCACCCAAACCATCCTAGGATTCTGTCATTTTATGATCTTCTATCAGATAAAACCAGGAGGGAATTCTTCAGGTCAGGATTTTTTTTTTTAAATGTCCTTGAAAGCAGAGAGGGGAACAGAGAACAAAGATTTACTGTTGCCCTACAATTCTGGTAAAAATTAACTCCCCACCACACAGGTCCAGGTACACTGAGACCCTGCCCAGAGATACTGCAAAATTCAGAAAATTTTCTGGAAATAAACTTTATGAGGCAATAGCCTCAAGATGGAAAAATCACTTCTGCTTTCTTGGCTAATCATACACTGAAAGTTATTTGTGAGCTTGTTTGCAGCTGGGGCTGGGTGAGGATGAGGAAGGAATCAGGTTGAGTTTCTTGTATCCATGTTTGCATTTTCTCTTCTCCCTGAGAAAAGCACGGAGCTAAAGCTCCTGGCAAGCATCCCAACACCATTCTCCTCCTGTTTTTAACTGGCTGCCTCTTCAGAGGTGCTGGGTGGAAAAGGGCCAGGGGCACCTGCAGAAAAGCCACCTCTGGCCCTGCCACATCTCAGAGATGCAGCAGGTGTTACCTGCTGGTAACACCTTATCAGGCCAGGCAAGCTCTGAGAGACTGGGAGCAGACAAAGCAGGCAAGTGTTGTCTGAACTGAAACCCTGCCCTCGTGCCCTGCACAAAATAACCCCATGCTCCCTGGCAGGGCTGGCTGGCATCCCTTCACACTGGTGTTGGGTGCAGGACGTGTCTGGCTGCCTGTTCCCAGCTCCTGGGGAGCCACAGCCAAGGACAGGTCCAGGGGGGCTCCTGTCCCTCAGCTACAGCTGAGAAAATCTGCAGGGAAATCCTCTTTGTGGTGGGGGTTTGGGTCTGAAAGACAAAAGGAGCTTGGTTTTGTTGTGGTCTCCTCCTCACCTCAGCTCTGAGCCATTACAGTGGGGTTTCCTGAATAAAAGGGACTCATTAATACAGGGGTCCCACTAATCCAGGGGCCTCGTTATTGCTGGTTTTAAACTGAAGGAGGGTCAATTTAGGTGAGATATAGAAAGATTATTTTTTCCAATAAGTGCGGTAAAACACTGGCAGAGGCTGCCCAGAGAAGCTGCAGCCATCCCTGGATCCCTGGGAACATCCAAGGTCAGGCTGGATGGGGCTCTAACCCACCCTCACCCCAAAATATGCACCAAGCTAGCAAGGGAGAAGCCTTCCAGGTATGGGAAGTTAGACTGAGTCAGATTGAGGTTATTTTCCTCACATGTCTCAATTAAAATGTAGATCTCCTCCACTGCCTGGGGCAGAGGGGCAGGAGGCTTTGGGAATGAGATATGGGAGGGAGCAGCAAGGCATGGGGAGTGTTTGCTTCATCCCTGCCTGCCTTAACCCTTCTGCTGCCGCCCCTGCTCTGACAGAAGGGGGTTCCTTGGGATAATCAAGGAATTGCACGTGTGTTTGCACCTTGTCATGTCTGCCAAGGCTCCTTCTGCTCTAATTAAACAAACTCAAAACCTACTCAGACACTCGTGAGATGAAATTATTATTTTTGTGCTTTATATATGCTTTATACATGCTTTATATATGCTTTCTACATATATATATTTATATATTTTACTGCATTTTTATATATTTATATATATTTTACTGCATTTATATATGTATTTATATATTTTACTGCATTTATATATGTATTTATATATTTTTCTGCAGTCATCACATCCAGCTCCCTACAGGACTTCTGCAATCCACCCCTTGTCCAAAATACTTTAAGCCTCAGGATCTCACACCCACTCACCTCAGGTTAAGAGGAATGTGCTCAGAAAAAGTCCTTGTCTCCACTGTCTGCAGAGACAGGAAACCGAGGAGCAGATGAGATAAACCCCATCCTAAGTAATTTGTCCAGAATCATGCAAGGTACCACGGCAGAGCAAGGAAATTAATTCTGCTCTCTCTTGCCTAAGGAAAATCCTGTAAGCAGTGGATGATGCTGATGTTCTTTTCTCAATGTACCAAGGGCTTCAGGACGTGTTTTCTCCAGCCAGAACCTGTCCCAGATCTTGTCTTACAACAGTGACTCAGTCCTTCAGCCCACAGCAATTCCCACTTCCCTGACCTCTCAATCCCTTTATCCAGGCTAGGCAGGATCATCCTCCAGCTCCTCCACTCTGTCCCAGCAGAGCTTTCAGCATTTCCCCTCCTCCTCGGAATATTTATCTCAACTTTTCCTCAGTTTCCTCTTTATTTTTTTTTTTGCCACAAGACAACCAACAAAAAGACGTGCTAATTGCTGGTGAAATTTCCCGGGCAGGGAAGAAAATGTAGGAGGGAAATGAAAAGAAACCTGCTCTTCCTTCCATTTCTGGGTGGATGCTTTCTTGCAAGAAACAGCCAAGCTGTTTGCTCTGGGGCTGCCCCATATCCCCATAGCACAAAAGGAAGCAGTGGCAGGAGAAATTCAGAGCCAACACCTCTGTTCTTCACTGGGAATTTGGCCTTCCCTGCAGAGGATGGCAAGAAAACACGTTTTCTTTGAATATCCTGGTTTCTTGCATCCATATCTGAAGTTGGAAACAATGGAAGAGAAGGTGTTCAAGAAAACAGGAACATGAGCAGTTCAGAGCCACCCACCAAACAAAAGAAGTGCAGATGTTGCTGGGGTTAGGAAGAAAAAGGCTCTGAGGAGGATCCCCCACAAAACAAAGCCCCACAGCAGGATGACAGAATCAGCTCCTGTGGACTCTCAGAAGCTCCCTCTGGAACCACAGTCCTGCTTGGAAGGGAATCCTCAGTTGGAAGGGCCCCACAAGGATCATTCAGTCCAACTCCTGAGCCTGCACAGCCACCCCAAGAATCACACCATGTGCCTGGGAGTGTTGTCCAAGCTCTTCTTGAACTCTGGCAGGTGGTTGAAACACAGACAGCAGCTAAAGAAATTTATGTGCATTAAAGCAGATAGAAAATCTACATTTTGTTCTTTAAGACTATATCAATTGTTTCTTAGATGTGGTTGAAGTTATAGTTCAGCTCTACTTTTTATTTGACTTTTCAGTACATGAAATGCAAATAAGTAGTTTGGCAGATAGCTAAATAAATTATGTCTGGGAAATCAGTTATTGCACTTCAACTCTTAATGTATGCTTAAACTTTAGACTTGGAAACTTTATAGTTGTTCCTTGTTTTTCACTTCATTTCTAGTTCTAAAAATTTGCATTATAAAGAATACTGAAGATGGCTATTGAGTTCAGTTATTTCTGAGAAGGCCCTTAGATTTTCATGGCTGTCCCAGTCCCATATGGAACTGCCTTCTCTTTGACTGAGGTTCCCTGCAGTTCCATTTGGCTGTGTGCTACAGAAGAGTCACTGGGTTTCACTATAACAAAGACTGCATTTCAGTAGTTTAAAAAATTGATCCTTGTTGTTACAATTTAAAAAAGCACTCAGATGGGGCTTTGTTAACAGCTATTGTAAATTTTTTTAATAGTCCCACTTGTATAGAGGGGCCATCATTTCACATTATGAGCACACAAGAGTGGAGCTCAGGCAGTGGGATATGCTGTATGTTTAACACTTCAACTCTTGTGCCTCCTATCTAATCAGACAGATTTTAAAGGGCTCACACACAGTTGATACAAAGAAAGAATTTTATCTTCCAGCTGGCCTATATATGGTCTATACATGCTTTATATATGCTTTTTACTTATATATATTTATATATTTTACTGCATTTTTATATATTTATATATATTTTACTGCATTTATATATGTATTTATATATTTTACTGCATTTATATATGTATTTATATATTTTTCTGCAGTCATCACATCCAGCTCCCTACAGGACTTCTGCAATCCACCCCTTGTCCAAAGTACTTTAAGCCTCAGGATCTCACACCCACTCATGAAGTGAGGAGCTGTTACTCCTGTCCTACAAACAAGGGACTAAAACACAGTGAAATTAAGGATTGGAGTAATTTTAAGCTGGGCATTGTTTGAAATGGTCGTTTAAGGTTCCTCAGTAGCTACTAAAAGAAACTGGCACTTCCAGAGGGCAATTATTCCACTGCTTTCAACACCTCAGGTTAAGAGGAATGTGCTCAGAAAAAGTCCTTGTCTCCACTGTCTGCAGAGACAGGAAACCGAGGAGCAGATGAGATAAACCCCATCCTAAGTAATTTGTCCAGAATCATGCAAGGTACCACGGCAGAGCAAGGAAATTAATTCTGCTCTCTCTTGCCTAAGGAAAATCCTGTAAGCAGTGGATGATGCTGATGTTCTTTTCTCAATGTACCAAGGGCTTCAGGACGTGTTTTCTCCAGCCAGAACCTGTCCCAGATCTTGTCTTACAACAGTGACTCAGTCCTTCAGCCCACAGCAATTCCCACTTCCCTGACCTCTCAATCCCTTTATCCAGGCTAGGCAGGATCATGCTCCAACTCCTCCACTCTGTCCCAGCAGAGCTTTCAGCATTTCCCCTCCTCCTCGGAATATTTATCTCAACTTTTCCTCAGTTTCCTCTTTATTTTTTTTTTGCCACAAGACAACCAACAAAAAGACGTGCTAATTGCTGGTGAAATTTCCCGGGCAGGGAAGAAAATGTAGGAGGGAAATGAAAAGAAACCTGCTCTTCCTTCCATTTCTGGGTGGATGCTTTCTTGCAAGAAACAGCCAAGCTGTTTGCTCTGGGGCTGCCCCATATCCCCATAGCACAAAAGGAAGCAGTGGCAGGAGAAATTCAGAGCCAACACCTCTGTTCTTCACTGGGAATTTGGCCTTCCCTGCAGAGGATGGCAAGAAAACATGTTTTCTTTGAATATCCTGGTTTCTCGCATCCATATCTGAAGTTGGAAAAAATGGAAGAGAAGGTGTTCAAGAAAACAGGAACATGAGCAGTTCAGAGCCACCCACCAAACAAAAGAAATACAGATGTTGCTGGGGTGAGGAAGAAAAAGGCTCTGAGGAGGATCCCCCACAAAACAAAGCCCCACAGCAGGATGACAGAATCAGCTCCTGTGAACTCTCAGAAGTTCCCTCTGGAACCACAGTCCTGCTTGGAAGGGAATCCTCAGTTGGAAGGGCCCCACAAGGATCATTCAGTCCAACTCCTGGTGCTGCACAGAACATCCCAAAAATTCCACCCTGTGCATGAGAGTGTTGTCCAAACTCTGCCTGAACTCTGGCAGGCTTCATGCTGCCACCATTGGCCTGTGGAGACGGTTCCAAAAATACCCAATTCTTGTATCCAAAAGTAAATAATAATGATAATGATAATGGTAATGATAATGATAATTATAATAATTATTACTATCATTATATAATAATAATTGTATATATAATAATAATATAATATAATATAATAATTTAATATAATAATTATTATACCAATTCTTGTGTCCAAAAGTAAATAATAATGATAATGGTAACGAAAATGATAATAATAATTATTATAATGATTATATAATGATCATATAATAATTATTATAATGATAATAATAATTATTATCATCCGATAATAATAATTGTATAGATAATAATATAATAATATAATATAATAATTTAATATAATATTTATTATTATTACCATTATAGTAACTACTATAACAATAGTTATTATTACAATTATCTTATTAATAATTATATTATAATTAATTACATAAATAATTAATTATATAAATAATTATATTAATTAAGTTTAATTAAATTCCATAATTCTATAAATTAATTATACTTATATTATTATACTAAAATATTATTATAGTAATAACTATTATAATAAATTCGATAATTCTATAAATTAATTATACTTATATTATTATACTAAAATATTATTATAGTAATAACTATTATAATATGAACTGTTATAACAATAATAATAGTTGTTATTATTATTATTGTTGTTGTTGTTATTGTTATTGTTATTATTATTATTTCCCTGGTACAGAAGTCAAAGGAGAAAGCATTTACCTCTGCAGCTCTCCTTGGGGGATGGAGAGCAGGGGATGTGGGACAATGGGGAGATTTAGGGGCTGTGCTGGTGGCACAAGGAGAGATTGGGTGGCAGGTCATTGAATGTGGGAACGTGCAACAGAAGATACTGGGAAGGAATTCCTCACTGTGAGGGTGGGCAGGCCCTGGCAGAGGTTGCACAGAGAAGCTGTGGCTGCCCCTGGATCCCTGAAAGTGTCCAAGGCCAGGGTGGATGGGGCTTGGAGCAACCTGGGATAGTGGAAGGCGTCCCTGCCATGGCAGGGGGTGGAATGGGATGAGTTTTTAAGGGTTCTTCCCACACAAATGATTCTCTAGTGGCCTGAATTTATGGGCAGGAGTGTGTGCAGCTCCATGGAGAGACTGAGGCTGGATAAAGACAGACCTTAAAGGTTTGAGGTGCTTTTATTTAGGTGGAATTTCTCCCCAATCCTCCCCTACTTCATGCCACTGTCATATTTTCTGGAAAAATCCCTTCACCAGGATTTTTCTCCTGGGAAGCTGAGAAGCCTCAGAGAAAAAGGAAAACAATATTATCTCATTTGCTTCTCCTGTGTCTTGCTGCTTTGGAATGTGGTTGGACATTATTCACCAACAGGGGGTTGTTTCATTGGTTGCAGGTGAATTGTTTTTACTTATTGGCCAATTACAGCCAGCTGTGTTGAGGTTCTGGAGGGAGTCAGGGGTTTTTCATTTGTATCTTTCTAGCTTTCTGTCTGTATCCTTTCTGTATTCTTTAGTATAGTTTAGTATAGTATGGCATAATATAATATAATTAATATAATAATATAATATAATAATAAATTAGCCTTCTAAGAACATGGAGTCAGATTCATAATTTTCCTTCCTTTGACAGGGGACCCCGAAATTACCACCTCTCCATTCCCTTCTGAGACTTGTCACAGGTGGAGGCTGATGAAATGTCACGGAAGCAGCAGTGGCAGCACAAGGCCATGTCCCCCCACCCTGGGGAGGGTTCATTTTATGTGCCATTTTCCCTCATTGGCAGCTCATTGGCTTCAGAGGCACCGGGGAGCACCTGACAGCAAGACAGATTCCCTAAAAGAGAGAGATTCCCTACAAACAGCTCAGCTCCCTGAGTTATCCATATTCCCTGACCCTCACTGAGTGCCACAACCCCACAGCAAAAAGCCTAGCCCTGTTTTTACTTATTGGCCAATTACAGCCAGCTGTGTTGAGGTTCTGGAGGGAGTCAGGGGTTTTTCATTTGTATCTTTCTAGCTTTCTGTCTGTATCCTTTCTGTATTCTTTAGTATAGTTTAGTATAGTATAGCATAATATAATATAATTAATATAATAAGTATAATATAATATAATATAATATAATATAATATAATATAATATAATAATAATATAATAATAAATTAGCCTTCTAAGAACATGGAGTCAGATTCATAATTTTCCTCCCTTTGACAGGGGACCCCGAAATTACCACATCTCCATTCCCTTCTGAGACTTGTCACAGGTGGAGGCTGATGAAATGTCACAGAAGCAGCAGGGGCAGCACAAGGCCATGTTCCCCCACCCTGGGGAGGGTTCATTTTATGTGCCATTTTCCCTCATTGGCAGCTCATTGGCTTCAGAGGCACCGGGGAGCACCTGACAGCAAGACAGATTCCCTAAAAGAGAGAGATTCCCTACAAACAGCTCAGCTCCCTGAGTTATCCATATTCCCTGACCCTCACTGAGTGCCACAACCCCACAGCAAAAAGCCTAGCCCTGCTTCATGTCAAATTAGGGTGTTGCAAGACTAAAATTCACGGGAAGGGTGAGAGGGATCACGTTGCAAAACCCACAGAATTTTGTCCATTCTGAGAATTTGAGAGGGGAGAACATCCCAAACATGCAGAGCTCTAAAGTCACTTGAGATGTCCTCAGTATCCCACCTTATCCTCCAGAGGAAAAGTAGACTCTGTGCCATATTTGTCAGCCCCAGGTGAACGTCTCACATCTGAGGCTCCTCAGTTGCAGCACTGAATTGAATTCCTCATGTACATAAAACTATAACTCAAAGTCTCCTTATATTCGCGATCTATCTGTGTTTAAGCACCTGAATTATTCCTTATTTTGCTGCTTCTTGAGGTCTGAATCTCCCTGCTGGCTCTGCCAACATCCACGTTGCAATTCCAGTCAGGGAATACTCGTTCCGTGTGACAGTCCCTGTAACTTTGCATCTCAGCTCCAGTGCACAGCTGATTTTTAAGATTTTTAAGGCTGCTCGGGGTGGCCACGCAGCTTTCCCCTGCCTCTGTTCCCTCCCTGGATATCTCCTGTGGGATATGTAGATATTTCACCCAGACACCTTCCCCTGAAGGAGCTAAACTTTCTGCAAGGCTAAACCCGAGCTGCCAATGTTCCTGTGGCAGAGAAAAATCCCAAGTAGGACACCAAACTCACAGGGCTGCATGAGGAGAAAACTTCTGCTGGAACCCACTACATGAACTAATTATCTTCCCACCCTTCCCTGCTGCCCTCTAGCAAAATAAGCTAATCAAAGGCAAGGTTGTTATCAAAACACATTTACCACACGCCTGCGTCTTATGGCCCACAGTGCCCAGTGCTGTCCCTGAGCTGCCTCAGGCAGGTGCAGCCACGGAGATAATCAACCTGTGAAGGGCACAGCTCTGCCCTGCACTCACCAGGGCAGGAAAAGTGCTCCCAAAGGGACACGATGGCATTGAGGGAACGGATGCGGCCGTGAGTCGGTTCTCCAGGAGTGGGGATCTGCTCAGAGGGGTTTATTCAGTGTATTCCATAGAGAAACAAGATTCCCAGGAGCCTCTGACTGACCCAGGGCTTCATCACCATCAATAGCCACGCTCCCAGTGCTGGTGCTGAGAATTCCCTCCTGCTCCTCCCTGGGGATCTCATTTCAAAAGCCATTGCAGAGCTGTCCCATTTGGAGCTATTTCCTCTCTCCAAAGGTGTGAAAGGATGGGTACTTTAGCTGTACCTCAGCAGGCAGATCAGAGATTCCTGTGGCTTTCATGCCCCCCTGCTGTGTTTCCTTCTGAAACCCCGGCTCCAGTTTCCATAACTGCCTGGGAAGGAGTGGGAATTGCTCCCTGCCAAGGCCAATTTTGGGAAGATGACTCCACTTTCCCTTGCTGGCAGGTGGAAGGGGCTTTCAGGCCAGCTGTGAGCCAGGAGGAGTCAAACCAAGATGCTGGAACCCTGGATGGTGAGAATTTTAAACTTCCTGTGCTGCCAGGCACTGAGCCCCAAGAGAACACTGCACTGACCTGAGGCCGTGGAGAAGGCTTCCAAAATTGACTGATAGCCCTGAAACTGTGGGTGTGCACTTTGAATTAAAGTGTGCAATATCACAGCGTGGAAAACTTAGAGTTTGGGGCTTTAGAATATAGTAATAAATATGAAGCAAGATGGAAGTTTTAAGGCAAAGACAGGTTGTTCTTCTTTACCTTCTTCTTTCCTTCTTCTCCACCTTCTTCTTCCTTCTTCCTGGGTGATCTTTTGTAATTGGACAGAAAAGTCCACATTGTAGGCTTAGAGTGATCAGTTATTGGGTTAAAAAGGAAAATAATTTAAGTGTAGTTTCTTAATTGGACAGTTTAACCTTAAAAGGCCTTGTAACAAGAGGTAGTTGGCCATTTTGTGCCTTGCTAATGAAAGGCTGCAGAGCTCATGGCTGTGAGGCTGTAACACTATAAAAAAAAATAAACACCCCAGTCCAAATGTGAACTATCGTCTCAAGTGCCTTCAATCCTAACCTCAACAAAGGTACCAAAAACAAACACACCAAGACATCCTGAGAGCTCATTCACTCCTGTCTTTGCCACCAGTGACTGCCAAACAAATGATTGAAAACTTTCAAACCAAATGAAAGGATTCAGATTTCCTGGAATTACTTTTTCCCCCAGCATTCATATTTTTCTTCCCCTCATGCAGCAGCACAGAACTGGAAATTTCCTTTGCAGTGAGAAATGTCCACAAACACCTTGGACACACACAGGGTGTTGAATTTAACAACTGAAGTAGCTCTGAGTCTCCTCTCTGATGCCCAGATGGGCACAGATTTCCAATAAAAAACAGGATTTGAGCTGGAAATCATGTTCTCCATGTGGCTGCTCCATCCTCAGGAAGATTAGGACAATTATCAGGTACCTTTGACAGGACTCACTATTGCATTTGCAGGGACCCCCGTGGCTGGGAGGAATGATGAATCTGACTCCACGTTCTCAGAAGGCTAATTTATTATTATATTATATTATATTATATTATATTATATTACTAAACTATACTATACTAAAGAATACAGAAAGGATACTTACAGCATGCTAAAAAGATAATAATGAAAACTCATTACTCTTTCCAGAGCCCTGACAAAGCTTGGCACTGATTGACCATTGAGTGAAAACAACTCACAGGAAACCAATGAAAGAATCACCTGTGGGTAAACAATCTCCAAACACATTCCACATGAGCACAACACAGGAGAAGCAAATGAGATAAGAATTGTTTTCCTTTTTCTCTGAGGCCTCTCACCTTCTCAGGAGAAAAGTCCTGGGTGAAGGGATTTTTTCAGAGAATGTGAATGCCACAGACTCCCAGGTGTCTGGAGGCTTCAAGAGCTGCCCCATGGCAGGACAGTGTTGGGGCAGGAAAGGACAAAGATTTTCCTATAAAAGTGGCACTAACCATGATCATGAGACCCAGAGGATGGTCAGGCAGTGGAACAGGCTCCCCAGGAATGTGGTGATGGCACCAACCCTGCCAGAGCTCAGGAAGAGTTTGGACAATGCTCTCAGGCACCTGGTGTGATTTTTGGTGCTGTTCTGTGCAGGGCCAGCAGTTGGACCTTGATGATTCATATGGATCCCTTCCAGCTCAGAATATTCCCTAATTCTATGACTTTTTCATCATTCCAGACAAGTGCGAAACACCTCCAAACTGCTGCCTTATTGGAGGGACTCCAGTTTGCACCTTGGGAAAAATCAGTATGGGAGTACAAGGCAGGGACAGCTGAGGGTTTATAGGATCACAACCCCCTGGAAGAGTGAGGAAATCCCTCTTTTCTCACTATGAAAGCTCAGAGTGGCCCAGGAGTGATATTCCAACCTCCTGCCCCTCTGAGTCCCTGAAGCCTGACCCACATGGCCCCTTCTGGAAGCAGCACTGGAGGAAAACACTGTGAGGCAAAAACAAGTAAGTGAAAAAGGGAAAAAAGAAAGAACAAAGCCCCTGAGCCTGAAAGAGTCACAGGCTTTCAGACAGCAGAAAGTCGAACAAGGAAAAGACCCTCCAAGAAAGGTCTTATTGCAGCCTGTGTAGGCAGCTGGGGTTACCTGAGACTCTCTGGTGGTTCAGAAGACTTTGACCAAGAAAGTTAAAGCCAGGGACGATCAATGAGCTCTGCCAGAGGCAGTGCATCAGGTTACCTGCTGAGCCCAGACACCATGAGCTGCACTTTGGAACTTTTCCCTGTTTTTTTTTTTTTTCTCCTGGTCTGGCAGTGAGTCTGAGTGTGGATAACAAACCTCCATCCCCCTCCACGGTGATCACTGGAAAACAGCTTGTTTAAAAGACTTTTTTTTAACTTCATGTCATGTTAGAAAGGAGAGCTGTAGTTTCAGGGTGTATGAGCTGTCCACACAAGGGGCTGTGGTGGGTGGGAAGAGGTGGAGGGCAGGAGGATGTGGAGGGTCAGTGCCTGGACACAGGGGTGGGTGTCTGCTGCCAGAGAATGGCATCAAACCCCTCTGAACAGGGCTGGGTGTTTGCTGGGAAACCAAAAAATTCTCCTATTGATGCCTGAGGTTTTAACTTTTATATTTTTCACATTCTGTGCTGCTTTAGTGTGGGGTCTGGGCTTCATATTATGGGATGGTGAGCTCTGTGCACAGAGCAGGGAGACAAAACAATTCCTGCTCCAGCTGGGCACCAAGGACAAATGATCCAAATCTCAGCCCAGGAGCACAAACCCCGTGGGCTGCAGAGAGAAAAACAAGCAGGATGGGAGTGCAGGGGCTGAGCTGGAATTGGACACTGAACTGCAATGTGCACATGGAGCAGAGCTGATCCCAGGGAGAGACCCCGGGAGCGCTCGTGCATTTTGGGACCATTTGGGTTCATCTTGGGGGCAGCCCTGGCTGGGCTCTTGTGCTGCCCCAGGTGCATCCATGGAGGAGATCCTTTGAATCCATCCCTGCTTTATTCTGGAACTCTGCCCAGACTCTGTTCTAGCTCAGATTCTCAAGGCATCACAGTGGCTTCTGAGGTGTCTCATAACAGCAGGGATCCAAAAAATTAATAGTAATAAAATAAACAATATTACTTAATAAAAATTAATACTGATAGTATAAAAATCATAATCAGACGAGCTCCACCTGAGGAATTGTGTGTGGGAGATTTTGGCCATCCCTTGACTAACCCAGAGCCAAAAGGATCCAGGAAGGTGACTGCTGTGGCCCAGACATTAGACTCTTATGTCACTTCTTCTTCCACGGGGTGAGGATGCCTTCAGGAAGACACTGGCTCCTATTCCCAAGGTTCAGGAGCAGCAGGATCTCCTGGCCCATGCTCTGCAAAGCCATCAGAGCCAGCTCTGGTGCCTTGGGGAGGCTCTGGGTGCCAGAAGGACACACACAGGACACGAGCAGCTCCTCAGAGCTGAGCAGAGGAGTGCAGGGAGCAGAGCCAGTTCCTGGCTCTGATATCTCCAAGCAGGACAGACTGGAGATGCCTAAACAAACCCTCTTCCCTCTGCAGCAAATGTCAGCTCCTCTAAACCAACAGCCCTTGTTGACTGCTTTGCTCAGTCTCAAGGGCTGGTAAAGGCTTCTGGGGGAGAAAGAAACCACAGATGCCCAAATGTTTCATTCTAATGGAAAAATAAAATTTAAAAAAATAATAATTCTTCCTTTCAGAATGACTTTTTTTTTTACATCTCAAGCAATTTGCTAAAAACTGAAATCAAACCCCAAAACGAGGACTTCCAAAGTCTAAATGAATCATTCTCCAATTACTAAATGGAATCAGCCCCTTCCAGAACAGCTTTCAAGAACATTTCTTATTAAAAAAATAATTGGCCACTGCGAGCTAGAGGGGAAAAAAAAAAAAGTTTTGAAATATCACAAGTTCTCCCAGAAAATGAGAACTGTTTGCCTCTCTGATTGCAATTAATGACCTGCCAGGCAAGGAGTCCCCAGACCTGCAAGGGCAGATTCCAGAGCAGAAGGAGGCTGGTGCCTGGGGGTGCATCCTCCTTAAGGACAGCTTGTGTGTGTTCAGCTATTCCTCTTGGAATTAGATGGATGCTGCATGGGATGAAATGAGGCAGCAAAGCCAAAATCCAGGAGTGTCACTAATGCAGCAGAGCCTGGGACAGGTCCCCTTGCACCCAGCAGGGGATTTCCCTCTAATTAAATGTTGCCCTTCTCTATAGGGATGCTGCTTTTCTGCCCCAAATTTCCAGTTTTGTGGCAGCTGGGGTGTTAAACACAACCCAGGGATGCTGTGCAGGGCTGAAAACCTGTGTGCAGATGGACCAGTGAATGTACATAGAATAATAGAATGGTTTGGGTGGGAAGAGAACCTCAAAGTCATCCAATTCCACCCCCTGCCATGGGCCGGGACACCTTCCACCATCCCAGGCTGCTCAAATTCCATCCAGCCTGGCCTTGGACACTTCCAGGGATCCAGGGGCAGCCACAGCTTCTCTGGTCACCCTGTGCCAGGGCCTCAGCACCCTCACAGGGAAGAATTCCTTCCAAATATCTAATCTAGAATTCAGGAGGGCTCTTTCAGTAGCTGAAGGGTTTACCCCTGCTCTGGGGATAAAGAGCTTGAACTGTTGGTGGGAAAGAAGGGAGATGGGTGGTTACAGCTTGGGTATGGGTGAGGCAGGAGTGACTTGCCAGGAGATTACAAAAGTGGTCAGATTTGGGTGGCATCTTTGGGCAGTGCTGCCTCTGACACAGGAAGAAGGAGGAAGAAGCTGCTGAATTCACTTCAGGCTTGCAGAAAACTTCGCTTTGCTCTCACCCCTCTCTGCAGTCCCCATCCAGGCTGCTGACATTGCTGTGACCTTGCAGCAGGCACCCAGTACCAGCTTTGCAGCCTGCTCCATCCCGACTGCTCCCACCCCAGCCCCTCTCCCTCCCCCAGAGACCTCACCAGCCAGCGAGAGCCACAATTTCAATTTACACCAAGTAAATGATTCATCACCACCTAAAGAGGCCTGAGCAGAGCCCGGGAGGGAGCAGAGCTGGGAGAAGGAGGGGGGACAAGATGGGGGTAAAGATACAGAGACGAAAAGCTCCGGTGACCTGCCCTGTATCAGCTCCTCTCCTCGGGGCAGAAGCAAATCAATCCTCCCCAGCCGTCTGTGGGTCTGTCTGCCTCTGCCTCTCTCTCAGAGGACTCGAGTTTCTTGGTGTAAGGTTAGGACAGCAGAGCTGTGGAAATCGATTCCCAAGCCCTGGCACGCTGCCCTGGGCACAGACGCAGGGAAAAGATGGATGGGGAGCATCCCCAGACCTCAGTGGTGGGAGCTGAGGATAGCTGGAAATGGGGGTCAGGGGAAGAGGAGTTGCATCAGCCCTTGTAGGGAATACCCCAAAATAAGGGAGGTGTGCCCTTCTAAGTTCTAAGCCTTCTGATGTTTACATTCTTGTAATAAACTTTCTCATGCAGTTTTATGCAAATAATTATTGGTTTACATTCTTCCCTAGAAGAAGAAAAATTTAATCAACTGTTAGTTTGTCCAGTGTCACTAAAGAAGTAGCACTTTCATCCTCCAACCCACTGTCACTTTTGAAAATCTATAAATGTTGAAATCAAAAAATAAACTTCCCTTATTTTTACCTTAAAAGTTCCAGCGTACATGTTGTTTTATTTTGTGTCCTGTAGCGACAGAGGTGTGCATGGGAGAGACAAAAACACCCTGCTGTAACCCACTGGGCAGTTTTCACCTGTCTCCCAGTCCACCTCTGCTCCTCTTGATGGTTTATACTGGAGGAGGATGAGGGAACAGCATGGCTTTGCCCAAAAATCTGGCTCCCAGCCCTGCACAAAAATCTACCCCAGCTCTTGCACAGCCCAGCTGCCTCCTCCATGCCTTCCACATCACTAGATTCAGCTCTGCTCTGGGAATCCCCTGGGATTCCTGGCTGGGAGGGAAGAGGGAAGGGTTAGCAGCCAGGATGGGAAATGTTTATGGCATTTTTCCCCAGGGATCCTTGTGCAGGAGTTGTTGATGACGTATCCCACTTGAGGAAAAGTCTGTTAATGAGGCTTGAGGGGTTCTGATGTGCAAAAATTTCTAATTAGAGTCTCAGTATTCCAGTGTCCTTACCCTGAATATGCTGTGCAGCCAAAACTTGTTGAGTGGGATGTAATTGGCTCCTTTGCTCTCAGGGCTGCCCAAAAGGATGAGGAAACTGAGGCTCAGAAAGGAGCACCTGAGGCTGCCCTGAAAACCCCTCCCAAACTAGGACTGAAAATCAGATTTCTTAACTGTGAGGAGAACTAGAGAGGAAGAACAGACTTGGAGTGGGATTTGATAACATTTGCCTTCAAAGTGCTTCAAGAAAACCCCTCAGGGAGGGAAAGAACAGACTTGGAGTGGAATTTGATAACCTTTTGCCTTCAAAGTGCTTCAAGAAAACCCCTCAGGGAGTCAATCTCAGTGACCCTGCTGCGAGGTACATAAATAAGAGGTGTTTCTCTTTTCCAGATGAGGAACCAGAGGTAAGTGGTCAGAGGGAGGAGGGCACATTGCCATCAGCCAGGTCCAGACCCCGGCCACACTTCTCCCTCAAGGACTGAGCCTGCACAGAGAGGTTTTTTAACCAAGCTGAATCTTCCATCCCCACCCATCACCCTCCATTTAATTTCCAGTACTCCTCAGGAGGAGCTGCAGCACACTCTGCAGTTGTCTGTGCCCCCTCTCTCTCTTTTGGGGGTTTATTGCTGCAAGTTTTGATTTTTTGTTGCCACTGACGCTGGATGCAAGGAGATGAAACACCCAGCATTGCTGTGGTACAATCAATGAACAAATTCATGCCTTTCTATGCTGCTTGCACACCTCTGTGCTGTCCCTTCACTGACAGCAAACACACTGGAGGATGGATGCAGGGTGAGATGGGATGGGAACACACTGTAAAGCTCTGTGTCAAATGGAAATATCCTCAGGTCAACAGGATGAAAGTTTTCTGGGCTCTTACCCACGACACTACAATTCAGGACTGGATTGCCAAGGTTCTCTTGAACAATTCCGGAGCATGAGCCCCATTTTTGGGCGTGTTTTGGGACGGATTCCCCAGATCTGATTTGAAATTAGGCAGACTGCCGTGGTTTTGGATGAGGGTCACACAAGCTGACAGAAGCAGAGCATTCAGAGCATCGACAGAAGGCTGGAATATGGTCCAGGTTTGTTCCCTTCTGTTCCAGCAAGGAGAGGCAGCAAAGTCTATCACATCAACAGGATCCCTGTCTCCACCTGGAGAGTCTGCAACTCAACAGGAAGAATTCAGGTGAGCTCAGAGGGTAAGACCAACAAGAGCAGGGCCCATCAGAAAAACCCTCCAAGGCTGCCAAGGACACCGTGAGGCTCAGAGTGACAACACCCTGCAGAGCCACTCTCAGCTGGAGCCCTGGGCTAGACAGATCCCATGCACTTCCCAGCCACTGTCTGCTGAGAGGGGCTTGGCAAACCAGACCTCCCTGCCACTCAGAGCCAGGAGCTCAGCCAAGCTGACACCTCCCTCTCCAGGGCTTTGGCAGAGAGCTCTGCAGGAGGAGATCACTCAGGGAAAGGCTGCAGAGAGGCAACTTCAAGATCAATAGCATCACTAAAAAGCTGAAGGAAAAACAAGAACGAACTGCTATGCCAATGAACTGGTATCCCAATGAACTGATATCCCAATGAACTGGTATCCCAATGAACTGCTATCCCAATACTGAGGACACCTGGAACCAGTATTCCTTGTGAGGCAGTGGATAAACCAGTACAACAAATTAATGGGAGAGTAGAATGAGTCCAATGAACTGGTATCCCAATACTGAGGACACCTGGATCCAGTATTCCTTGTGAGGCAGTGGGTAAACCAGTACAACAAATTAATGGGAGAGTAGAATGAGGCCCCTGCTTAACCATAAGGTCCCCATGAAAACTACCTTGGAGTGGATCCCATGTTGTTTACTGGGATCTGATTCCTCTCTAAGGGCAATGGAGATCATGACAAGTCCAAAAGAGGAGAGGTTCAGGTTAACAGTGGGAAGCTGGAGGTGCTGAGACAAGGGCTGACGGTCAGAGTCAAGTTCCCTCAAATGGAATGGGAACCACCAGGAAAATGTGACCCAGAGAAGAGATGCTGGAGTGTTGACCTCAAAACACATCAGGCTGCTTTTCTGGTGCAGTCAGCAAACTGGTGGAGATGCTCTGTCCAGCCTCTACCACCCTTCTTTCCCCTCATCTTCTAAAATACATCTTTCACAATTAAGCAAAGTCTGTCCTCAGAAAATACTAGGGACTTTTTTAGAGGTACCTGGCTCAGCCAAGGATTGAGACAGAGTTTTGCCCCTCTACCTTAATTCCTTAAGTTTTAGTTTTCCTATTTTCCAGATTCTGTACTGCATTAGTGTGCAGTACAGAACTTCATATAAAGTGTTAGCAAGTTCTCCTCGCAGTTTAGTTAGACAAAACAATCCTTTTCCAGCCCCACAGCCAAGGACACCATTGCAGCTTCAGGCCCAAAAACTGCAAACAACAGTGAAGTGAGGAGAGCAAACTGGGAGGATGGGACTGCATAACCTGGAGCTGGAATTGGACAAATAACCCCAGTATGGAAATGGAACAAAATTTATAAAAGTGTGAAAACTCAGGACCTGTTGTCCATTTTGGATAGAGCCACAGCTGGGCTTTTGCACTGTCCAAGGTGTATCCTCTGAAAGCCTTTTAAAAAATACCTTTTTTTTTCCTTTAAAAGGAAATTCCTATGCATGAAAGTAGATAAATAATCTGGATATAGTTGACTGATTATTTAGGTTGCTGAAAATAAACCATGTATAGTGTGCTGCTAAGTGCAAAACATAAGAAAAAGGAAGTGTACTAACTTTTTTTCTCACAATGGTAATAGATGATGCAGTGAGGTAAGCAAGCATATTTTGGTACTAAGAAAACTGTTATATTGAACACCTTGAACCTGTTAGTTTTGGAACGCTTGCATTACTGAGTTTGCATTAGAATCAAGGGTTAAGATTATCATCTTAAAGGGTTGGATTATCATCCAACCATCACTCTTTTCTTAGATTTTAGTAATGCCACTGCTCACTTCATTTTGGTGTATATGGCTTTTACCAAGTAAATTGTGTTTTTCCATGAAACATGATTTTACGTATATGCATTACCTTCATGTATTGACGGTAAAAACCACTTAAATCCCTACTTAATGAAGACAGCTACTACTTGCCTGAATAGGCCATGCTCTAGGTAGCCTCTCCAGGCATCAGGTGTGTTGACAGGAGGGCAGGGTGTGGGGACAGGCAGGGCTGGGGTGGTGGCAGAGCCCAGAGGTACTCACGTGTTGTGGAGAACACACCATCCGCAGTGGGGGTCTCCCGAGCCCAGGCACTCGCTGCAGGTCTCGTACTGGCTGCACGACTCCACAGGCACCCTGGTGAGCTGCAGGAGGAAAGGGGACAACCTGTCAGGCTTCTCACGTGCCTCAGAATTGTTATATGTTATTTTGGCAATTCGTGACGATTGAGATTATATGTGTATGTGTATATTGATAATTCGTACATGATGGGTATTCTGTGAGATGTGGTATGAGTGTTATATAGGATGTAGTATGATTTCTAATAAAACAAATCATGAAGGGCACACCAGGCAGAGACAAGGGATTGCAACAGGGAGTAACAAAACCACGGCTGGCAGCAGAGGAAAGGAATCCAAATTAACACACGAAAAAGACTGGCCCAGACAGGAGATGGGTGTTCTCTCTGGAATGAACCAGGAGCCACCCAGCAATGATGGCCCATGAAGATGTCTGGCCTAGATAATCTGAGCCATCAGAAATTTACATCTGAAAGACATATTCCTAGAACTCACAATGAAAATACATTGATTCAGGGACGAAAATACATCGATTCCAGATGAGCTTTGTTGGACTTTTGCACAGAGAAAAGAAACTACATGAATATGGGAAAACCTGAAAAAAATATGTGAGTCCTGAATGGAAGAATAGAAAAACTGTATTTAAGCTGGCTCTACCAGGCTTTCTGTGTGAACACTGGGGATTTGCTACTAGAGAGCTCGGATTCCGTGTCCACCCAGCTCCGATCCCGGGGTCGGTGCTGTTCCTTGATTGTTTGCTGTCAGGACTGGATATTGATTGTGAATAGATTCTATTTTTATTTTAATTAAATTGTGTGGATCAATTTTTTACCTATAAGAGAATGGTTTGATGGAGGTGCCACCCTCCGCATCCCCTTCCCCTGGTGCCTGTCCTCCCGCAGGAACAGCCATGCAGCGCTGGGCAGACAGAGGGATGGGGATGGTTTGCTCCAGAGCTCAACCTGGAGCAATCCTTGTCCACATGCTGGTCCACATCCCCTGTGGTCTTTCCCTCTCCCTGCTGCCCTTTATCACTTGCAGGATTCCCCAGCAATCAGCAAATCAGGCAGGCTGTGGGGATGCGGTACCTTGAAATTAAGTTAACTAATTTTGAGATCTTCTGTAGCAAGGAAAACTCTCTGGATCTCATTGATCTCTCTGGTTTTGGACTGTGTTTCTTTCTGGCTTCCTGTGAGAAGTGAGGTCTTGTGATGCCTTTGTCTCCCTCCCATGACCTCCTGCCACCACCAGTCCCCACTGCCACCACCAGCGCTGGTCCCAGGCAAGCATTAGCTCCACTCCCCTTTGCCTGCGCCTCTTTCCAACCATCTCTTGTCCCATCCCTGGAGAGGTTGCTCCCAGCAGGAAAGGGACAAAGGCTACCAGGCTGGATATTTTCTTCCTGTAGCCCTGCTTTTGCAGCTCAGAAGGCATTAGAGTAGGACCTGAAACACCCAGGTACTGCCAAAATACCGCATTTTATCATCTGTTTTTCTTTTATTTTTCCTTTTTAATTAAAGTGTTTCAGCGAGAGGTTTCAAAGGTTGAAGGGACTTCCCAGCCTGACCTCCTGTCTCACAGATTTTGATTCCTCTTACATTTTGTAAGCCCCTCACAGCTTTTGAAGCCAAGCACACAATTTGGGCCCAATGACCTGATAGTCCCTTTCACACTGAATAAGCTTCAGAGAGCCTCTGTAATATCCAGTCAATTGCTGGTGTCTTCACCCCAGTTCCTGTCAGCAGGGAGAGTTTATTCCCTCAGATGATAGAGTGAGGTATTATCCTGATGAAACGCCTCTGAGAAGTGCCAGCTCTAAACTGCAGAACAGTTACTCCTGACAAATGACGAGGGAATGCACCTGGATCCCAGGGACAATTTTTTACTTGGCACTGCATTCAGGAGAGTTTGAGCTGTGGAGTGACAGACTAAGATCCATCTTGATTGTGTCTGTAAATGAACCAAGAACTGGCTTTTTAATTTTTCTCTTTTTTAAAATATAAATATATATCAGGCAAAATTCCAGCTCCGTGTGAAGACCTTTCCTGGTTGTATCAGAAATTGTTTTTCTCACCCCTACCCACAAATCCCAGCTGATAGTCTATAAGCAAAAGCTGAAAATGTGCAGCTTTGCCTCTGGCAAGTGGCAGAAGCTTTAGAAAACTTCAGGTAAAAACATGATGGGGTTTATTTATAATTGCACCACTTCCTGTGCCAAGTCATCCAGAGGAGCCAACTGTGGCTACTGAAAGCCTTTCATGAAAAAGTGAGGATGGGGGAAAAAAACTCAAACAAAAACCAACACAAACTCACTTTTCTCAGCTGAATCTATTGCCGTGAGCACAAAAACATAGCCAGAACAAACCACAGAGCAATAAAATTTGTAAGGACACGACAGGGAAGGAGTCATTCAGACTTCTCTAATTATGGTGGCCTTGGCAGTGGTGAATTAATGGTTGAATTTGGTGATTTTAAAGGTCTTTTCCAAGATTCTATGATTCTTTCAAGAAGTTTAAAAATTAAGATTGTTTGTCCATGAAGGAGGTTGTTCCTCTTAAGTTCCTCTTAACTTTTCTTAAGTTTCTCATCAAGAAGGTATCAACTATTCATGAAGAATAAATTTTATGCCTCAGGTTTTTTCACCCAATTAAACTTGTTGAACCCAACAGTCTGTGTTGAATCCAAACTCCAAAAAGACAAAAATTTTTACAAGAAGATACCAAAAGGTATCACATAATTTATAATATATAATATATATCACATCATAATTTGTAATTTATAACTTATAATTTATAAATTTATAATTTATAAGGCTCACACTATAATTTATTATGTCAGCCATTCCCACCTCGTATTTCCACCTGAGAAAAATATATCGTGAGTTACTTTATCTCAATCACATCAAGTTAGGCCATGTCTGCACTGTGGCCACCAGAGGACTTGAAGAAGGAGCAGATAATTTAGTTTTGAAAGACTGTAAATCTGCCATTCCTCAATCCAGATGCAATTCCCACCTGGTAATTAGAATTTTGTGAGCACAGTTGGGTTTGGCTCTGCAGTTCCCACCCAAACCACCCCCAGTTTGACATATGGTGCTGCTTGATTTATCCTCATTAGCTCTAGATTGTTCCATCCAGCCTCATTTCTGAGCCAGTTTACACCTGTCTGGTAGAAGTGAGACTTGTTTGAGAAGTTCAGATCAGAAAATGAACTTTTCCAACACCTGATGATCCTGGCTTGAATGTTCAGAGTCAAAATCCACCTGTGGCTCTGATACAGGTGGAAGAAAGAAGTCGTAGAGGACTGAAATTTGCCATTTCTTGGCAAATTGCTGTAAAAAGAGTAGATAAAAAGTGCTCTCTGTATGTTTTATTCTTATTAGTTAATTAGCCATCAAAGGATAGCCAAGCTCATTTCAGTGGCAGGAGGAACCTACTGGGAACCCAGATCTTCATCTTTGCAGAAATGTTTTCTTCTCAGTGTGTTTGGGGATATTTTGAGGGATATGTGTTGATTTTAGGAGCACACCTGCCCCAGAGCCCACAGGGATGTGTCAGGAGCTCCCCACATCCCAAATCCTGCCAATCCCACCAGGGTGTGTCCCTTGTCTCTGTGTGCATTATTCCTGCCCAGAAAGTCCTTTTACAAGTTCACCTCTAGCAGCTTTATTGTGAGATTAATTAAAACTGTACCACGCTGATAAATGTCTTGGGCTGGAAGTGTCAGACCTTCCAATTAATGCAGAAAGAAAACACAAAAACAAAGGAGCTGCAACAGAAAGAAAAGCCACCTAAGGGTCGTCTGCTGAAAAGAGGAAGAACATCAAGCAAATAAGGCACATCAGAGGTCTTATTTTCCTTTTAGGAGCATAAACTGTAATTAATTCAGCTCAGCTTTCCGCGTTGAAGGGTTTGAGAGCTGACTGTGTCCCTCCAGGGAACAGCCACTAAAATGTCAGCAAAAGGGAAGTCCATGCAGCCTCCCAGTCACAGAGCCTTGCCATTACTCACTTGATGAATAATGATGAAGGCACCAGGCAGTGCTGGAGGTGGAAATCTCCATGGCAAACCAGGCTGTGCTCACTCCCTCCACCCCTTCTCCATCCTTGGAGAGCCTGACAAACTCTTCAAGGTTATTTCCCAGCCTTGGTGAGGGTCCCTACCCCTGGTTCTTCGTGGGAGTGAAACCTGAATTCAACATTTTGCAGCAAATATCACAGAATCCTGGAATATCCTGGGTTGGAAGGGACCCACGAGGACCACTGAAGTTCAGTCCTTGATTGAAGGACAGCTCCAAGAATCCACAACGTGCCCGAGAGTGCTGCCCAGATATAACCAGGGATTCAGCAGGGTTAGAAAAATGAAGTCTTTCTTTCATTTTGGGGCATTAAGAGCCACTTTGGAGTAATTTATATTCTTACTGTGGTCACAGCTTCACTGGTATTTTAGTCTCACTCTGGCAGAGCAATATATGGATGTAAGAACAGACTGCTGCTGTTCTCAGGGCTTAAATCTCATATATTAGGAAAATACATGATATTAGGAAAAGGTTCTTCCTCCCCCAGAGGGTGGTTGGGCACTGCCTGGGCTCCCCAGGGAATGGCCACATTCCCAAGGCTCCCAGAGCTCCAGAAACATTTGGACACTGCTCCCAGGGATGCACAGGGAGGGATTTTAGGGTGTCTGTGCAGGGCCAGGAGCTGCACTGGATGATCCTCACAGGTCCCTTCCAGCTCAGGATATTCCCTGATTGCATCCCCCATTTTATCTCCTCATTTTATCAAGGAGAGCTGAAGCTGGAACAGCTGTCCCAGTGTCTCTGAAGGTGTGGGTTTATGACATCTGAGCAAGTCTGAGGAGGAAGTTCAGGTAACACCTGCTCTGGGAGCACCAGGTTATTAAATACAGCATATTTAGGCTCTGTGTTCATTGGAATATTGAAGATATGAAGGTAGGGTCCCTTCAGATGCCTGCCCACACACCTGGTGGACATCCAGGAGCTGCTGTGCTTCCAAAGATCTGCCCAGAGCAGAGGGACAGATGATCTCTGTCCCAGTGAGAGGCAATCCCAGAGCCAGGGCTGGACAAGGGGAAGGGGAATCTAGTGTCCTCCTCAAGGGCAGAAAGGGAACAATGAGCAGGCCCAGCTGCCATGGCTGCAGCAGCATTGGAAGAGATATTTCACCTCATCAACACATTCATTCACTGGTCCCCAAAGAGATCACACACGAGTTTCTGGCTCGAAAGGACATCTTAAAAATCTGGCGAAATCTGCGAAGTGCTGAATGGTTCAGAGCTCAGCTGCTCCTTCAGGGTGGTTCACACAACACCTCACCTCTGATCCTGCCTAAATTCCAAACTGCAGATTCTCCAGCTCCCAGCCTCCCTTCCCCTCCCTATTTCTACTATGAATGAGTCACAAAAAGTCATTTAAAACAAAATGATTGAGTTTTTTGGATCTGATAGACAGGAACAGCTAATCCTGTTAGAAATTTGGCTCCTGCTTCTACCATTATACATTCACAAAAGCTCCTGCTATGTGCTCAGTCACAATTTTCTGGCTCCCATTTTTGACTTTTTTATTTCAATATACATTACTTCTTTTTCCCCCTTAAACTGCCAACATTCTGGTCAAAACCTGAATCATTGCTCAATCTCAGTTGTTATAATTGGATGTTAATACAGCGGCAGGATTTATTCAGTCTGATGGACTAAGTTAATTTAAATGTACAAAAAGGCATCTTAAGTAGCCAATTTCCTTCCCAACAGTCAAAAGATACATTTCCAAAACTCTGAACAGTGCTTCTGTCAAGCCATGTGGGTTCTGTGAATGCTGCTATCTTTCAAGGCTCAGCCAGCCCCGAAAAACTGCAGGGAGATTAAGAGTGGAGCTTATTTGATTTCAAAGCCCTGAATAGAGTGTTCATGATAATACAGTTTATTTAATAGAGGAAGGCAAAAAACCACCTGAAGCAAGCACAGGTTGAAGCACTTCTGCACCTTTATAACAGTCAGTGAGGGTGTTCAGTCACCTGCTCAGCATCCTAAGGTGCTGATTTTATTCTGGCCTGAATTATGGACAAAGGGACTTGGATTTCCTCTGTCGTGTTTGATATCCTGTGCCTTATTACCTGACCTACAGAGGAACAGGGAAAAGCAAAGCCCAGGGAGCTGAGGCACATTATTTATTTACCCTGGTGAGAAACAGGACTCACACACAGGGAGATGTCAGACTGCTGGGAGAGGAGCTGGGCTGGATCCCAGCCTGTCACTTCTGCAGGATAAGCACAAAACCTGCCAGTCCCACTGGGACAGGGAATGTCATTTCTCATCAGACTCCCCCCAAGCTCTGCCTCTTCATTGTAGCCCTCTTCCCAGTAAATCCATGCTTACATCCTTGGAAAACTGGGGGCTTTAATTAAGAGTGATAATTGGAAGCAGCAGTAGCTGTCAAGGCCAAATGACACAATAATTAAAGTGGGGGTCAGTGTCCTGCTGCGTGGCAGGATAAATTACCTGAAGAAATATCCTTGTTCACCCCTGCCTCCAGTTGTGTGTTTGCTGTTCCTCCTCCTCTCCTGTCTCTCCAGTCACAACCACACAACGCTCACACCAACAGAGCTACACCAAGAAGATGAATAGAATGATTTGGTGTCCACAGCCTCTGTGGCAACAGCTCCAGGAAATTTTGAGGTGAGGCAGAGTGCTGGCAGCTCTCATCAGAAGATCTCAGGATGAGATTGCTGCTCCTACAGCAGTGAAATTTGCTTTGCACACCTTGCAGTGCAGCTCTTCTCTTCATGTACCCCTTGGCAGGACCCTGCCCTGCAGCTGGCTCAGAAAAACCCTCAAATCAGGGGTTTTCTGTGTAAACCATGCTGGGCTTCATTTCTGATCTATCAAGTCTTGCAGCTTGTAGGGAGCAGCTCTGTCATGGCAGGTGTGAAAAGTGAGGGCTTTGCCTTCTCACTAAACTCCTTCTGCAACATCAGAGTCCAATTCTAAGCTAGAAACTCGTGCTCTGTTGAAGGAGAGACCTTTTGCAGGGCAGGATTTGTCTGCTCTCTGTTTCAGATGGCAAGCAGGGATGAGATAAATCACACCCTGGATGTGTCTGTGTCTGTTCACTGAATATCAAGGAGTCTGGACAGCCAGGTCAGGTGGAGACATTTACAGTTTACACCACAGTCACTGGGTGAGGTGACTCCCACACCAATGCCACGCTCCATTTTCTGCTTTTCCTCAAATTTTGTCACTGAGAACAATCCTCTAATATGTTCAGGCCTCTCCTCTTCCTAATCACAGAACCAGAATAATCAGTCACAACACAAAATACATTTTATTTAATTTCCTGGGAGTGTTGTAGGAAATCCCCCATGTTCCATAGCTTGTAAACCACTGCAGAACTCCAAAACCCCTGTGTGGTGATAGGGGCTGTGTTTGAACAAAAACCTTTCCCCGTCTGCTCTGTCACAGCCGTCACACCAACCTCTTCCCTGCTCTCTCTTCTGGCTCTATTTACAAGGGAACAGATAACAAAGATTTTCTCAGTCCTTTTCTTAAATGTTTGGCAAGTTCCCTGTTCTCCCTGCTCATCCTCTGCCCTGTGCTGTCCCTTCTTCAAAGAATTCCTCCTCTCTGTAGTGACTCCCCTCCCAAAAACATCACTCCAGGAGGAGCAGGGGCACAGCATCCTGCTGGGAGCTTGGTTGGCATCCTGGAGGTTGAAAAGTGTTTCACACACTCAGATTTCCACCAAATTCACTCATTTTCCCCTTACCAAGGTTGCTAAACCCTCCCCCAGCTGGGATTGCATCCCATTGGCACAAGGCAGGGAAATCTTTGAATTTCCTTGTAAAAATTGGAGTCCACCAATTGTAAAAACTGGAGTCCACACCAGAGGTGTGGAAGGAGAGAGAGATGATTCTACCCAAACCTGATGAAACCAACCCCCTTCTTCCCCACCCTACAAACCATCAGCTCTTACTGATTTCCTCTGCCTGCAGCACTCCATCCTTGTTTCTCCTTGCTGCATCCTGGTACCTTCACACCCACCCTGCCTTGTTTACACTAAATCTTGGTCCCCTGGTCAAGTGTTTCACTCTGTAAACTGTGAAACAAATGAGGTTTGGCTAAACTTTTGTGTTCAAAAGCCTTCAAAAAAGGAGCTTCATGTCACAATTAATGCAGGGCCAGCCCAGGCTTAATGAGAGCTGGTGCCTATGTGGCCACTGGAGCGTGGCTGCTGAGCAAGGGAGAGATTGTTACCCAGGCTCCAAAAGGGCTATAAATAGATTTAATTGGGACCTCTGAAGGAATTCATGCCACTGCAATGGGTTGTCAAAGCTCAGCATCCCTTGAAGGCTCTTGGTGGAGGCTTGAACAGTTAAAAAACACATGGAGGAGTTAGGAGCTGTTTCTGCTGCTGGTGGTGGTGATTTCCAGGTCATGTTGTTCTTTCCAGATGTTCCCACCACAGAATCAGAGAAAGTCTTGGGTTGGGAGGGACCTTAAAGATCATCTTTAAGGTTCCAACACCCCATCATGGGAAGGGATCCTTATCCTCAGTTATCAGTGAGCATCTTCTTGTAGATTAATTCTCCTCAGCAGCCTTCTCAGGTATCTCATTGTGTCCTTTCCCATCTATTCAATCCTGTCACCACTACAAATTCCATCTTTACACATTTAACACCTCCCTGGGCTGTGAAGTTCCGTCCTAACCCTCATCCTCATCCAACTGCCTGAAGGAGCTTTGCCTCCTCTCTCTCCCCTGGCACCCTGTCCCTCTCCCAGGTTTCTGGCTCCACCTCTCCTCACCCTGGCAGTTCCTCAAGGATTGTGTTGATCAAACTCTCTTGTGCAGGATGCAACCCCTGCCAGCACTATCAGGCTGCAGGAACTGGGGCAGTTTGATAAATGCCCCTTTTCCAGTTACAATCAGGTTTGGAATCCCCCATAATTCCACACAGGAACAGCTGTACTGGCTGGGACCAACACCCCAATATCCCAATTCCTTCAGCCAGGGCCTGAAAGGAAAGCACAAGATCAGAGTAAACACATTTATGTCCCCAGCAGCTGCCCAGCCTTTGGCTATTTTCATTCAGGGGAACTTCAGTATTTTGTCTGTTTCTCCATCATAACCTGAAAAGCTATTTATTTATTATTTTCGTTTATCCTTGAAATTGCATTGTTGCATCCATAGCATGCTTTGTCAGGGATTTTCACAGATTCAGAGCCCACTGCTTGAAGGAATCACCTGCTTTCATTTGTTCAGGACTTGATTTTTCAACAGTTTAATTTCATGCCCTGTAATTCTTGTATTTGCAGAGGTGTTGAGCAGTCAGTTCCTATCCATCCCCTCCTGCCACTCCTAAGTTTGCCAAGGTCTCTATGTACCCCAGCTCACCTCCCTCAAGGCTGAGGAGCTCCTGCTTCTTCAGTCACCTCCCACATGGAAACCACTCTGATCACAGAAGCATTAAGGCTGGAAAAGCCCTCCAAGGTCATGGAGTCCAACTTGACCTGCCAAGGTCACCACTGACCTGTGTCCCCAGGTGCCACATCCACAGGGCTTTGGAGCACTTCCAGGGATGGTGACACCACCACTGCCCTGGACAGTCTGTTCCAGTGCCTGACTGTGGCACTCACATTCTCTGAAAAATCCCTTCACCCAGGAGTTTCTCCTGAAGCTGAGAAGCCTCAGAGAAAAAGGAAAACAATTCTTATCTCATTTGCTTCTCCTGTGTTGTGCTCATGTGGAATGTGTTTGGAGATTGTTTACCACAGGTGATTGTTTCTTTGGATTCTGATGTGAGTTGTCTTGACTCATTGGCCAATCAGTGCCAAGACTCTGGAGAGAGCCATGAGTTTCATTATTATCTTTTTAGCCTTCTGTCTGTATCCTTTAGTTTAGTACAGTATTCCTTAATATAATATGGTATCATAAAATAACAAATTAGCCTTCTAAAAATATGGAGTCAGATTCACCATTCCTTCCTGCCACGGGGATCCACACAAATACAACACTTGACCACCCTTTCCATGAAAAAATTTTCCTGAATATCCAACCTAAACCTCCCTTGGTGTAACTCGAGGCTGTTTCTTCCTGTCCCTGTTCCCTGGAGCACAGCCCGACCCCCCGGCTGTCCCCTCCTGGCAGGGACTTGTGCAGAGCCACAAGGTCCCCCCTGAGCCTCCTTTGCTCCAGGCTCAGCCCCTTCCCACCTCCCTCAGCTGCTCCTCATCAGACTTCTGCTCGTCCTTTCTCTTTTAACCATTTATTTGCCATTTTTAGCCACATGTTGGGCAAAAGGAGAGGCTACGTGGTGGCTGAGGTCGCCTCTTTGTAGCCTTCACCATCCTGTGCCCTCCCTGGGCTCTCAGGCCCTTATCTCACCAAAAGCTATTAAATCACTGCCTTTAACAGGGTGTCACCTCTCAGCTTGAGGCACAGGGGTGTCCACGTCCCTCAGGCTCATCCCAGGTGACAAACACAGCACGTTAGATTGACCTGTGACTGTTTTATCAGAGGCAGGTAGCTCATAAATCTTGATTGCTTTTAGCTGAGTGAATGTGCAGTGGCACTGATCTTCACACAGCTCCCCAGAGCCCACGTCTCTTTCCACAAAAAGGGGCATTTGGATTGCTCCCAGACACCCTCACACACAGCCCCACTCCAAATTTTCTCCTCCTGTCACTACCCCCTCTCCTTTTACACCTCATTCTCCATGCAGTGCCCTCAAATCTCTCCGACAGGAGCTCCATAGGCAGCATCAATCAGAGTGATAACATCAGCCGAAGAGTTCTGAGGTCACACTGGTTAATCTGCAGCCCAGAATCTTCAGATGTGAGGCAGGGACAGCTGTGATAACGTTTGCTTGCAGCTGTTCCTGAGCAAACACACACCGACCCAGCCCACAGCCCCAAAATTAGGGCTTTCAGGGCTATCGCAGCACCTCTGCCTCTCCAGAGCTCTCATCACCAGTAGCCTTCCTGAGGGTTTCACTCAAGAGTTAAGCAGGATTCAGGGAGAAAGGGGCTTTCAGGGCTATCACAGCACCTCTCCTCTCCAGAGCTCTCATTACCAGCAGCCTTCCTGAGGGTTTCACTCAAGAGTTAAGCAGGATTCAGGGAGAAAAATGTGAAGCAGGCTATTCCCAAAGCCTTAAATGTATGTCTCAGTTTATTAAAGGAGAGAAAAGCAGACAGCACTCCCTGCTCAGCTGGTGCCTGTGGGAGCCCTCAAGGTTTGGGGGGTAATTAGTGATACCAAAAGTAGCAGTGGCCAGGCAGAGATGCAGGCCACTATTTTGAAGCACATCCATTTGTCTTTAGATATCCCTGCTGTTTGTTTTGGCATGGAATTAGAGGGAAGAAGATCCCAGCCAAGCCCAGCTCCTTCTCTGTGTGGTTTTAACTCACAAAGGAGGCTTGAAATGTGGAATTCCTACTGAGTGCAGCAAGGGTTGCTCCATCCCAGTGCCCATATTTCAGTGGATGGAGCAGTTCATGTGTTTTCTTAGCTTTCCCAGGCATTCATCTTGCCATAAAATGAAAGCCCAAGGATATTTAATTCAGGGATCATATAAATGCATAACTTTTATGATCAGGAGGGACAACTGCATCATCTGTCCTCACCTCCTGTACATCACAGGCCACTACCTACCTACTCTTAGGCCGAACCAGATAATCTGGGTTTAGCTGAAGCATCTTGCCTTAGAAAGATCTCCCATCATGATGTGAAGATACCAGGACAGGAAGAATCCTCCAAATGGCACAGCAGCTAATCACTCACACCATTAAAAGCTTGCACACACTTTACTTTTCATGTGAATTCATCAGGCTTTGGTTTCCAACCACTGATCTTTATTTTGGTCTTCTTTTCCAGGTTGTAAAGCCCTTTAACCTGCTGTTTTCACCCCATGAAGACGCTCAGAGATCGTGATCAAGTTTTTCCTCAACCTTCCTACTGACAAATTAGCACTGAGATGCTTTCAAACCCTATGAGGACCTTCCCACTCCCTACAAATATTTTTTTTTGTGGATCTATAGTCCTGCTTTTCCCATCTGGCCACAGAGCATGACTACAGCTCTCCCACTCCTCCAAGGGTGCAGGATGATGTCAATCTGCTTCTACAGCAGGCCAGATGAGGAAAAAACCCTTCGGAAGGATGTGAAGAAACAGGCCCCTCATCCATTTCAGTCTCCCAGTTCCCAGCCTGACCTAAATTCCTTCCTGTGAAGCAGCAAAGTTTGTGTTTGTTTTGTCTGAGGGAGCCAAAGTGGCCCAACCGCTGTGCCCTGGTCATAGTTAATGCTGAGCTAATCGTTGTTCCACTGAATATTTTATCTGTGGGATTTAATATCAACTTCCTGCTCATTCATAAAAGTTTTCAATAGATTTGGGCCCAGTATTGATCCCTGGAGAGTACTACTAGGAAAACCCTCAGGCTCTTTGAGAGCTGCCAAGTATTAAGCCATTTCAGAGATCTCTTCATGCTATTTTTAGGGTTTGGAACTTTTTTTTTTTTAATGGGAACAGGCTGTGGAGTTGTCTCAAGCACTGTGTGGAAAGGTAAAGACAGAGAATCAACAAAGAAAACTTCATTATTTCCTTCAAGAATGGATCACCTATTTCCTCACAGATTGAAAAATATCCTATTTTTCATAAAAACATACTGCCCAGATGCCATTTGGCCCAAATCAGGAGCTTCAGATTTATTCAACATTCTTTAATATTACCCCTTCTAGCCCTCAGGAATCATTACAGCAGGAGGCTAGATGGTCCTAAATCATGAATGTAGTCCCCAGCATTTTAGATGTAGGGTAACTCAGGTCTGAGGTGTTCAAGGTCATCCTCAGAAGAGCCATGCATTAAACAGTGCCTGTTCATTGTAGCTTTACACCTAAATTCCCTGGTGAAGAGCCCAAAGTTAGACAGGATCAACCTGGGCACTGGAAAACCTGTGGAGTTGTAAAAACCTCCTGACTCCTGGTAATACCCCTAAATTTAGGCCTCTGCACCATCCCTGAGCTCGTGCAACAGCACACAAGGTTCTTATTCCTCCAATTAGCTTCATTTGTACTCTGGTGAATTTTTTTCATATTCCTCTCCAGCCAAAGCAGAAAGACGAGACTCCCACTGCACCTTTCTTTTTATGGAACGACAGACCCGGCTCCCAGATTTTCCTGGGGAAAAAACAGCTGGCATGAGGCTCTGCAGAGAAACAGAACTTTTGTCCCTGCAGAGAACTATGCAAATTTGCTTTGAGGTACAGCTTTGGTGCCGTATGAAGCAGGGAGATCCCGTTTCAGCTCCTCCAGCCAAGCCCTGAGTTCACAAAAGCCGCTGCCGAGCAGGAACGCCGTCCAGGGGGGCAGGACAGGGCCTGGGGATGGTGTTCTTGGATGACTACAAGGTCAACGCTGCCAGCTGGCCTGTGCACAAAGCACAGAGACCCAAGAGACCCCACAAAGCCCTTGCCAGCTCCATCCAGGTGGTTCCCAAACTGGCACCCTGAAAGAGAGCGGGATTAGCCCGCTAGGGCACCTTAAAGGAGCCCTCCACTTCAAAGATCAAAGGCACGCTGGCTCCAGGGCTCTGGTTACACCTGCCTCCCTTGTGGGCAGCCCTTACAAAAGGGTTTGGGATGGGGGATTTGCTCAGGTGCATTTTACAGTGCTCACAAAAAAAAAAAAAAAAAAAAAAAAAAAAAAAAAAAGCCTGCCTCCCTTGTGGGCAGACCTTACAAAAGGATTTGGGCTGGGGGATTTGCTCAGGTGCATTTCACAGTGCTCACAAAAAAACCCACAACAACCTAAATAATACAACCCCCAAATACCCTTTTGTCCCTGGCCACAAAGGAGGGAGCCATGCTTGGCGTGTCATGCAAGGGGACAGAAATGAGAGCAAGGAGCAGTGCCAGCAGCTCAGAGAGCACCTCTGAAACACAAGACACCCTGTGCAGCTCAAAGGCGCCTCTCCTCCCAGCAGCTGGGAGGGCAGATCTTCCTCACTGCCCAAGCACCTCCCTGCAGGTCTGGCTCACAGGCAGAATAATACAATCCCCAAATACCCTTTTGTCCCTAGCCACAAAGGAGGGAGCCTTGCTTGGCGTGTCATGCAAGGGGACAGAAATGAGAGCAAGGAGCAGTGCCAGCAGCTCAGAGAGCACCTCTGAAACACAAGACACCCTGTGCAGCTCAAAGGCGCCTCTCCTCCCAGCAGCTGGGAGGGCAGATCTTCCTCACTGCCCAAGCACCTCCCTGCAGGTCTGGCTCACAGGCAGGTGACATTTCTGCCTCCTGGCAGGACACTGCTGACCCTCCTGAAACCCTCATCCCAAAAAGAAGCCAGTGGGTTCAAAGAGTTTTCAGTCTCTTGAACCTCTTTATTAATGTCTCACCATCATCCCAAAAAGAAGCCAGTGGCTTCAAACAGTTTGGAGCCCCCTGAACCCCTTTATCCATGTCTCAGCCTCATCCCAAAAAGAAGCCAGAGGTACAAAGAGTTTTGAGCCCCCTGGACCCCTTTATCCATGTCTCACCTTCAACTCCAAAAAGAAGCCAGTGACTTCAAAGAATTTGGAGTCTTCCCCTAAACACCTTCATCCATGTCTCACCCTCATCCCAAAGAGTTTGGAGTCTCCGAACCCCTTTATCTGTGTCTCACCCTCATCCCAAAAAGAAGCCAGTGGCTTCAAAGAATTTGGAGTCTCCTGAACCCCTTTATCCATGACTTACAGTCATCCCGAAGAGTCTGGAGCCTCCTGAACCCCTTTATCCATGTCTCAGCCTCATCCCTAAAAGAATCCCATGGCTTCAAAGAGTTTGGAGCCTCCTTGCAGAGCTCAGGGCACTTGGCTTCTCCATCTCGGTGGTGACTCCTGTGGCTTCAAAGAGTTTGAACCTCTCCTGAACCTCTTTATCCATGTCTCAGCCTCATCCCAAAAAGAAGCCAGTGGCTTCAAAGAGTTTGGAGTCACCTTGCAGAGCTCAGGGCACTTGGCTTCTCCATCTCGGTGGTGACTTTCTCATTGTTTCTCTTTACTGCTCCTTTTCTCCAGCCAATGCAGACACACTCACAGCAGGGCCAGTGCGCCTCACCTGTGGCTCTCAGGCCCTTCCAGGAAGGAAGCGGGGAATAAAAAGCATCAGGGATGAGAAGAAAGCCAGGCCTAGCACTGATGTGACTGCCTGAAGGTCAAACACATTCATCCTTTTATTGGCTTGAGAGTTGACACCAGTTTTATTAAAGCAATCTGGCCACTGTCTAAATACAGCCGTGGCCACACTTGGCCTGGCTAAGGAACCCTCTGATGCACAGACTGGCTGAAGTGTAGGGAAGCTGGGCAAGCTGATATCCCTTCTCCTGAGCTCTACACACTGGGTCTGGCCTCCTTCCAGCCACAACAGGCTTGTGGCATCTACAGAATCAGAAAAAGTGCTGATGATCCCCAATCCCACTCCTCCTGAGCTGTTCCTGGCTGTGCACACCCCCAGCCTGGCAGCCAGCTCACGGCATTTGTAAGCCCTGTCAGGTTTGTACAGCACAGCAAAGGGGCTGTGGGGAACATTTCTTTTATTTATCAGATTCCATTTCACACCGGTGAACCATAAAATTATAACCACAGCTTTTCCCGGCCTGTTACGGGTCTGTGACATCTGTCTGTCTGTCTCTCTCCTACCCACAGGGGTGCAGCCTGGTGGCAATAATGGATGTCCTGAAGGAGCAATTTCACCTCTGCTTCCCCAGGATTACAGCCTGCCTCTTCCCAAAGCAGCAATCCCTGCCCCTGGTTTATTAACCCAACAGCAGGCGTGGAGAAAAGCCCTCACCCGGCACAGGCAGGAGAGTGGTTTCCTCAGCATTTATGGAGAGCAGAAAATTAGGAATATGTTATAAAGCCAGAGGAGGATCAGGTTCAAATCTCCCCAAAATAATAGGTGAGGAGGAGAGTTTCCTTCTAGCTGCATGAGATTTTACCTAAGGAGAGCTGTAGATGTCCTGCTTTAATGCCAGGACTTACAATATCACCTTTTTGGCTCCTGTTTCAGGAAAACACAAGAGTTCATGCTCCTGTTCTGTTATCTCCTCCAGAGGACACACAGATTTTAGAGGTGTTTGTCCCAAAAGGAGGTGAAGGGAAAGTGAGGTTTAAAGCTTATTTGATTTCTTGTTTCAGCCACCACTCCCTGAGTCAACAACTCCAAAAATCCTTTCCTGTCTGAAGATCTTATTTATACCTTTGGAAACAGAAATAGTCTGGGAAGAAAGGAGTACAAGCCAGGTAGTGTCGCCCTGATTTTGTAAGACTTTGTTAAGCCTTCTGATGTTTGCATTCTTTCAACAAACTTTCTCACACACAGTTCTGTAAATAACCTATGTTTTGCATTCTTTCATGGAGGTGGAGAGAATTGATGGACCCTTGGTCTGTCCAGTGGCATTGGAGAGGTGGCACTGTCACCCTCCAATCCACTGTCACCTTTGGAAAACTATAAATGTTGGAGTCAGAAAATAAAGTTCTTCTTCTTCTTCCTTTTTGTTCCCCTCGAGAGCAGCAGTGTCTGTGTCATCATATTGTGCCGTATCACAACAAGGTAGGAGCCCAGCTCTAATACCTCCCGGGCCAGTGACCCTTTATTTAGAATTTATTTAATCTCCAATTCCCTCCATGCAGCCAAAGCCTCTCTGAAATGGACACAAACCCCACCCAGGACTATTTCTGTCCATTCCTTATGAGGGGAGGTGGGATAAATCTGGAGCAGGCTTTTTTTTTTTTTTTTTCCCTCCCCATGCACAGCCAGAGTTAGATCCTATTTGCAGCTCCCAAGGATGCTGTGAAGCTCCAGGACTGCTGGGATTGCCTGGTGCTAATGGGGGATGTTTAGAAAAGCATGTTCTGAATCCCTGGAAACATTTAGCTCAGCTCAGTTTGTTTTCCTAAAAGATATGAAATATTGCTGAGCTGAGGGCTCAGAGCAGACATCTCCCCGAGGAGCTCTGTGACCTGAGTTATGCAGATCACATTAGACAATCACACCAGTCTCTTTTAGCTTCCAATTCCATGAATTTATAAGTAGTCACCAAATAGTTCCAACCATAATTGTCAGCCTGGGCTGAAAAGAGCTTAGCTAGGCACACAGGCTTTATGTGAAGCGAAAAGTTTTTAAAGTTTTTATTATTTTTATTATTTTTATTATTATTTTTATTGCAGACGGGTTTCGTCTGGCTCAGCTTTAAACTCCATTTTCTCCATCAGGATGCAGATTTCACAAGACAAGTTGCCTGACCCTGTGACCAGGACTGTAATGGGACTGGGACAGTAATTGCCATATTTGCCAGACGGGGATGAATTGCCTCTTCCAGATGAGCCACACAGACAGCAGAGATGAAGTTTATCATCGCCCTAGATGTGTTTTGTTTTCTGCTGATGCATAAACATCCCAGCAATTAGTTTGCTATGTTAGAGGCTCCCTTTTCCACCTCATTTTCCTGAGGGTTTATATCAGAGTTTTTTGTGGGCTATTGACAGAACAGGCTTTTAAGACAATTCACAGGGAAATAATGACTTAAAGAGTGGTCAGACATCGGAACCTGCCCAAGAGGGGTCAGACATTGGAGCTTGCCCAAGGAATCACATCCTTGGAAGTGCTCAAAAAACACCTGGAGGTGGTACTTGGGGACATGGCTCAGTGTTTGCCTTGGCAGTGCTGGGTTAATTGTTGGTCTTGATGATCTTGGAGGGTTTTTTCCAGCCTGAACAATTCTGTGTTTCTGTGGCAATTCCAGCACCTTCAAATATTAGTGCACAAATCTGAATTCTTTGCTGTTTTGGAATCTCTCACAGATTTAGAGCATTTGTGATGCTGGAAACTCTGGGAAAGAGGAGGATGTTGGCTGGTGGTATAAAAGATATTTACCAAGTTGAGAGTAATTAATTCAATTCCCACCTAATTAGACCAGGGTTTCAAAAAAAGCCCCCAGTCCTCTCCTACTGATTTCACAGAATCCCAGAATGGTTTGGGTGGGAAGAGACCTTCAAGCTGATCCAGTCCCACCCCCTGCCATGGCAGGGACACCTTCCATTATCCCAGGGTGCTCCAAGCCCCATCCAGCTTGGCCTTGGACACTCCCAGGGATCCAGGGACAAACACAGTTTCTCATTTCCTCCAAGACTTTGGTCTGTAGCATCAGTGAGACCATCACTGGTAGTTCCTACAGCTTGACCACATCTGAATCCCTAACTTCAAATTCAGAGTAGCTCATGAAAAATCATCAAAACTGGGGTTTTTTTGAATGCAGACTGAACAGTTCCCTGCAGATCGTGTCTGCAGAAATCATAATTCTTTCATAAAAGAATCTAATTGATTCATTTTCCTATGACTCCAGACAGGTCAGATCTCAGTAAAACTCCATTTCATCAGAACATTTAGTTCTAGTTTGGAATTAACTTCTCCATTTCCTTGGCTTTTTTTTTTTTTTTTTTTTGTGGTTTTAAATTTATTTTTTCATACAATTTGTCAAGCAGAAGTTGATGCATGGCCCTCCTTGCAAAGGATAGCTCAGAGACCAATTAGTCAACGCAGGGATGGGCAAACTCCTCCTAACAGAACTGCTGGACTGCCACAAAATGTCAGCTAAACAAAGATCTATCTAGCTTTTAAAAATATTAACCTTTTTATTGACACTGCCATCTATCAGAAGGTTTATTCTCTGAGTGAAAAGGTGGGGGAAGCCAAAAGCTGAGATAAAGGCCACCAGGTCCCCCATCACCCCACAGATGGGGAGCAAATGCCCAGGGGTGCTTTTAGGCATAAAGGCTCACTAAGAAACCATTTAGGCAAAATAACGGAGATTAAAGCATGATTTAGAAGTAAAATTTATATCAAATGCTTCCTTAATTACTTAGAAATTGACAGATTTAATAAAAACTAATATCCAGCTCTCTCCATCTCTTATTTCTGCTGTCAACTCCAGCAAGATGCTTCATAAAAGGGGAAAGTGTCCTATAAAAGCCAGGGCCATGTATTAGGTATCTGCATTTTCTAGCACCTAGAGAATAGTCTATAATCTGAATAATTTAAGTCTTCTAAATGTCTAGGCAGTTACTATTTTTTAAATTAAAAATCATATTAAAGCATTAAGCTGCAAAATAATTTTGAGGTGTTTTTTCCTGCCTTTGCTTGCATATGCATCACCAGGAATGTTGTTTAGAATGAAAGAATGAGGACTAAAACATAAATAACACCTTAGTCCTTGTCCTGGGGACATTCTGTCCAACAATGGAGAGAATCATTGCCAGGACCCACTGCAAGGGTTGAAATTAAATTTCCATGGGGAGATACTGGTTCACAGAATTCAGTCCACTGAGCCCTGACAGATTGCAAGGAGCTGTTTTTAGGCTCAGCACATCGGAGAGGAGGCAAAAAACTTGTAATTTGCAAGTTGTGCACCTGAACTTAGAAATGCTGAGCTGGTTTCAGAGCAATAAGAATAATCTTTTTTCCAAAATAAACCTCTCCCCCCCCAGAAAGGAATTAGAGGATCAGGAGTTCTGCTGGAAATACCTGTGGTAGCAGTTTATCTGGGACCTCTGGGACAGCTGGAGGTGGGCAGAACTTGGACCCAAAGTACAGGAGATAAAGGCTCTGAGGCAGAATAATCCTCCAGAGATCATCATTTGGATAAATATATATATGAGCCAGCATTAATAAGTAATTAATGAGTAGAAGTCTGGGAGATCTCTCTGTCCCTGCTTGAGAAATGATTGTCCCTGTCACAAGAGATCACTGAAATCCTGGGTTTCACATCCTGAGAGGCAGAAATGGTGAGTGAGGACAGTTAATTTTCACCTTTCATGAGAACGAGAGATGCTCTTCAAATTGTCCACCAAAAGGAAGGAAATTAAAACCTCTCCTGGTTGTTAGACAAGAATTCCCAGGCTTGGAAAACAAAGCTGAATTCCCAGAGCATCCTTGAGCTCCCCTGGCTGCCGGATGTTGATAAGCTCAGGACAAGCCCCACGGATTATTGGGAAAGGAGGGGGGTCAGAGTGCAGCTCCACCTTTAACAAACTGCTTTTCAGTTTTTACCTTTTCTGCTTTGTTTTCTCCAGGTCCCTGCAGCCACTCTTCCTTCATCCAGCAGGATTGGAAACTGGAATCTGCTCAGTGCTGTTTGTGAGGCAGGATTTCACCTGGAGCTCAGGCTTGGGGAGGTATTTCCTCCTTTTTTGAGGTTAAAAACATTGGCCTCAAAAGAGGGATTTGCTACAGAAGCTGTTCTGCTCTTTTCACCTCAATTTTTTTTTTTCTTCAGTTAAACTTTAAGGAAAGGCTGAGGATTGCAAATGTGATATTTGGCTAGGAAGGATTCTAGCATGAGGAACCACCACTCTTCCTCTTGGTTTGAAAAGACCAGTCTATTTAAGGTTCAAACCCATCTGTTGCTCCATCCCCACTGCAGCTCCATCCCTTTTGTTGCCTGGCTGCCAGCAGAGAGGATGCTACTTTCCTTCATCTGGCTCAAACTCGTGGTGTTGCTGATGGTACAGCACGGATTATTCCCTAAGTCTTGCTTGTGTGACGATGTGACATCTCAACAGAACTCCCTGCCAATGCTGTGTAAAAAACACTCCCAGCTGATGCCACCGTCACAGACAGAGACATTTGCCTGGGAAGTTGCTGCTGCCTTTGAAAACAGGAAAAGGGCAGGCAAATAAACCTCCTCCTACTCAGTTCCCTCCTCTAATATTGCCTGTTACCTGCTGGTGTCCTCAAAATTTAAAGCCAGCTTCCTAACCTCTTCCTGAATCCAAAAAATTCCAGATTTAAGTGGCAAAATCTTCAGATTCTGCGGTGTGGGAGACCCATTTCATTGTCCCTTACCATGGAGTCACTGAGGTGGGAAAAGACTTCCAAGACCATCAAATCCAACCTTCAATCAAAATACCCCTAGAACCACTAAACCACAGGGTGAAGGTCCAGGTCTGCTCAGTTTTTGAATGTTTTCAGAGGTGGTGGTGAGCCCACCACTGCTTTTGGCAGCCTCTTCCAATGCTTAACCACTATCAGTGAAGAAATTTTGTCAAATATTCAATGTGCACCTCCCCTGCCACAACTTGAGCCTGTTTCCTCTCATGCTGTCACTTGTCTGGGAGAAGAGCCTGACCCACTGACCCCCACCTCACCACAAGCTCCTTCTAGGTAGTTGTAGGGTGTAATAAAGTCTCCCCTGAGCATCCTTTTCTCCAGAAAAGAACAGGAATTCTTCTTTCTGCCAGAAAGAACCTCAGCACAAAGCCCAACATCTTTTGCTGAAGGTTCCTGGTGCCTGAAGGTGGAGACTGAATTAAGTCCCACCTCATACTCAGAGTAGAAGCAGAACTACTACTGTGAGTAGGACTTGTGCTGCTTCATCTGCATTTCCCAGCTGTTTCAAATCAAAAAAGTGGGCTCAGCTGACGAGTGGACATTAATGGCAACCAAAGCCATCAGTGCAGACATGGTTCAGGTACATGAACTTCACCAGTTTTGGAGGAAATGAGCACACACACGTGAGTGAGGTTTTGAGTAATAACATTTTAGCAGTTCTCAGATGACACAGGAGAACTGCAGAAATGCCAAACCTAACCCCGTTATTCAAAAATAGGAGCACGCGATTAGACAAGCAATTATACACCGAGGAGCTTAACATAAATTGTGGGTAAAAATATCAGAAACAATTTTTCAGGATTTAGCGAGGGAAGCACCTTGTAAAGCATAATTGGATTAGAGGAGACAGCCAGCATGGATTTACAAGCAGGAGGTCTTTTGCTTAACTAACTTGTGGGGAGTTCTTTGAAGCTGCAGCATTACTGCCAAGGTAGGCAAGGGAAAAGTAATAGATGTTATGCACTGAGATTTCCCAAAAGCAATTGGAGAAGTTGTACAGTGAGATTATCAGCTAATGGAAGCAGCCGTGCTACAAAAGTGGGCTGGCTCAGAAAAATGGCTCAGAAGCAGAAAACAGCCAGTGTGTGGGCTGGCTTGCCATGTTCCCTCTCAACCTCAAAAGGGAGTGATTTAAGTGCTTGGCCTGGGGAAGAAGGAGGTGGAGGGCTTCAGGCTTAGAGATTTCTTCTGCTGGGATTTCAGAGAGCTCCCAGCCCTTTGCAACGTGCGCCTCTCCCAGCAGAGCTCAGTTTATCAGTGCCCAGAATGGGGACAGCCCAGGGACATCATTCCTCCTCCAGACAGTTCAAAGGCAGCACAGGCTGCTCACAGAAGGAAAATCAACTTTCCTTGCCCTGAATGAGTGAGGAAACTGAGGAACAAGTAGGAAAAGGTGCTTGAGCTCACCCAGATCGGTGCCAAAAGGAGCACAGACCCCTCTGGCTCGTGTTGCCCACAGCACATCAGAGCAGAAGAGTTTTGTGCACTTGCAGGGTGAGCACAGCCTGTCCTTGCCACAGGAGAGGCCACCCCCACAGGGAAAGAGGAAAGGTTTTGGGATAGATGGATGCTTCAGGGAGTGAGTGGGCAGAGGGGGTGGTGGCAGAGCCCTGCAGCAGGAGATGCTCTGCTGTAGCCACAGACAAATTTCATGGAGTTACAGAGAGGTTTGGGTTGGAAAAGAACTCAAAGATCATCCAGTGCCACCCCTGCCATGGGCAGGGACACCTTCCACTATCCCAGGCTGCTCCAAGCCCTGTCCAACCTGGCTTTGGGCACTGCCAGGATCCAAAGCAGGAGCAGCTTCTCTGGGCACTCTGTGCCAGGGCCTCCCCTCCCTCCCAGCCAGGAATTCCCTCCAACCATCAAATGTAAATCTCCTCTTCTAGTTTTAATCCACTTCCTGTCAGGATTTGTCCAGTAAAAAGCCACTCTCCCTCTTTCTTCTAAGCTCCCTTTAAGCACTGAAAAGCCACAATAAATTCTGCCCAGAGCCTTCTCTTCTCCAGGCTGGACACCCCCAGCTCTCCCAGCCTGGCTGCAGAGCAGAGGGAGAACCTTTGTGGCCTCCTCTGTGCCTGCTCTGAGATCTGTGGATTTCCATCAAGAGGAGGTGAAAGGAGAGGGTATGAGCGATGGGATTTCAATGCCAGTCCCCAAAGCTTGTCCCAGGAGCCAGCTGTTCCCTGTGCTCCCTTTCCACACCATGTCTCAGCAGCAAGCAGGATTTTGCTCCCAGACCCAGCTGCTTTTCTTGGCAGCCCTTGGAGCCTCCAGAGCTGATAAAGTTGGAATCCAGGTTCAGGGCAGTCCTGCTGCCACCCAACAACAGCAGCACATTCCCAGGGACTCTGCAAGGCTTTTATGGGATGCCCTGCAGAGGCCAGTCCAGCTCACAGAGCTCACCCTGCCTCTCTCCTCCTCCAGCACTGTCTGTCATCCACATCATTCCTCCTGGCATCCTCAGTTCCCCGATTCCCTCTTCCCACTTTCCCCCAGAACATGACCCACGCTTGTTATGGATCATTGTATTTACAAAGCTTAAGCTGAAAATCAATTTTAATTACCAAAATCAGATTGCCGTATCAATAAATCACTTGGGGCCTCTTGGAGACAGGGACAGAAGGTTGCACCTGGATGTGGAGGGAAGGGGAGATAATGGCTCATTTTCCCATCAGGCCCCTCCCTGCATTCACTGGACAATATTCATCAGTGTCATTATCTTTTGGATTAATATGTAAAAGGCTACAAAAGGGACACAAATAAAACTGGAGCCAGTTTTAAGCAAATAGTGTTGGCTGAAACTTGATTTACCACTGACCTCCTGACCAGAGCTTTTTAAAAAATATATATTTAGGATAGTTGTCATTGCCCATTGCAATTTCTACCAGAGTCAGCCTTACTGGGATGTGTGCAGCTTCAAGAGATTTTCTTTTTATTCCAACATTTTTCAAGACAGGCTGAAAGCTGGAAGAGGAAAGAGGCTCCAACCCAGAGGGTAGTTGGGTTATGGGGTATCCCAAAAGGTACTTGCCCCCTGTACCATGATAAAGGATAAACATTTCTTCAGAAGGAACCCAAGGCCCACTTAGTGCCCAACTTCAGGCACCCTTGGAGAGGCCACCACAGTCAAATCAAGCCTAATTTGACAATTATTTAGGCACCTTCGTGTCCAGATCCACAAAGGGATGTAGAGGGTTGCCATCACTGGCATCAGAGTGAAGAAAAAGATGAAATAATCCCAGATCAGCCCACAGCAGAAAGCCATGATCATCCCAGCTCTCCAAGACAAACACGAGCACTTCACTGCTCTTGTCAAGCCCAGACCCTTTCCCTGGACACTTCTCAGCACTTGGGGCTGAGCCCTTTGGGAATTCACATTATCACAGCCAAACTCTGAGGATTTATATAAATTTGCATTTCCTGAGGAAAGTCTAAGTAAAATAAAAGCTTGAGTTTTGTCATTTTTACCTGATGCATAGCTGCCAAGGACTTTCTGCATCTTCCCTTGCAAAATTAGTCCAAGTGTGAGGGACACTTGGTGAAAAATTGGGTAAAAAAATTGTCCTCAGAGAGCTGTCCAGAAGCACCTGGGAACAGACACACATTGTCCCATCCATCAGAGTTGTTCACCCTTGGCTCTCAATTCCCCTCTAATGGATACATCAGGCAGGGTACCAGGGAGCAAATAAATAAATAAATTGGAATTTAATGGAATAAATGGCACACCCTCACCTTGGACTCCCATCAGGGCAAAAACAGGAGAAACAGAAAGCAGTTCCAAAAAGAGAGAGGTGAGAGATGGCGAATTTGAGAAAAGCCCAGAGACTTCCTCCACCCTCCTCCTGCATCCTGGATGTGGGAACTGCATCCAAACCAGAGAGAGTCAGACAAAATCAGACTCAGATGGAGAAAACAAAGCTCTTGTGAGGAAAAAGAGCTTCCTTGGCAGTCAACAGAGACATTTCTTGCAAAGATACCTCTTTTATCTCCCTGATACTTTTATGAGCACCCAGATGATGCTGCCAGGGAAATGAGGTCAGCGAGGGCCAAGCCAGATCTTCCCACCAGAGGTGATAACAGCTCCTGGCTGGATCTCTGGCAGTTTCCTCTAGTGCTAAACCCCCAGGAGTTATTGGAGGTGATAAGTTCCCCCTCACAGCCCATCTCTTCACGTTGCATCTCCCCCTGTTCACCCTGCATGGATGACACACAGCTGAGCCCTTGCTGGATGCAGCTTCCAGGGCCTGCATCCCTTTTTTCTGTAACCTCACGAGGCCATCTTAGCTCTCCATCCTATAAACCATGAGAATTTTGACCAGCTGAGCCTCCATTTTGGGGCAGGAACACTCCCTGAGTGAATCAGGGTGCAGGAGGACAGGCAAAACCCAATCCTGTGTCAGCAAGACCCCACTGCAGACGAGCCGGACGACGGGAACGAGGCGGATTTTTGGCAGTCTCTGCCGGGCCTGGTGTTTTTCCAACTCTCTTGCCCTTTTTTCTGCCGTGGGTGGCAGCAGGAGTGCCAGCTGTTGGAAGACTGTGTGCTTTTCACCCACCCACGGCCCCACGTGTCCTCTCCCAACGCCCGAGCCTGATGCACAAGGAGGAATTTTCCGGGAATTTGCAGCGCTGAGTGATTGCAAGGGAGGATGACTCTGCTCCTCCACAGATGGTCCCTATTGCCCTGCTCTCCTTTCCACAGTGGATTTCTGTGCTCAGAGCCCTTCCCAGATGCTAATATTAGCCAGGCACTCCATTCCTATGCTTCCCATGGAAGTTTCACTGGAGGCACCTGCAGGAAAGAGGCCGAGGGTTTGCTGGGTGCTTGAAAAGAGCTTTGGGCCTGAAATATGAGTTCTCAAACCCTCCTCCCACACACTCAAACTCAGCAGGAAGAAGAATTTTCTCTTTTATCTTCCTAATAACCCTAAAGCCTAACAAGGGACCATCAGGTGGAATAATGGCTCCTGCTCCAGGTTTGAGGACTTACAGACGTGGCACGTGGGGACATTATTTAGTAGTGGCTTTGGCAATGCTTTGTTAATGGTTGGACTTGATGATCTTGAAGGTCTTTTCTAACCTAAACAGTTTTTTGATTCTATAGAAAAATAAATCTAAGGATTTTCTGGGTTTGGTATTTTGTTGTTTTTGTTTTTAGGTTTTTTTTTTTTTTTTCTTTTTTCTGATTTGTGTTTCTTTGGGTTTTTTTCACTTAATAAATTTACACAGAGACGCAGAATTCTCTTCTTCCTGGAAAAGCAGAGAACAAGACTAAGAACTGACACAAATTTGGTCTCATTGTCTTCCCCAAACAATGACAGTCAAGTTTTAAATAAAAATCTATAAATAAAAGACTGATATTAAGAGGGAGATGAATGCATTCATGAAAAATTTTGAATGAGGTAAAAAATAAAAGGCACAATTGTCTCTGTGACCAAAAATATATATCTTTGTTGCTGCCTCCAGAGCCTCCTCTTGCATTTGGATGCTGGTTTCTTGCATATGTTACCCATCACCCAGCAACTGCCTCCACAGCACATACATGTGTTTGTTTTTACATATTTTTTCAAGTGGCTGAACATTTGACCCAAAGATTCCTTATGAAGGCAGGCCATTTTTATGTTGATTGGGGTTTTGGTTTTTTTAATGATAATGATGCCAAAAAAGAAAAAAGACAAAAATGGGGAAAACAAAAGTTGGACTCTTCCATCTTTCTGCATGAGGTTATCATGACAGAGGACAAGTCAGAATAATCATCCTTGCAGGAATGGCATCCAAATGAGATTCCAGTGAATTGCTTCTTTCCTCTTTACTTTTGCCAAAGTTTCAATAGTTCAGTTCCCATTCTGGTTTCCTGCTTCTGCTGAAGGATATATCCCTGCTACTTGGCAGGGAAATTTTACTTGTGGATGGTGTTTTTTATCATATTTAGACATTTTAATGGTTATCAGCATGGGGATTATTTTATTATCTAAACATATACAGTAAAGCCCCAAAGGCAGAAGCCTTAAAACTCCTTTAGGGTCCCTTGATGCAAGATATGAAAATCTCCTACATGGTGACCCTCCTCTTCAGGATACTTTTGGATTTGGACTTTAAACCTCACTTGAGCTGGCTCTTGAGACAAGAATTTTGCTGGCCTTCAAGCAGGTGTTTTCTAGCCTTGATGTCTTGGTGGAGACATCAGAAAGACCTGAGCCCCTCTTAGCATTTGCTCTGCTTCAAAGAGGAGTTAATTCAGGGAAGTCCCTGGTTTGATTTGGGGTAATTTTTAATTTTTTTTTTTAGTTAGGAGATAGCCACAGTCCACTCCCCCCTTGGAGGATTGAAGCCTTATCAGATCTTGTGGGTATTCTTGGGAAATAGGGATCACCAGGCTCAACTGTCATACCCCAAAAGAAGATCCTTTCAAACATCTGGTGCCTTGCACACCCAAATCTGGGTGGGCTGCACCAGGAATTGAACTCTGCAGAAGGGGATAAATGCAATGCCCACTCACTTCTGCTGTCACTGACAAGCAGGGGGGAAGCACTGGGCTGGAATCTCTAGGGCAGGGACAGGATCAACGAGAGGTGACACTGTGGTCCCAGCCAGAAAACCACATCCAGTGCCACACTGCACACAGCTCCCTCTGGTTCCAGCCATCTCCTCCTTCTCCTGGCTCCATTTCAGTCATGGGTCAGGTAATTTTTCTTCCTGGCCATGATCAAAAGCAAGGCCCAGGCACAGCTACAGATCTGATTTGGCAAAATCTTCTCAAAAGAAACAATTCCCAGAGCAGTCTGAACTCCTGGAGAACACTCAGGCTGTCTGACAGCTGATGCAGTTTTGTGCACTCAGCTATCCTTTCATTCACCAGAAATGTATTGCGTTAAGATTTATTAAATTACATTTATTAAATTAAGAAATAAACTTGAAGCGAGCTGCTTCTATTTGCATAATGGGAGGCTGTGCAGCAGATGGGGAATGGGGACCGTGGGCAGGCAGGAGCCTGCAAGTTTGGGAGATGAATATCCTCCAGAAAATTCTCCCAGTTTTCTCTGAATGGAAAATAACCACAATTTCCATGGACTGGGTGGTGACAGCAGGGTCAGTGGCAGGGGACAATGAGCAAACTCCTGGACCCCAGCTGGCTGGGACAACCTTATCTATTCAGCTTGTTCATCTGGAGCTGGCTCGTACTCCCAAACAAACCTTTGGAGGACTTCTGGAAAAGCATAGCAAATACAAACAAATGTAATTTTCCCAAGAGGGCCAGTGCTGCCCAGATAATCACACAACTCTGCACAAATAAAGCTGGCAGTGATTTCTGTTCCAACTCAGCAATGTGGAGGAGAACTGCTGGCCAGAGGAAGTCCTAGGTCTCCTTTTAATTAATTGATTTGTTAATTTTTATACCTAGCAATTATCTCATCGTCACCTGATCAGTGTCTGGTTAAATAACAAAGTCTGGAAGACAAACAAGGAAAGGCTCCTGGGGCAGCAGAGAAAGCTGATGAAATTAGGAGCAATTTATGCTTCATAATCCTGATCCTGCTTTAATAAACAGTTTCATGCCAGGTAAGGATCCTGTTGGTGGCATGCGTTGCTCTTTCCCCACACAGAGGCAATCCCAGCAAGACTTCCAAGAATCCTGGCTATTAGTTGATTATTTACCTGATTAACAGATTCCCTGTTATATCAGGTTTATATTCCCTGCATATCAGGTATTTATCACTGAAATTAACTTAGAGAAATGAGTGCACAATTGCAAGGAATTGCTCAAAGCCAGCTGGAGAGACACAGAATGAGATGCTGCTTGGATAAAACATCTGCAACTCAGCTTGTCCTGGATCCACTTCCTTGTGGCTGATCCCATCCCAGAACTCCAGAGGAGCCAGCTTAGAGAATTGCTTCTGCTGAGCCAGATATGGGTTATCACACAACGGCCTGGAAGAACCTTGGAGATCATCCAGCTCCACCCTTTCACCATGGGCAGGGACACAGGGAACTTTTGGATACCGGATCCAGAAGGGTGGGAAGAAGGACAGAGCAGGAAGAGGGGGAAAAAAAGGAGAGATGAGCATCAGGTGAGGGCAAGCTGCTCAGGACAGCACTAGCAAGGCCTGAAGGCCAGGAGGTCAGTGAGGTCCAAGGATGAAAATTAACCATTGACCTGATTTTCTGCATTTCCACCAAGGTCATTCAGCACAGTGGGAAACTGGGCCACGTCTGTTCCACTGACAGAAGGGAGCTTGTACTTCTGATTTTGTGGTGTCTTTTTCCTGCTCTAAGTAAAACCAAAGACTTCCTTCTCCCATGAGAGAGTTTTTAGCTGTCTCCTACCTATTGCTGAATTCCAGAGCTCACTGCTCATCAAACAACTCTTCCCCCCACAAAAAGCTGCCCATTAATGATCTCCAGGAGAAACAAATCACATCTTGCTCATTGATTTGAACCTAAACTGGACACAAAGCTGAAATTAAAATCAGCTGTGGAGAAGTGGTCAGACCTGTCTCAGCATATTGTTAGTCAGAGGTGGTTGAGTCTTGGATTAGTTAAGCCACAGATCCACAGTGATGAGAGGCAGCTGAGAGCTTCTGACACCTCTGTGCCACACAGAGCTGGCACTGGGTGGACTTTGGAGTTAAAACTCCCCAGCCCTGGACTATGGAGCATGTGGTGTGCAGATCTCCCTGGTGCTAATTCCTCACAGATCAACCTTCATTAGAGCAAATACCTGACAAGTTACAGCTCTTGTGTTTCTTCCTCAGAGTTATATTTAGTTTTATATTTATATTCCTGGTTTAGCTGTATCCTTGTGTTTATTCCCCCAGGCACGTGTTACAGCCAACTCCAAAATGTTGATATGCTCTAGGTGCTGGTGACAAGATGTGAAACCTGCAGGGCTGCTTTTGCAAATGCTGTTTGCACAAGTTTTCCAGTCTCCACCCTGGGAAAAGGTTTGCTTGCATTGCTTTCCTTTAATTTCCATTTGTTCAGTTTAATAAAAATATCATAAACAAGTAAAAGAAAAGGTAAACTCTGTTCTTCTATGTACTAAGTCTCAAACCTCAATTTTAATTGGTTTCTCCTCTTACAACATGGTAAAAATGTGGATTTCATCACCAGAGCTCACACACTGTGGGGCAAAACTTTAGCACTATAAATTGTATATTTGAGTGCAAGGCTCATCCAAAACCACCAGTTTATATGTCCACAGAAGTTAAGTTAGGATTTGGACTTGTTTACACATAAGCTTTATGTGAATTTAATTTAATTGAGCATATTTCAACCAGAATTTAATTTCAACTAGCATATTTCAACCCAAGCACGTTGTTCATTGACTTTTATTCCAGTTTAAAACTTTATTTTGTTGTTGTTTTTTTTTTTTTTTAGCTGAGCTACTACTCTGCATCATCCAAGAGCAGCTAAACAGACATAGAAACTATGAATAAATAAATAGAACAGCACCATAAAAAATGCTGAGCACATCTAAACACACCAGTTTAAAAATGGACCCTGGAATAAATCCTGAATGTCCAGGGATGTCTGGATTTTAGTGTGGCACCTAGGAGTGCTTTGAAAATCTCTTATTCTGCTTTCTCTTGACAAAAGGATGGAAGATTCCATTCAAGTCTTAGCCAGAGCTGCTTGACACTGATTCCCTGGAGAGAAGGAGCTGGGAGCCTGAGTTCAGCATGGCACTGTATGATTACACTATTTTCAAATGGATACTGGGCATCAGCAGAGGAAGCCAGTCCTCTTCTGCTTAAAGGATCAGAGGAGAATCAGAAGAGACAACAGAACAAGATTCTTTGGGCAAATCAGGCATTTCTGGCCATCCTGGAAGCACTGGCATCTGCATGTTGTCCTATGGCATTAGAATGAAATCCCTGACTCCCAGCATGTTTTAATGCATGATTCACCATTTCCTCTGTGGGTTTCTTTTTTATGTGCTCCCCTTCAGGCTCAAAATCTCCTCTTCTGTGTGAAAACACCTCCAGGACAAAAAAAAAAAAAAAAAAAATCAGGGGCAGCAGTTTAAGAAACAAGGAGGAACGTGCCCCACAACATAAGCTGACATCTACAAAGCATGGAAAAGTCATCCTTCCCAGAAAACTCATCCATAGAATGTTGAAACCCTGGCTGCTGAGAATTCCAGACTTTCTGTGCTGCCAGGCTCTGACCCCCAAGAGAACTCTGCATTGACCTGAGGCCCTGGAGAAGCTTCCAAAATGGAATGACAGAACTGAGATTGTGGGTGTGCAGTTTGAATAGAAGTGTGTGATACCACAGGGTGGGAAACTCAGAGTTTAAGGGTTTAGAATATAGTAATATACATAAAGCAAGATGGAGGTTTTGGGGCAGGGGCTGGTCCTTCTTCTTCATCTTCTTCTCCATCTTCTTCTCCATGGGTTTGGGTGGTTTTGTGTAATTGGTTAAAAATTCCACATTGCAGAACACAGGTAGTTGGGTGTTGGGTTAAAAGGAAAAATAATTTAGGTGTCATTTCTTAATTGGACATTTTATCCTTAAAAGGCCTTGTAGAGAGATACAGCTCCGTTTTTAGTTTGTTAAAGTGCTGTAGAACTCAGGGTTTGTGAGACTGTAACAGAGATAAGAACTAATAAACATCTGAGTCCAAACAAGAAATACCATCTAAGGCATTTAATGCCAACCTTGGCAAAAAAGAAGCAAAATATCCATTAACAGAATTCACAGAATTCACAGAACCGCTGAGTTGGAAGAGACCTTGAAGATCATTGAGTACAACCCTGGCCAAGACCTCAACTAGACCATGGCACCCAGTGCCACATCCAGGCTTGTTAAACACTTCTAGGGATGGTGACTGCACCACCTCCCCAGGCAGCCATTGCAGAGCTTTATCCCCCTTGCTGGAAAAGCTTTTTCCTGATACCCAACCTGAATTTCCCTTGGTGCAGCTTGAGAACCAAGCTGATGTGGGGAAGGTGCTTCCTCTGCAAGGAGGGGAAAGGAGCCAGCGCTTCCCTTCCGCCAAGCCCGCCACGCCTGTTCCACGCTCTGTGTCTGGGGTATGGATCCATAGACAACGGGAATCTGCTCCAAGGAAAGCACGTTATGGGCAGAGCTGTGTGGACAAGGGGATGTGGGAGCATGGGATGCACCATGGTGCCGTGAGGAGGCTCTGCTTTGGCGTCACGGAGCGCTTGGCACCGCGGGCACAAAGAGTGTCATGCTCGCGGCATGGCATGGTGGCACGGGGAGGGTGTTGGAGCAGGGTGTGAGTGTGCTGCTGTGGGTGTAGAGGGTCAGTGAGAGGAGGTCCTTGTGATGTCTGGGGAGACACAGCCCCAGCAGCATTATGCTTGTATTTCACCCGTTTTGCAGCCTTTTTGTGCTCCGTGTTTTGTGGAGCCTCTGCCCGGTGTGTTTAATGAGTGTGTGCTCCAGCTTATGCTGGAGAAATGATGGAACGGTTTGGGTTGGAAGAAACCTGAAAGATCATCTCATTCTACCTCCTCTGCCATGGGCAGGGACACTTTCCACTATCCCAGGCTGCTCCAAGCCCTGTCCAACCTGGCCTTGGACACTTCCAGGGATCCAGGGGCAGCCACAGCTTCTCTGGGCAACCTGTGCCAGGGCCTCACCACCCTCCCAGACAAGAATTTCTTCCCACTATCCAAACTAATCCTTCCCTCTGTCAGTGTAAAGCCATTCCCCCTTACCCTATCACTCCGTCAGAATGAATCCCTCAGAATTCTGTCTCAAGTCCCTCTCCAGCTCTCCTGGAGCCCCTTTAGGCACTGGAAGATCTCCCCAGACCCTTCTCCAGCTTGAATACCCCAACTCCCTCTGCCTACCTTCATAGGAGAATCTCTGTTTGTAATATGGATTGAGGTGTGTGCTTCAATCACATGAATCCTCTACAAATGATGTTCAAATACACATTAGAGACAGTGCAGTGTCACCCCTGTGCTGGGCATGTGTGTGTGCAGTGTCCAACACTGGGGGATACTTGACAGGACAAAGTCTCCTAAAGTGCTGTCTGGTAAGAAAAACCCTATTTAAATATGCCCATGTCACCAACAGAGACACAGTTTGACATTTCCACTGCCTGGAGGGAAAATATTTTATGCAGCTGCACATTAGGTTTGTCAAACAAGTCAAGAGAAAAGGAGATCCATCTTGCATCTCATCTCCAGGATGGGGATGGCAAAAGCAGCAGTCTGGAAAGCCCTGCATGCATGAGACACTCTGAACCTTCACTCTCTGTCTCATTCCTTCCAAAAAAACCTTATGAGCCATGGAGAGAGGCAGGAGGACAGGGAAAAAAAAAAAAAAAAAAAAAAAAAAAGCAGGTGAAAGAGGAAGTTATGAATGTGAATATAAATAATGAAAATGAAACAATGAAAAGACAAAGCTGTGATCAGAGCAGCTGGGTTGTCACACTACCCCTGACAATGTTGATTGTCTCTCTTCCATCTCATCCTTCACCTCCTGAGTGTCTTCTTTTCCTACAATGACTGAAGGATTGGTGCTCTACTGCAAGAAATCACCTTTTCTAGCACAGGCTACAGGGATGTTCATAGGAACTCAGACTGTGTAGGTCCAACTCCCATCTCAAGCTGAACAACCATTTCCAACCCATCTCTTCCTCCTCTCTCTCTGTGTCTTTGTGTATAAAATGTTAAATAGAATGGATTGAATTGCCACCTTTTATTGGATCAGCTCAAAATTTAATAAATCATGCACAGTTTTGGGTTAGACTTCAATATCCACAATGGTTTTTTTCCATTTCTTTTGCAGACATTTAAGCTGATTATTAGATCTGCTACAGGGTGATACTTCCATTTAACTCATTTTCTTTAAACACATTATCTGACTTGTAGAAAAATCCCCCACATTTTTCCTGTGGCATATACAGGCTATTTATTCCTGGTTTTCTTAATTATTATTCACAGTAAGCGCTGGCTGCATGGCATTTTGGCATGTGCTGCTAGGATGGACTTGTCCATTGAGAGCAGAATTAAAACCCTTCCATAGGTGCAGCATCAATAGATTTAAAATCCCTTCATGGTTGAGGTATCCCAAAGGAAAATGAGGAAGCTTAGTAGCAGATGATGTCTGGAATGTTGGGCAGCAGCAGGGGTCTCTTCTGTAGGATCCATCACTGCACATCCCAGTGAATTCCCAGCAGAGGGGAAAAATAGTGGAATGTTGAAAATGGTGACAGAGGGTTGTTTAATTTACTTTGTTTGGTAAAAAGAGACAGTGGAGCAAGGGAGGTTAAGTCATGGATAAAGCCAGGCATGCCATAGATGGGAATTTGAATTCATAAAAATAAGAGCATCTTATGGTCTATGGAGTATCTTAGAGGGGGGTAGGATATCAGCCCCCAAAATATGTTGTCTGGGTCAAAATCAAACACCCAACATCCAGTCCAGTGCCTCTGATGACCCTTTCAGATGGACAATTAGCCAGGAATGCCAGGCTTTGGCCCCTGGTAGGGTGACTAGAGAGAAACAGTCCTGAAATTCGTGGCTGTTTTGAAGAGAATTCTGATATTTCTGTGCTGCTTGCAGGATCTGGCAGCACTGAGGAGCAGCAGGCTGGGTTGTTGACTGTCCCTTAACATTATCACAGTTGGTGTGTCAAATATGGTTTGGGACCACAGAGGGATTGGAGACATTCCTGCAGGGTTTGATCAAGAAACCCGTCTGGCCAGGTCTGTGTGTCCATCCAGGACACAGCAGGATGCTCTCTCTGGGACAGCTGTCCTGCAAAGGCTTCTGGAGTTTGTTGGAAAGTGACCCAGGACTGCTCAGCTCGGTGTGAAATCCCTGGCATTAAACGAGATGGACAGCGCAATCCCTGCTTCTGCAACAGATGGAGTGAATTCCAGGCCAGCCTCTGCTTTGCAAACACTCCCAGGAACAGCCTCTCCATCAGCAGCACTGCTGACTGACTCACCACAGCATCCCAAACTCCACGGCATGGCCAAGCTCACACCACAGGGAATGTCCTTGTCCCCATCCCAACCGGCTCAGGCTGCGTCCCAAAGGTCAAAGAGCCGAGTTCTTTGGTGTGAGAGATAAAAGCAGCCCTGTTCCTGCCAAAATATGGTCTGGGTCATCCCTCCTGGGAAAGGTGGTGGGGAAAGGGGGGATTTGAAAGCTCCTGGTTGTTTATAGCTCTTGGCTGTGCCTGATATTTGAGTGCTGGATGAATCCCTCAGAATAGTGGGGTCAGAGCATTCTCCCTCCAGAGAAGCTGCAGATTTCCTGTGGATCCATCACCAGGCACACACAAAGGGCTTCCAGCCCTCTCATCCCACCTCTACTTTCCCCATTCCTGTGAGGAGTCCCTGAGCCATGACAGGGGTTAATCCATGAAGGCACACCCTGGGGATCCCCATCACTGAACAATGTCATTGTCACCTGAAGATTCCTCCACCTCTTTGCTGCAAGATCTGAGCTTCTCCCCCTTTCTGAAGTGTTTTCTGCAGGTGTAAAACACAGCTCAACAACTTCAGCACTCCCCATCCCTCCCTGAAACTGGACCTTTGTGATGATGACAATAACCAGTCAGGACACAAACAGTTTGGTTACAGGAACAAAATTCACCCTGAAATAGTGTCAGAGTGAGGACAGTGCTCCCCCCACATCCCACAGGGCAGCCAAAGAGCTGAGGTTCAAGTAGGCTGTGGGTTGGGCACCAGAGCTCCCCAAAACCACTAGGAAATTTGGGTTTTTCTCTTCATTCTGTGGTATAATCTGACATCTGCTGCTGAACATATCTTCCCATGCATACCATCATTTATTTGTACTAATGGGTTAGCACTGGTCAGTTTATGGGGACAGGTAAATGGGAAGAGTATTTTACACCACTCTAACATTTCTTTTAACCTATTCTCATCTTTTCTATCCATATCATAACTTCCATAATTTTTAAAGAAAGTTCAAAATAAAAAATCAAAGTAATTCTTCAAGCTTGCAGGTGGCCAATGCAGCATTCCAAGATTTTCTTCCTGTTCTTTAATTTGACTCAAATCTAAAGCTTTCCCTGTCTGTCTCTGACCATTTAGCTGCACAGAAAATGCTCTAAAAATGCAATTTCAGGCCAGAGAACACCCTGTACTTAGAGTTTCTCTTGCAGGATATGCTCCTTTTCCTCCCAGAAATAAAACAGAACAGCAGAAAAAATTGAATTATCAATTCCAGCCTCAAAATAACTCTTGTAACAACTTGCTGCTGAACCAGGTGTCTGAACACTTATGCCAACACCCCAACATGTGCCTGCACAAAGAACCCAACTCCCAGCCCCTCCAGGTGTCCTTCTGTGCCAGTTTTCTGATCAAACTCACTTCAGGAATCATCAGTTTCATCTTCCCTCACCTACATCAACGTTTTTCCCTGTGCCCATGGTCATTACAGGCTTTTGTACCTTTTTGCTCCCTCTAGTTCCCTCTTCAAAGCCAGTCCTTTCATCTCCACTCCATTGTCATGGGAGGACTCGGGACTTTTGACAAAGAAAAATGACAAATTATATTACAATTCATCTCATCCCCCTCCTCTCCCCTCGCTGTCCACTGGCCCAGAATGTGGCAGGAGCTGTGATGCTGCAGGTCAGTACTGGAGGCTGCCTGCCCTCCAGTTTACCTGAGCATTGCATGGAATTAATGGATAGCACAGGAAGAACAAAGTGCATCCCTACATCAAGGGAACACCATAAAAATCACACACTCAGTTCTTTCAGAAAAAAAAAATCTCCTTTTTTTTTTTTTTTGTGGGAAGATCAGTAGAGCTTACAAATCATCAATCCCTCCATATAGATATATTTGGAAACTACTGTTCACCCCAAAATAAATCTCTTTGCTGAGCATAAAACCACCTGAGGACACACAGTAGTTTAAAATAATTTCATAAATATTAGGTGTCTTTACTCCTTATCATTATTCATCTCCTGGTGCCATGAAAGCACATAATAAAAATAATCGTTAAAAAAAAAGTCCTAGAGAGGACATTATTTGGAAGAACAGGGGTCATTTAAAAGCGTGACCTGTCAACCCAAGGGTGCAGCCAATGGAAACTGGGTCAAAAATACAGAACAAAAGTGTTCAGTGGGCACAGGAAATAATGTCAAACACTGGGAGAATGTTGAAGCTGTACAAGGGCAGAAGTTAGGGGAAAAAAAATTACAGTAAACAAATTTTCTCTTGTTACATCTGCCAGCCCTCAGAATAAATCTAGGAACTGGGATCAAACTGAAATTTGGATATTTCTGGGGTTTTTTCCCCTCCCCTTACCAAAAGGACATTAACGAAAAACAATGAGAATGGTTCAAGTGGTCTGTATAGGAAAAAATAATTTCATTTTAATCTCCTGCAAGGAAGGGGAAGAAATGAACTTCTATATATAAGAGAGGAGAAAGTCAACATGTCTATAAACAATAGCTTTCAGGACAAAATATGCATCCAAGATGCAAAAAAAGGGTGGTTGTTCTCCAAAGTGGTTGAACATAGACTCTCCCTTTCCAAAAAAACTGACTCCTCCAAATAGCACAACTTTGTTTTGTCCAGGGTTTTCTCTTTCCAGAGTACAATGAGGATCCCCCAGGGAGAGCAGAAACACACTGAATTTTTTTGAGTTTCTGCAGAGGGGAAATTCCCTCTGCGCCCAAAGACCAGAGCTGATGGTTTGCATGCTGGAAGCAGAGCATTGCAAAGCCAGGCAGGGTTTGTGCTCTGCTTTTCCCAAAGTCAGCTCTTTTCCATATCCAGCAGTCCCACAGGACACGAGCAGCAGCAGCAAGGCAAAGCTGAACCCACACAGGCCTGAAATCCATCTAATTAGTCCACCCTTCCAGCCTGCTAATGGTGAATCCAAGCTGAATGCCAACTGGATTTTCCAGCAGCTTGGCTGTGAGAGGAGAGTTCTCCCTACTCCTTCTGTCCTTGAAGAGGAGAAAGCCTGGACAGACACTTAAAGAGTGACAAACTATGTCTGGACAGATTTGTCCTGCTTACCTAAGTTGAGTCCAGACAGAGGACAAATTAAATCACATTTATCTGCTCCTGCTGCTTGTCAGACCATCATTCCCACTCTGCTTAGCTGGACAGTGTCACCCTGTCCTCTACAGAACCACACCAAATGAAGAGTCATGGGTAGAATGAGCCCTGCCAGGATGAGGACAAACGTGAAAATAATAAGTCTTAGAATTATGGGGCTTGCCTGGAAAAAGGTAGAGCACCAACAGTTCCAAGAACTCATCCAGCTGCCCTTGTTCCAGAAGTAGTTTTGCAATGACTTTGCTTGTCTTGGGGCCGGACACTCAGCACCAGTGCCCACCTGGATTTGCCTTCCCCGTCCTACAAACAGGCACAGCACAAACACATCCCACACGCTCACAGGTACAGGCAGACACAGACATGGGGATAAAATTGGATGTGTGAAATGCCCGTGGCTGTGTGTAAACAAGCTGTCCGTGCTCCCTCCTTGGGGAGCAGAGACACAGGAATGATGGGGAAGGATCCTGGGAAGGATCTGGGGAAGGATTAATGGAATCCTGGGATGGACAGCTAAGGAAGTGAGAGAGGTCACAGCACAAAAATAACTCTGTCTCTCCATCAACTGCCCATGGAGTGTCAGGCAACAAATCACATGAAAATCATCATCACAGGATCATCCCAGAGTGGTTTGGGATGAAAAGGACCTTAAAGATCATCCAGTTCCACCCCTGCCATGGCAGGGACACCTCCCGCTATCCCAGGCTGCTCCATGCCCTGTCCAGTCTGGCCTTGGACACTCCCAGAGATCCAAGGGCAGCCAAAACTTTCTGGGCAAGAAGAGATGTTTCCATGGTAGACAAAAGTTAGTTGAGTTTTCCTTGGTGTGTCTCAGTTTCCTGGGAGCTCTCTCCATTCCAGCACAGGGCACCAGAAGAATACCAAAGCCTGAGGTTTGCTGCCAAAATTCCAAATGGATTTGAAGGACCGTGACTGGTTTAGATCTATTTATATTCTACCTATAGAGCCTGAGGATCCAGTTTTAGAGGTGAAGCCATTAAATTTACAGGCATTTTAATTCTAAGCAATTATATAAACCCTATCTGCTTGTAGAGAAAGCCTCCCTGTGTCAGAGCTAATATTAATTTTAAATCTCCAACCTTTTCAAATTAATGTGAAACTGTAAGTTTCCACATTCTTTGATTAAACATTCTGCTGTGTAATGACTACTTTATTATTTCCCCCCTCCAAATTACTGATTGTTGTCTTACATTACAGCCTCATCGGTACTTATTAAATTAACAAGACTTTGAAACACTTAATGAATCAAAACTCATCAAGTGTTTCCAAAGTTAATAACTAATCTAAAGATTCTTTTTTTCCCCCTGCACTCTATATCTGCATGTGAATTTATACATTCCCCACACAATCACTGAGGTTCAGATGGTCCTAATCTCATGAAAGATTTATTACCCTATAGCTCAGTGATTTATTCAACGTTTGCTGGAGCAACACGTAGCATGTGTGAGGAAGGAAGGGAGGGAGGAGGGTCTCTATTTATTATTTCATTTCCAAGCTTTATTCCAAATTCTTGGGACCTCTCCATGTGTGTGTATGTGTGTGTGCGTGTGTGTGTGCAGACTGGAGCTGAATAACAAATTCGTGGTTGTTAAATTGGGAGTAGAAGCTGGGGGTGCACAAAGGATGGCTGAAATCCAGGGAAGAGTGACTGGATAGTGACAGGGACAGAATAATGGAGAAATTGGTTCTCTGTGTTCTAAAATGTAAAACCAAAAATAAAAGTGTTTTTCAGGATTGTGAAAAACCAAAGATGTTAAGAGGACAATTAATGATGTAGGAGAGATGTGATTGGTAGATCTTTGGGATGGGTATGAAGGTACAGCATAAAACCCAGGAAGAACCAGTAGGACAGCATCCTTATTCCCAGGCTGTTCAGTCTGGAGAGGAGAAGCCTCCAAGGAGAGCTCAGAGCCCCTGCCAAGGCCTGGAGGGGCTCCAGGAGAGCTGCAGAGGGACTGGGGACAAGGCCTGCAGGGACAGGACACAGGGAATGGCTCCCACTGCCAGAGGGCAGCCATGGATGGGATCTTGGCAATGAGGAATTCCTGGCTGGTCTGGAATTGCCAGAGCAGCTGGGGCTGCCCCTGCATCCCTGCAGTGTCCAAGGCCAGGCTGGACACTGGGGCTGGAGGACCCTGGGACAGTGGCAGGTGTCCCTGCCATGGCAGGGGTGCAATGAGATGAGATTTAGTGTCCCTTCCAACCCAAACTATTCTGTGGTTCTGTGAGGTCTTTTGAGAGCAATCCCTGGAGCAGAACCTGTTCCCAGGGAATGGCTTGGTGAGGAGAAAGCAGAGCTTTTTCCAGTGATCCACTAACTCCAATTATTCCCAATAATTCAGTAACTCCAGCAGAGATGTGCCCTGGTGAGCAGAGCACAGGGAAATGCCCTTCCTGCTCACCTGCTCCCACAGAGGGGAAGGGCTGAGAATGGAAATTCCCAGGATGTGAAAGGGAGGAGGAAATGCAGGAGAGGGAAGGGGAACAGCAGAGAGCTGGCAGAATGGCCACAGCATCACATTTCAGGCTCCAGCACCAACACAGGCCCAGGTGCTCAGCTGTCCATATGGAGCCTCCTGCACCTCCACCAGGATTTATGTTCCGTCCATATAAATTGCATCTCTCTGCCAACAGTGTGATAAATGTACCCTACAAAGCTCCCTCAGGCCCCACTACCCTTTTCCCCCTGCCCTGCACCATCTCTGTTCTCAGCTACCTTGGGGCAGCTGGATTTGTGATTATCCACTCCAACACCCCATTAATCTCAGGCTCCCTTTTACACGTGTAGGGAGAGAAATCTTGGTGTAATGACAGCGCTGTAAAACACGGAGCCTGAAGTGCAGCCCTGCTCAAAAGAGCTCACGAGCACCTACAGGGGCTGTGAGGAGAGACCAGCAGAGCAGGCTGAGAGCAGAAACCCAACCCAGCCATATGGGGCAGGGTGACAAAACCCATCAGGCGGATAAGGGAGAGGGGAAATTCATCCACAATTTGTGCTGCAGCAGCTGAGACCCCAGAGTGGCCTTTTAACTGGATTTTACACCAATTCTCTCTGATGCATTGTGAGGAGAGAGGCAGGAGCAGGAGGGCCGTGGTTCAGCCCTGCAGGCAATTGTGGAAGAAAATGCAATTACATCTGGCTGCTGAACTTGCCCTTGCCTTCCCCTGGCTGCAAGAGCTGTGCTCCCGCCTGGGAAAACATACATGCAAAAGGAAGGGATTGGAATAGATGGCCCTGCCATTCCTATCAGTGACCCCGTGCCCAGGCTCCCTATTCCCTGGAAAAAAAGTTCACGCTGTTCCAACCTCAGTGTAATTGCAATTGGGACAGGTGGAGCCTAGCCCAGCCCTCACTGCTCACCCCCGCTCACGGAAGTCTCTTGTCCCACACTCTGGAGACATTTTAGAGCAGCTTCTCCATGGACTGCACTGGAATTCCACTCCTGAACTCCTCACTTCTCCTCCTGCATTCTCATCAAGGTGTGGGAGGGCGAACATCCCATGGCCAGGTGTCACAAGAGCCACCACAGCTGGAGGACAAAGCAGAGGGAAGATGAATCCTCTGTCACAATCCACCCAGCCAGGCTTCCTTCCATAGGAGGGAGGGGACTGGAACCAAATTCACCCCCAAGATCTCAACCACATCTGCAGCACACTGGTTTGGGCATGAAAATTCCCTCTGTCTCTTTTCCCTGCTCCTCACAGCAGTGATGGTGTTACTCCCCTCCTAGTGGGAGTGAGTTAATTAATTAATGCACGTGACATGAATTTCCACTCTCACCTTCCCTGCTCCAGAAATCCCTCTTGATCCAGAGCATTCATTTGTCCTGAAACACCAAGAACTGGATTGAAACAGGGACAAACTGGAACTGAGCTCCATCTCTATAGTTTAGCTCTGTTTCCTTACAGATTCCCAAATAAGAGTGAAGTCCTCACATGCCTGCTGCTCAGCATTTGTACCAGACCATGACACGTGATTTTCTGAAGGTCAGAGATGAAGTGACTCGTGTGCCTTTCTGGCACAGTGTCCTCACTGCTGGTGAGATGTGAAACCAGATGTCCTCACCTCCAGGCTGGTGTCTCATCCCAGAGATGAAACCCCTCCAAACACAAAGCTGTCTTACTGAGGGTTGAGCAGAATTTGGATGTGGAGCCTGCCAAGGAGGCAGTTTTGAGCCAGAGACAACACAGAGCCCTCCAAAATACCCCAACCTGCCAGCAGTGTCAAGTAGTCCATAAATTATCCTTGAAGCCCTCTGGTTTTAATCAGTCCCAGTCCCTGATTACTCTTGGAACGTGACTCCAGGTCCCTGCATGGAGTATTTATCTTGCATTAATTAGATTAGAAAAGCAGGGGCATTCAATACACCAACTAATCAAGTCAAGGGATCAATACAGCATGTGGCAGAGCCTTCCAATGTCCTCACTCTGTGAGATGACAATGAATCTGTTCCAGAAGGTGCTCAAAATAACCCTTGGTAACTTAACAGAGAAGGAAATCTGAACTTTCATCTATCTTCCCACTTGAGAAGAAAGAGATGGAGCTGGGGTAGAAATAACCATTGCTGCGAGGCAGAACTGGTGGGGCTGAGCACTAAAACACAACTCCAGGTCTTTGGCCAGCATGGAAGGGTAGCCAGGGCTTCAGGAGCGTTAATTACAGCCAGCCAAGGTGCCTGGTAACCCTGAGGCAGCAGCTCCAGGGCTTGTTGTCATGAGGGTTTTCTCATCAATTTCGGTGCTCTGTGGTTTAGCCATTGGGCCATGACAATACTGAGTTATTTGATGAGGAGTACAAAAATAAATTAAGGCCAAAAAAAAAAAAATTACTTAGCAGCAGCCATCAGCAGATGATGGAAGTGCAGCCTGCTCTGTTCCAGGCAATGATGACTTACCCATGGAGGAATGGGCTTACTGAGCATTTCGGGGCACTGTTTATTTAATGTTACAGGGCTGAAGGGTGGGGGGGAGTCCTGCCTGAAAGACAGAAGCACAAAGAAAGGTGACCCTGAGTTCACATCAGCACTGAACTGGGGCTGAGAGCCTGTCTGGTGAAGCCCTGTGGGCTCCTCAGGACTTATAAGAACAGTCTGCAGAGCTGTTCCCACCCACAAGCCAACCCCTGACAAGGATGAGTAGAGCAGAGCCCCTGAGCTGCAAGCACAGATTTAATGTGAAAGACTGTCCAAGCAACCTTTTAACCTCCTGCTTTCCTCTCCCCCACTCCAGAGCTTTCATCACTGTTAGAAAATGAGCTATCAGAAGAAAGGAAGTTGTTGTTAAATCAGTAGCTGCTGTCTTATATTCTACAACCTATTAAATTGTCATGTTGGGTACAGGGATGCTGGTTCTTTGTTTCTAGCAATAGTAAGGTGAGGATGGAGAGCTCTCACTTGATTCTGTCTTGTGTTTCTGCCCATTTTTTCCAAGCCTTATATTTGTCCAGCATGACTTCCTAAACCAGATCACCCATTTCCACGGAATGGTTTGGGTTGGAAGGGACCTTCAAGATCATCTCTTTCCAGCCCCACTGCTATGGACAGGGACACCTTCCACTAAAATGTGGCAATAATGCCTCAAATCTAACTCGGAGATTATCCTTCACTGAGAAATTCATGTGAGGGTGAAGACTCTGCCACCTGCCTCAAAAACATGGGGAAATTGTTCCCATCACTCACTGCCTGGAGGGAAGCGGAATTTCTGCGTAAGTAGCACCTTTACAAAATAATTAACTTTGTTCCTCCTCTTCTGAGCATTTTCTTCACAGGAATCCTGACCAAAGGGGCTGCATTAAGGGAAGTCTGGCAGTCATCTCCTCCATCCCCCTGGCTGGAGCTCCATCCCAGCCCTGCAGAGCTGGATGTTCTCCCTCCTCCCTCTCCTCTGTCACACACAGAAGTTGTGCAGCGTCTCTGCAGATCCAGCTCCCACTCCAGTTAATTTTCTCTCTCCCTGTGCAGCCTGCAGCAGTTGGAGCCTGCACTGAGATGTAATGATCTCCTGTTTTTGTTCTTGTGAGTCAGACTCTGCTCGGTACAAACCTCTGAGCTAATCCCAGCATGAACAGCTGTTTCTGGCAAAATGAGGGACAACAGGCAGACAAAGCTTCTCTGGCTGTTTGTTTCCTTCTTCTTCAGGAACTAAATCTTCCCAGTTAAAGTTCTTGAGGACGTCCATTAAGTTTATTGAGCTTGCAGGAGGTCTCAGCTACAGCTCACTGTTTTGTGCTGGGCTGTTTAGGGCAAGGCTGCAAACATTTAACAACCTGGTGGGAGGGGAGGGAGGATTGCAGTTGAAGGGTGAGGGGTTTTTTCCCCAGGAATTAAAAACTAAATTTAGTTTTTAATTCCCCAGGAATTAAAAACTAAATGCTCTACAACTGGAAACATGGTGAATGTCAGAGAAGAGATTTCAGCAGTCACAGTCCCTGAAGGCTCTGCTTCCATTGGCTTCCATGAGGAATCTTGTCAGAAAAGGCTGAATAACAAGATTTGGTGTGCCCAGGGGTTTATAGGCATTGAGAATGAAGAAGCTCCTTTACCAACTCCATTTTCCTTTACTAACTGTGTGGATCACATGAATACACAGGGCTAGGGATGAGAGGAAAGCCCCAGATCTGATCTTTGCTATGGTTTTCCATAGTGAAAAACTTCTGGTCTCTTCTCAGCCTCCAGCCTGGGGAGGAGATGCAGAAGAGGTGGTGATGTGCCCCAAATTCCACAGCAAGTACAAGCCTAAGGCAGAAATATCCAATGCCTTGGTCCCCTCTGCTCTCTGCTTTCCCTGTCAAATTCCCCCAAAAAGCAGGAAAAAACTGGTTTTTCTCACACAGATGTTGGGAGAGAAGGGATGATGAGGGACATGCACACGCCAGGGTCACTACATGGTGTATCCTTCTAACTCACTCTGTTCTTACTTCATCTTTCCTTCCTGGGAGCAGCTGATTTATCTTTATTATCCTCCTCTGTTGTCACTGTCATTAAATTTTGTTGAGCCAAGAGACTCCACTGTGTGCTTTAGTAATTCGATCAGAAGGGAGGGGAAGCAGAGCTGAGGTAATAAGCAGCATGGAACAGGTCAGGAGAAGCAGCCAGTGGCACATTAAGGGAAATACAGATCCGGCTTTGCTTGGAAATGCTGATCCTGGAGCGTGCCTGAGCAATGGGCAGCAGCAATCGGGAGCAGCAGCGACCCTGTGCCCCTCTGCTTTGGATGCCTCATCTCCCTAAGACCTCATCTTGCAGGGATGTCACATCCCAGGCTTTGGTCTGTCTTTACCAATGCAAACCAGCCCCCGGAATCAACAGGGGAAGAGCTCAGGCAGTGCTTTTTTTCAGCTCACTCTTTTCCGCTCCGTGTGAATTTGTGGGTTGTTTCATTTTAAGCACCAGCCACCAAACGAGCCCCGTGGCAAAGCAGTCGTTTATCTCTGCTATTTTATTTATGTGGCAAGGTTTCCCTGCTGAGAGGAGAATCCCACAGTGTTGTGCCCTCAAACTGGGCCTGGCTGGGATGGAGTTAATTTTCCCAGATCCCTCACAGTGCTGGGGACTGGCAGATGGGAAGGTGTTGGTAACACTCCAGTGTTTTGGCCACAATATCAAGGCTGTCTCTCCAACATTTCCCCCTCACCAGCAGGCTGGAGGTGGGCAAGATCCTGGGAGGGGACATAGCCAGGATAGCTGTCCCAAACTGACCAGAGGGATATTGCAGACCATATGGTGTCTGTTCAGCAATAAGAGCTAAGAAAAAGGAGGAAGAGGAGTTGGATTTGTTAGTAAAATATTTGCCTTACAAACTGCCAGACATACTGAAGTTCTGCTTCCTGTGAAGTGTCTGGACATCACCTGCTCATGGAAAATAGAGGATAAATATTTTGTTTTTCTTTGCTTCTGTGTACAATTCTCGTTTCTGCTTTATTTAACTGTCTTTATGCTGACTCACCAGTTTTTAAAATCTCATTTTCTGTCCTGCTGAGGAGGGGAGTGATGGACTGGTTGGGTGGAGGGCACCTGGTGTCCAGCCAAGACCAGCCCACCCCAACCCTGCTGCACACTTCGAGCAAAAGACATTCTGGTCCACATCTAAATTATGAGAGTGGCAGAAAATTCAGGGAGAAAAGAGTCTCAAGGCACTGGAAATCAAATTCCTTGATCTCCTACAGATCAGAATAACAAAGAAATTATTTACCCTGGAGGTCGTGGCAAAGTCCTGTTTCTGGTTGCTAATGCAGGTTAGATGAGACCCTGAGCACCTTGGTCTGCTGGGAAGTGTCCCTGCCCAAGGCAGGGCTCGGACTGGATGAGCTTTAAAATCCTTCCAACCAAACCATCCTGTGATTCTGTGACTCCATAGGTAACATCAGCCCCTCAGCTACAACAAGAAGATGACCCTGAATGTCACTTTTTTGGTGCTTCTAAGGCAGACCCTCAAAAAGCCCATAGAGATTAGGGGTTTCTTGTCATTTTGTTCAGGGTTTATTTTCCCTAGTGTCTCATTACACTGGGTAAAGTTATAAAGTGTCCTTTGGTCAGACACTTCTGTCCATGCAGCAGCTCCACCCCAGGTACTCACCTGGATGTACACGATGAGAAAACTGCAATTTGCTAATTCTACAGCCACATAAAATCATATTATTATGGTCCACTGCACAAACCCCATTTGTGTTTACCCATATATGCACACACAAAGAGGACACAGTTCATCTGGTGTGTTTTAAATGGCTGTTTAAAATGAAAAAAAAAGCTCACCAGGAGCCCTAATGACCACCAATGACCAGTCCTGCTCTAGAGAGAGGTGTCAAGAATCCATCATTTGTGTTAGATTATGAAGGGAGCCTGCACATCCAAAACAGAGGGTTGGATCTCTTATTTTACAAATAATCAACTGGATGATCTCTAAGGTCCCTTACAACCCAAATCATTCTATGATTCATGTACAGATAGAAATAAACTACATCTCTTTGTTCCTGTTTCTTGCCTTCACATGCACATGCTCTTCCACAAATGCAAGTACTCACAGACAAACTTCATGGACTCCCTGAAAAAAATAATAAAAATTATATAAGGGGAATATAGACAAGATGTCCCAAATCCCACGTGCACTCTGGGCTATCTAAAGTCTGGCACAATAAACTGCAATTTCTTCAGAATAAATTATTTATTAGCATTTGAGGTTTTTGGAGTTTATTCTTTTTTCTTGAAGCTCATAAAGGCAACAATGAAAAATTACTCCAGAATTTATTCTTTCTGCATGCTGGGAGAAACATTGTGTGTCTCTGTACATATGCAGATATAAAGCAGACCATGCTGTGATCTTATGTTGTTATGAGCAGACTGCAAGTTCCTGCATGCCACAGAAAGAAGCAAAATGCCATAAAAATTAAAGGAGCAGTGCAGAATTGCAGTACTTTTGTGAGCACATAAAAAGGAAGAGGTCCAGTTTGCTTTTCACTGGAAATGGCTGTTCACTTTCAGGTTATTTAGGCAGGAGATGATTTTTGCCAGATGATCTCCTCTCTACCTTCAGGCACTGAGATGCTGGGACCCTGCCCCAGAGCGTGACAAAATGCACAAAAATGTGATTAGTGCTGCCCTAAAAGGCCACTGTGCACAAAACTCCAGTAAAGACCCCAATATCCCCCTAATTTTGCACTGCAGTTTCCTCTCTGGCCACAATCCTAACCCTGCCCAAAGGCTCCCCATGGTCCTGGACTGGTTGGTAGCAAGTCCACAGTGGATGTGCCAAAATCTCCACAGTTTTGGAGTCATTTTTCATTTTTACTGCTCTCCTGCAGCTCTTATTCCATTCACAGCTCCTCTACCAAAATTTGACAGCACCTTTGAGGTTCCAGTTATGATGATAAATGGAGATAATTTACTTTTTTTTCTTTTCCTTCAGTGTGGTTCAAACTTTAAGTCCATCTTTAGCCGTTTCTAGACTCTTAGCACTTGATCTGGGATTTTTGTTAAGTTTATCCTCCTGTTACACAGAAGCCTGAAAGTGTTCAAAAAATGCAGGGATGTGGCTTTTAAGGACATGGTTTGGTGCTGGGCTGGCAGTGCTGGGTTAATGCTTGGACTTGATGATCTCAGAGGGCTTTTCCAACCCTAACGATTGTGTGATTTGGAAAACAACTTTATTTTACATCTTTACTTTTTGAACAACTTCGTTCTTTTTGAAGAACAACTTTATGCATTGAGGCACAACTGCAATGTTTAACAGAATATCCCCCAACATCTAAGGATCAGCAGCTGAATCAGTGCAGTGCCCAGAATGTCACAGGAGGGTGGAAATAACCCAGGGGATGAAGAAAACTTTGGGAGGAATGTCCTGATCCCTATAGCAATTTGTCCATAAGAACCAGGCCAAGGAGCTTCCACACCTCAGCTCCCCCAGGGAGCCATTCCCACAAATTCCCTGCTTCCCTCTGTGCTTGATGCACTCTGAGAAACAACCCCAGAAAGGTCCTTGAAGGGCTTTGCCATGGATCACTGATTTTCCTAATTTCTCTGGAGTTCTTTATCAGCACTTTCACCTCTGGGATCCCCCGACACATTTCCTACAGCAGTGATGTGGGTTTGGGTCTTTAAAACCTTGGAACTGAGGGATAAAATGCTTTAATTAGTGGAAGATTAGCTGCATTCATCCTGACACCCCTTGATGCCTGAGCCACGCTGCTGATTCCAGGTGGGTCCTCTCCTAGTGTGAGATCTGTGTCCCTGGAGTGTGATGTGTCCTTCACAGAGTGCCTGGGAGCCAGAAGAGAAGAAGGTGACAAGAAAACTTCAATAGCTCTGAAGTAAAGCACAGCTTGAGTTTGCCAGAATGTTCAGTCCAAGCACTTAGCCTTAAAGCTGAAGAAGTGATATAATTATGTGACTTCTCAGAACCCATTTCTGGCCATTCTTTGGGTAGAAGGCCCCCAAAATCATCACTGTCCAGGCCACCTCAGATGCACAGAGCAACGACCTGGGCAAGCTGGAGACAGAGAGAAATGAAAGGGGCTGCAGCCTCCCAAAGGGATGAGAATTCATTCCCTGGGGGGGAAAATATATTCATTGCCCAGCAGAGACAAAGCCACGTGCTGCCACTGTGTCAGAATGACTGGAATAATTGTCAACAACCTGGTCTCTGCTTTGGGTGTGAGTCTTGGACCTGAGCTGCTCCTCGGTGGCAGAGCCAGAATCTCCAACCTCTCTGTAAGAATCACAGGGAATCCTGAGGAGGAAAAACACGGGACACTGGAGACAAGCCAAGATCCCTTAGCTGTGGTATAGAAACTTGAAATAAAAATAATTTTTGACAGACATTGCAAATAACTCCCTAAAATGAGCTGCTTTGGCTCCCTTTGCAAAGCACTGCTGTGAAGCAGCTACTGCTGAGGGTTCCTCATGTTATCCTAAAGTTGAACCTGCAGGAAATCAAGTGTATTTCCACCCAATTCCCACCAATTTCCCTCTCCCACCACCAGCAGGTGTCTGGATGTATTTTCTGGATGCTTTATCTGCTTCACCTGCTCAGAAGGGAGGATGCCCCCAGATTCCCACCTCTTGGATGGGTTTGGATGGTGCCAGCTTCAGGCAGAGGTTAAAAATGCTGCCTGCAGCCCTTTCTGGCAGGGCATTCACAGCTGCAGCTCTGCTGTGCTCCCCTCTCATTGATAAAAGGTGTCCCTTCTCATAGGGCTCACAGAGATAAGTGCTTGAGGGATGCCCTTGGTGCGTTTGCAGCTTTGCCCCAGTAGTTTTATGGTTATTGGCTGTAGCTCCAGCTTTCTCAAAGGAAGCCAGAATTAAAATAGCTTTCTATATTCCTTGAGTACCTTCCATCATCCCTTGGCAGCAGCCATCCCTTCACATCCTCCTCTCAATGATGTTACTGGCACCAAGCACGGGGCCCCACCATTCCCAGCTCTCTGATGCACTTAATTAAAGCAGAATCACTCAATAATTCTGTTGTGCTTTCCTGGGCATCTGCTTGTTCACCTCTCCTGTGCACAGGCAATTAATTTTTAGCTTTTCCTGTACAAAGGGATTGAAATAAGAATATTCATTCCAGCCCAGCAGGAGGGAAGGAGGGCATTCTGCTGGGGGGTGAGTCCACCTGCAGGGCTCTGCCTGTGGGTTGGGAGTGCAAAGTTGCCCAAAGGCTTCCCAGAGTGCTGGGAGTAGGAAGCAAAGGGGAAGTTTGAGAGATGAAACAGTTCTCCTCTCCTGCTCAATTATTCCATTAATTCTGAGAATAAATGAATAAGCATGTTCCTGCCTGGAAACCTCACCAAAATCAGTGGCCCTGGGTGTTACATAAGAATAAATGCCAGACCTTGCTGCAAGGAGCTTTTTGTGGCCTTTAGTGACTTGTGGGGGATCACATGGAGACCACATAGAAATCACAATCCCAAAACTGCTGATTTGTGGGCTGGGGTATTTTCGTGAGTTCATACCCTCTCTCTCAAATTTAAATTAAAAAAAAAAAAAAAAAAAGCAGAACAGAATCATCATTTTTCCCCTGGCATTTATTGAAATGTCATCTGAATGAGAGCAAACAATGCTTTCTGCTCCTTTGGGTAACTGATATGGACAGAAGTCCATAACAAGAAGCAAACTGTAGCTCTGATCTACTTAATGGATACTAGAGGCACAAAAATTCTTTCAAATGCACACAATTATTTTTTTCTCAGCTAATTGAGGGGGTGAAAGCTTCTTTCTAGGAAATATGGTAATATATATTGATCAGAAAAAAAATAAGCTTCTATAGCAAACCCTGAGCACGACGCAAGGTTAAGGGACTTTAATTAATGAAAAAGCTTTTTTATGAAATGATGCCACCACTCAAGGAGAGTGTACACTGTGACCTCCAGTTAAGTGGAGACACATTTTAAATATGACACTGCTCATACCAGCATCACTCACTCCCTTTCTTGGCCAGATAAATATTGATCAGACCTCCTGCCAGCCCAGGCTGCCCTGCTGAGGTGACCACCCCAAAAATGTCAATCCCAGATATGGATATCTTTCAGACATGCCACAGATCTGTGAAGGCATCAATCAGCAGTTTGGTGGGATAAAATCTGCATTGGAGAGTCAAACTGGGGCTGCCCCTGGATCCCTGGAAGTGTCCAAGGCCAGGTTGGACAGGGCTTGGAGCACCCTGGGGTAGTGGAAGTTGTCCCTGCCCATGGCAGGGTATTGGAATGAAATAATCTTTAAGTCCCCTCCACCAGAAAATATACTGGGATTCTGTGAACAAATTTAAAACAACAAAGAAGATGTACCCACAAATCCTGTGCCCTTTGCTGCTCAAAGCTGTTCCTCTGCATTTATTTTAGGCCCAGACTCCCACAGTTACCAAACACCCAAGCTGCCATTGAAATTAAAGCCTCCCAGCTCCCCTTGAGCACCTGGATTTATTTACTAGCTGCTACAAGCACGAACAGAAATATAAATTAGCTCCTTTTTTCACTTATTTTGAAACCTGCCCAGCTCGCCTTGCAAATGGAAATATAATGAATTTCAACTTCAATCAGAAACAAGTTCTTTAATTGTTCAGTATATTAGAGCGACACTGTTTACTGGATTATTCTTTCTTAGGAGGCACAGCCAACTTAGACTGAGTCCCTGATGGTTGGTAAATTGGCAGAAATCTAACCTGCAGCAGTGATTGTGCTACCTGCAAGGCAATATATTTACTTCTACCCCACTGGGATCCTTCTGCAGCTCAGACTTGTAGGGGACAGATGTTAAATTGCCCAAGGAGGCAGAATGACCATGTCCAAGGGCAGGATGGAGCCTTTGCTGCAGAACTCAACTGAGGAGCTGCAGTAAAGCAGGGAAACAGAGACACATTTGTCTTCTACTACCAATATATGGCTACAACCCTGCCTAAAATCTCACCTGGAGCTTCTTTTCCCAGCAGGACAGGCGAGACCCACTCAGGATGGAGTCACAAGATTATCCTGCACTGATCTCCAGTGGGAAGAGGAATGTTTGTCATGGAAAATTGCTGATGTGTTTGCATTTATTGCAACGTTTCTGCTGTGTCCATGGTAAATTTTGGCTGTCCAAATTCCTTAGAGAGCGAGGGAGAGCCAAATGGGGAAGGATTGTTGTGTGCTGGAAGTGATTACACCAGGCTCAGAGGCTGAGTTCAGAGAGAGGAACCCAACAAAGAGACTCATTAAGGCAGGGAGAAGTGGACAGCACAAAACAACCCTCCAAGAGGAGCACTCCCTCCTCCTCCCACATTTTTATCTTGCTTCTGCCACTGTGCAGCGAGTTTGGGAGAGGCCAGCAGAGTCCAGGGGAAATTCAGAGAAAAGCAACATTATCCATTGAAACATCAGACAAATATCGACTTCTCCACTAAGGGCTTACTCAGACGCCCTCAAAGAGTCAATATTTGGTGGGGAGCATTAAAATTTCAGAGCTCCTTGGCCAAGGTGACTTTCTACAAGCAGGAGTGATGTCTCTCACAGCAAACCTGCCCACCAAAGCTCTGCCAGGTGTGGGCAGAGGTGGTTCAGTTTCCCCAGCCCCAGGTCTGCCCCTGGCTGGCAGCAAAGCAACATTCACCTGGATGAGAATGGAAATCTAGAGATGAAAATCCTCCTGCTTGGTGCTTAAGTAAGAAGTCCAAGGTCCCAATAAATCCATCAGAAAGGTGGAAAAGGGAGGGTGAGTCTGGGCACTTCATGAATAGAACTGATTGTTCAGACACACTGAAAGGTAAATTTTGGGCATTTTAGCCCATGAGCACACGGTCTGTAAAGGCCAGACTCACTTCCAGCTGCAGGGAAAAGGGAGATTTTGTGCTCTGCAGGAATTGTCAGTCCCCAAAAGCTTTCAGGAGCTCATGACTGCATTTCCTGTGCATTACATCCCATTATGTAGATGCCTTAAAGTAAATGTAAATCACATCAAGACTAATTGTGAAGGGCTTTCAGTGGTGAGAAGCAAAGTGCTTTGAGATAGCTCCTGACACTCCACCAGCCTCGTGTCTCTGCCCTCTTCCCCTCTCCCTCCTCTCCCTGCCTCCCCTCATCCACGTCCTGCTGTCCTGAGCTCTCACAGGCAAGGCCAGCAGGGCTCCCTGGGTTAATTAAATCAGCCTCATTTGCTGTCTGGAGCTCGAGTGACAAATGCATTGTCAAGTGATGGTGGCTCAGGGCTCCCGGAGCCTGTGCTGGCATTGTCACCCCTCTGCAGCCACCACAGCCCAGCCCTTTGGTTTTCCAGAAAGCCCCAGCATTGATCAGTGCAGCAGGGTTGGAGCCCTGGCTGCTGAGAATTCTAGACTTTCTGTGCTGCCAGGCTCTAACACCCAGGAGAACTCTGCATTGACCTGAGGCCATGGAGAAGCTTCCAAAATGGAATAACAGAACTGGGATTGTGGGTGTGCAGTTTGAATGGAAGTGTGTGATACCACAGGGTGGGAAACTCAGAGTTTAAGGGTATAGAATACAGTAATATCTATAAAGCAAGATGGAGGTTTGGGGCAGCAGCTGGTCCTTCTTCTTCATCTTCTTCTCCATGGGTTTGGGTGGTTTTGTGTAACTGGATAAATAAGTCCCCATTGCAGGGCATGGGTGGTTGGTTAGATATAAAATAAGGCTCCAACACAGCAGCACATTTTCACTTCCTACTCTGCTGGAAGGCTCCCCCTTGCCTCCTTCCCTTCCTGGGCTGGAATGAGATGTCAGGGGATGATTGGGAAGACTGAAAGGGACAGTTCCCCTCCTCCCCACTCAGGCTGTGAATGCCAGGTTAATTTTATTAGCCCAGGCACTCCATTATCCTCAGAGCCCCTCAGCAGACTCCCATCTGTGGATGCATTACTGGAATGGTGCTGTGCCCTGCCAGGCACAGGCTGCCTTCCAGCCCAGCCATGCTTCCCTGGCAGATAAGGTGATCCCGCTGGGTTTGGATATAGAAATGTGTAAAAGTGCCAGGTAATACCTCTGTGACATGACTTTCACAGAGTTCCCAGAATGACGGGGTTGGGAGAGACCTTGCAGCCCATGGAGTCCAGCCCAGCCCAAGCCCTCAGCCAGAGCCTGGCACCCAGTGCCACATCCAGGCTTGTTCAACACCCCCAGGGATGGTGACTGCACCACCTCCCCGGGCAGCCATGGCAGAGCTTTATCCCCTTGCTGGAAAAGCTTTTTCCTGACACCCAACCTGAATTTCCCTTGGCACAGCTGGGGACTGTGTGCTGTGGCTGTGTCAGTGCTGCTGCAGACAGAGCCCAGCCCCAGCTGAGCACAGGCACCTTTCAGAGCTGTGCAGAGTGCTGAGGGCAGCCCTGAGTCTCCTTTTCTGCAGGGGAGCACCCCCAGCTCCCTCAGGGCTTCCTCTCAGGGTTGGTGTTCCCAGCCCCTCTCCAGCCTCGCTGTCCCCTCTGGATGTGCTCAGTGTCCCAAGGTCCTTCCCGAGCTGAGGGGCCAGAGCTGGGCCCAGCACTCGAGGTGTGCCCTCCCTGCAGGGACAGGGACAGAATCCCCTCCCTGCTGCTGCTGCCACCCCGTTCCTGACCCGGGCCAGCTGGCACCGGCCTTTTGGCCACCAGGGCACACTGGCTCATGTCCAGCTGGCTGTGGACCAGCACCCCCAGGTCCCCCAGCACCCTTTCCTCCTGTCCTCTGGCCTGGCAGGAGCGCTGGAGCAGATCTCCACATGTGCAGCAGCTTCAGATACTCTGTTTTATTTTTGATGAACTCGTCCACCACCTTCCTCATCATCTCACCACAAACCTCTTGTGTGGTGGGGAAAAGAACCTCATTCACCTCCAGCCTGCTCCAAATCCCACACAAAGGTGAGGGCAGTTTGTCAGGAAAATACTGTAGCCTCTCATGAAATCTTTGAAGAAATCACTAATAATGTATAAATATTATCTGTTTACATATCATAGAATGGTTTGGGTTGGAAAGAATCTTAAAGATAATCTCATTTCTTAAAGATCATCTCATTTCACCCCCTGCCATGGACAGGGAGACCTTCCACCATCCCAGGGTGCTCCAAGCCCATCCAACCTGGCTTTGGGCATTGCTGGGGATCCAGGGGCAGCCACAGCTGCTCTGGGCAGCCTGTGCCTCACCACCCTCACAGCCAAGAATCTCCTCTTAATATCCAATTTAATCCTGCCCTCTGTCAGTTTGAAGCCATTTCCCTGTGTCCTGTCAACACATTCTCTTAAATATATATATATATATACATATTTAATACATTTTATGTACTATGTACATTTTATACATTTTTACATATATTATATATATGTATATATATCTCTAATATGTATATTTAATAATTAATAAATACCTTCATAATTTTTCTGTTCCACATGACTATTTTCATGGTCAGGAGGAGAAAAAGCACCATCCCAGGCTAAGAGCAAATCACAGAGCCAGAAAAAAACTTTTTTTTCCCCTCCCACAAATGGACCATAAAATTCAGGATAATTTTTGATAAAATAAAAAAAAAACCCAACCCACATTAATATCTTGGAGAGGCAGGATGGCAGAAAATAAATAACAAATGCAACCAGAAGAATAGAATTGTCCCATTAAAATTCACAGGGTATTTCCAAGAACCCGACCCAAATGAGCAAAAAGATTTCATCTGCCAGTAAAAACGCTTTTTTCTCTTTTTCCAGGATCCTGGGGTAAAATTGCCAATGCTTAAACCTACAACTAGTCCCTCTGCTTTAAGAAAAAATTATTCCATAGTGCAGTTGTCACGTGTGAATGCTCCTTCCTTCCAAACGGCACAAGAGGAAGCAAACAAAAGGCCACAAACCCAAAAATACCCATCAAACACAAATACTTCAATATTTAAAAGATCTTTTAACCTCTCTACCGTTACCACTGCTCCTCTAAGTAGAGAGAATAACATCTCAAAACTATCAGAGCACTGAAGACTGGGGAAAGGAGTCCCTGCCAATTTTGGGTTGGGAAAACTTTGTGCCACAAAGAAGTAGCTGATGGATTGGCTGTCAGCTGAAAAAGAAAACCTGGAAAAGAGGAAGGGGGAATGTTGAGTTGTGTGGGAGAAGGGATGTTTGCCACAAGCACTTTTGTCTGTTTAGCTATGAAAATTAATGAAAATAAATCATCAGGAAGGCAGTAAGTGTGTCTGCAGTGAAGGAATGCTGATCCACTGTTTACACATCTAATGTTTGTTTGGAGACTCCACAATCTCCACGGGATGCTTCAGTGCATATGGTGGTGTCACTGTATTGCCTTTTCCCTTTTTATTTATTGATCCAGCAGAAGAAAGTGTTCCCCAAGCCCAGGATTGGTTTCCAGAGGTTCCTGTTGATGGGAGGAGGATACACCTCAAGAAAACCAGTCCTTGGAGAAAGAAAAAATTAGCAAATGGAGAGTTCTCATGGTGTAACAGCTGCAACAGGTTGTAACCTCTGAGGCTGTGTCCATGATATGAGATAAAAGAGGCCAATAACCCCCACATTTTATTTTCTCACCTTTTTCCATAAGATTTGGTTGATACATCCTCCACCAGAAGCTGCTGCCAGCTCCCTCAGTGAGCTGCTTCAGCTGTCCCCAAACATGGACCCATTCTTCTCTTCTGTTTATAAGAAGCTCTTCATCAAGATTTTAAAGGTCATGGAATGGGTTGGAAAGGACCATAAAGATCATTTAGTTCCAACTCCTGCCATGAGCAGGGACACTTTCCACTATCCCAAGCTGCTCCAAACCCCATCCAGCCTGGCCTTGGACACTTCCAGGGATCCAGGGGCAGCCACAGCTTCTCTGGGCACCCTGTGCCAGGGCCTCCCCACCCTCAGAGGCAAAAATTTCTTCCTATTATCTACCCAAAATCTCTCTTTTTTTTTAAATTTAAAACCATCCCCTTGTGCTATTGCTTCCTGTCCCTGTAAATAATCATTCTTCCTTCTTTTAATAAGCTCCCTTTAAGCACTGGAAGGCCACAGTGAGTAGCAAGGACTCTGAACCCTCCTATACAAATCATACAGCCCTGTACTGTAGCATTCACATTCTCTGAAAAATCCCTTCACCCAGCATTTTTCTCCTGGGAAGCTGAGAAGCCTCAGAGAAAAAGGAAAACAATTCTTATTCATTTGCTTCTCCTGTGTTGTGCTCATGTGGAATGTGTTTGGAGATTGTTTACCACAGGCGATTCTTTCATTGGATTCTGCTGTGAGTTGTTTTATCACATTGGCAAGTAGGGGCCAAGCTGTGTTGGACTCTGGAAAAGGTCACGAGTTTTCATTATTATCTTTTAGCCTTCTGTAAGTATCCTTTCTGTATTCTTTAGTATAGTTTAGTATTCTTTAATATAATATAGTATCATAAAATAATAAATTAGCCTTCTGAGAACATGGAGTCAGATTCATCATTCCTGCCTTCACACCCTGGTCCTAAGGCCAGTGAAGACAGAACATCAGAACTGCACCTCATTTGGCTCCCTTAGCCTGCAAATGGAGCAGCTGCAGCCAAACTCAAGAAAACCAGTCCTTGAAGAGAAAAACCTTAGCAAATGGAGAGTTCCCATGGTGCAACCTCTGCAACAAGTTGTAACCTCTGAGGCTGTGTCCATGATATGAGATAAAAGAGGCCAATAACCCCCACATTTTATTTTCTCACCTTTTTCCTCTCAGAAACTGTCACTGGCTGTGGTTATCCCAGAACAATGTTCAAGACTGCCTGGGAGTCACTCCCAGGCCATTCCTGCTCCCATGCCACAAGTACCTTGCTCCAGGGTGTGCACACACACAGTCCTGAGGCCTTGCCTCAAGCCAGGACAGCAAAATGCCCACTTTTAAACACAAGAATTAATTTAAATACTTTATTTTTCAGCTGTCATCAATCTAGAAACACAAAGCCTGGGAAGGGATATCACAGATCCGTGCTGACACGGGAGATAAGATACCATCAATCCATGATCTGAAATAAATCTTCTCCCAAGAAGGCCCCATCCTTGCCTCCTTGGTGGGCCACAAACTGCTGGATTTCCAGATGAGCAGCACAAAAGGTGTTTTTCTCTTTGTAAGCCCACTGTTGAGATGGGCTGTGCAGAGATTGAGGTGGATTTTCCCAGAGGTGTGAGCTCAACCTTGGGAAAGTGCTGAGTGGAGGGATCAGTAATTAGTGATGGATAGTGTATTCACCAAGGCCATTAGCTGGAAAGAAAAGCAAACCTGCAGCATTCTCAGCTGCAAAGAAAAGCAAACCTCCAGCAGGCTCCACATTCCTTCCCTGCATTTTCCTGCCTCCTGACTGCATCCCCATGACCCCTTCCCAGCTCTGCTCTCATCAGGAACTGGCATTTCCAATCAATTAGAAGTGTCACCACTGAATTTCTCTGCTAATTACTCCAGTTTATTATGTCTAAAGCCAGGTTAAATGCAGAATTCCCCAGGTCAAGCAGGGTCGCCCAGACAATCAGTTCCACATTTTCCACAGCAAGAGATCCCCACAATCAGTCACTGCCAAGTGGGTCCTAATGACCAAGCTCATGGCCTGAGGTGGAAGTTTCAGCAGGAGATAATGCTCTTGGAGAGGAGGAGGAAATCTCCCAGAGTCCAGGGATGGGTTGGATTTTTATTCCCTACTAATTTGAATGGAGTTATCCTTTTTTTGGGGAAAGGAATAAAGCTGAAACCTACAGGCACAAGGCATATTTTGGCTTCACAGCCAGAAACTGTTCACTGTTTTATTGCATTTAACCAAAAAATGGATTAAAACAAGGATATAACTTGTGGGAATAAAGGAAGCTTTGTCCTGATGGAGCCCAGGTCAGTGCAAGCATCTCCCTCTTTCCAGTGCTCCGTGAATCCAGCATTAATTATGTGAATCACCCTGGAGTCCATACTCCATCAAAACACATTCCTGGTGTGATGCTTGGAGGGAACACATGGGTTACCTTCCCTCTTAGGGGCAGAAACTACTGACACGTGAACTCACAAGTGCTTGGAAGGCTCCTTCCAGGGAAAGCATCCCAAATTATGTCATGAGGGCAGGGATCTTGTACAAACACTGTCTTTCATCCTCCAGAAACCCAAAGGGCTTTGCAAGTTATAAATCCATCACGAAGGCATCCGTGGATCCAGACTCTCAGAGGAGGGACACAAGAGCAGGTGGTTATGTAGGAAAATAAGTGAATTCAGGAGGTGAATTGAAGGAAAGGATTCCTAGGGATGATGTGAGAAATGCTGCAATTGGGATGAGATGGTGAAACTTAAAGTTTAAGGACCATTATTTCAAAAAATCCCACTATTAAAAAAAAATCTTGACATGGCCTTTATCCAGGCAATGACACGTGGGACATTTGGCAGAGGAATTCCCTTTTCTGTGTGCAAACAATCACTGACTCATGCACACAACTTTTTGCACAGATTTTGCTGTCCCCTCAAAGCTTCCCAACCACCCAAACACAAGTGATAAATTTGTTGATTTAAACCACCCAAACACAAGTGAAAGCCAAGTTTACACTACAAACTAAAATCCAGCAGAGTATTGACCAAGTGCTCAGATTGCTGGTTCAGAATGTCTTTCTAATGGAAAAAACAAAATCAAAAAACAAAAAGCAAACAAAAAACCAAAATTAATCAAACAAACAAATAATAATAAAAAAGAAAAAAAAAAAAAAAAAAAAAAAAAAAAAAAAAACAAAAAAAAAAAACAACAAAGCAAGACAGACTCATTTCTCATTTAAGTCTCAAGTATTCCCATTATTTCTTCATCCAGTTAGGAAATAAAACATGAAAATAATTTTCAGGGTAGCTGAGTACTCTTGTCACCAATCACAAAATGGAAAATCACAAGACCTGAGGAAAAAAAACCCCAAACCCTGAAAAAAATAGGGAAAAAATAACATTACAGTATGACTTTGAAGGTTTTTCTTTAATAGAAAAGAACATAAAAGCCAGTTTGCCTTTCAAGGGCAGGTTCTGGAATGGATTTCATTTTCCAGTTCCTACTATATATGATGATAATGACTGTATCAAGTAATATAAAGTGATGAAAGATATTTACCAAGAAAAACTCAAAGCCATGAGTACAGAAGACACAGCAAACTCTGGAGCACTGAAAAAAATTCTCCCTGAGTCTTACAAAGAAATTCCTATTAATCCACTAACATGGAGTTTGCTTAGGAGTTCAGGGATACCACATGAAAAATAGAAAACGCATTAGAAAGTGATCACTATGTGCACTTATGGTGCAAGGAAATGCCCTAAGAGAGCAAATACTTGCCTCAAAGAAAGTAATAAGACACATGAGCCTGTAATAGAAAGAACTCTAAAAGAATGTTTAAAATGCAATAGTTAAGAGAATGGTCCCAGACAGGCACTGGGCACCTGATGCCTTGAGAAGGCTGAGCTAGGAGAGAGGCTGGGTAGAGTTACAGAATAAAGCAGGGATTGATTGAAAGGATCTCCTCCATGGATGCAGCACAAGAGCCCAGCAGGGCTGCCCCCAAGATGAACCCAAATGGCCCCAAAATGCACGAGCGCTCCCGGGGTCTCTCCCTGGGATCAGCTCTGCTCCATGTGCACATTGCAGTTCAGTGTCCAATTCCAGCTCAGCCCCTGCACTCCCATCCTGCTTGTTTTTCTCTCTGCAGCCCACAGGGTTTGTGCTCCTGGGCTGAGATTTGGATCATTTGTCCTTGGTGCCCAGCTGGAGCAGGAATTGTTTTTTCTCCTGCTCTGTGCACAGAGCTCACCATCCCATAATATGAAGTTCAGACCCACACACTAAAGCAGCACAGAATGTGAAAAATATAAAAGCTAAAACCTGAGGCATCACACCGACCTGGGAAAGCACTCAAGGATGTGTTAGATGGAAAAGCCCCAACCCAAGAGTTGTGGATGTGCCTGTAGCTCCAAGCCGTGGGCATTGTCCTGCCCAAATCCTCCCTCCCTGGGAGCTCTGGTGCTCAGGTTGGGCTGTGGAACCCCAAAGCAGAGCATGGTGATTAACAACCCGTGCCCCTGAGTGACCTGCAAAGGCAGGAGAGGAGGGGACCTGGCTGTCAGGGAGATTGGAGCAGACAGATGTTTAATGGAGTCCAGGATTACACATCTGCCAGGCTTCACATGTAATCACCAACTTCTTAGGTTTCCTCTTTCTTCTCCCCTTCTTCTGGGTCTGTTACAGGGTCAGGGGCTGGGGGAAGGGAGGAGGGAGATTTTCAGATTTCCAGCTAAATTCCTTGAGCTGCCCTTAATACTCTGACCTATTCCTAGCTGAAAACACAACCTACCAGTCTGACAGCACTCGGGGAGATGAGAGTGTTTTTTTTTTTTTTTTTTTTCTTGTTTAATACATGAGAGGGATGCATTAAACTCCACATATCCACCTTCTTTCTCCCAGAGCAGCACAGCAGCAGCACTGAGCAGCCTGTGTTTGACTGCACAGAGGAGCAGCACCACAATCAATAGTGCAGCTTTTTTTTTCTTGTTTAAAACATGACAGGGATGCATTAAACTCCACATATCCACCTTCTTTCTCCCAGAGCAGCACAGCAGCAGCACTGAGCAGCCTGTGTTTGACTGCACAGAGGAGCAGCACCACAATCAATAGTGCAGGTGACCCCCAGGCCATGTGCTGGGCAGCACCATGCCCCAGGGGACATGTCTCCATGGCTTCCCACCCCAGGATCAATAGTCTCTGCCTCTCCTCACCCAGGGAGTGACTCTGCAAATGTTTTTTTTTTTTTTTTGCATTTCTGGGCATTGCTCACTCCTTCCTCCACCCTTCCTTGTTTTCTGTCTCCTGTGCAAGGCAGGGGGGAGCTGCCAGCAGACGCCATGAACTAGAGGGAATAATAGAACCTACACACGTGGTTCAGGAGGAAGGAGATCTGGTTAGACTGAATGACCCATCCCATTCCCCATGTCCTGAAAGCAGGCAAAGACCTGCAGGTGTGTCCCCCACATGAACATCTTAAGGCAAGGAATCCCAAAGATGAAGTAAATCAATCTCTAGAGAACCCAGCACCCTCAGAGCCCTCAGAGAATCCTCCAGCTCCTGTGCTGATTCTTTGAGCAGCCTGTGGAGGAACCATCCTGGCATGGGGACATGGCTTTTTTGGCAGGCTAAGAGATGGATGCTGACATTAGTTCAGGCTGCAGCTCAAGCCAAATGCAGATCCACAGATGGCACTGGGAAAGCTGTGGTTCTACCCTCAAATATTGAACACGTAGAGCAGGGTACAACTGGAGAGTTCAGGCACAAATATGCCACCACTGTGTCTGAACACAGGTCTTTTAGTGTGACAGGCAATAAATTGTGTTAATGTGGGCTAAGTGCACCCAAATCCTGGCCCAGGAGGGACCCAGAGACTCAGCCCTGATGCTCTGCTCTGTCACAGGCACAACCAAGGACGTGTCATTCGTCCCCTCTGCTCATCAGATGCAAAGTTTCACCAGCAGTGCTCTGACCCAGAGTTGGAGGAATTCATGTCCTGCCAGCTGGCAGGGTTTAGACTCTGTCCACGACCAAGATCCATGAACCCAAAGTGCTGCAGCAGCTGAAGATCCTCCCCCACAGCTGGAGCCAGTGACTAATGCAATGTGCTTGCAGGGAAGTAATTTCTCTGGGACGGGGCAGGACTGGAAGGGATGGTTCTGGCATGGATCAGCAAAGCCAAGCACAAAGCAAAGGGATCCCAACCTGCATTTTGTGTGAAATCCTTCCCTCCACTGAACAGCTGTCACACTGCTCCCTGTTGGTTCTCTCCACACAGCTTGGGCTCATCAAGGTTCCTCTAGATGGGTTCAAGGAAGCTTTAACTCATGTCACTTAGGGGACAGGGTGGCTACACATTGTTCTCTGAAGGAGCATTTCCCTCTCTGATGCACAGCAAAGCTCAGACTGGACATCTGATGGTGACAAAACAAAAGTCTTTCTGAACTTTGGGAACCAGCAGAGTTTTCCGGCTCTCATCAGGGCATGGACACAGGTCAGGAGGACAGATGAGTTTTCAATAGTCAGTGGTAGGTGCTACAGAGAGTTCCAAAAGGGTTCCTGATCTTGGAAATATCTTCTGTACCTTCCAGGCACATGGAGTTACAGAGATTTTCCCACAGCTGAAGCCACAGAATTTCCAGAGTTCCCAGAATGGCTGGGTTGGGAGAGACCTTGCAGCCCATGGAGTCCAGCCCAGCCCAAGCCCTCAGCCAGAGCCTGGCACCCAGTGCCACATCCAGGCTTGTTCAACACCCCCAGGGATGGTGACTGCACCACCTCCCCGGGCAGCCATGGCAGAGCTTTATCCCCTTGCTGGAAAAGCTTTTGCCTGACACCCAACCTGAATTTCCCTTGGCACAGCTCGGGACTGTGTGCTGTGGCTGTGTCAGTGCTGCTGCAGACAGAGCCCAGCCCCAGCTGAGCACAGGCACCTTTCAGAGCTGTGCAGAGTGCTGAGGGCATCCCTGAGGCTCCTTCTCTGCAGGGGAGGACGCCCAGCTCCCTCAGGGCTTCCTCTCAGGGTTGGTGTTCCCAGCCCCTCTCCAGCCTCGTTGCCCTCAACTGTCAGTGAATCATAAATTCCTAAATATCCTGGGTTGGAAGGATCACCAAGTCCAACTCCTGCCTTCACAGGACCACCTCAAAAGTCACACTGTGTGTCTGAGAGTGCCAGGAGTCTGTGAGCAAGGCAGGGAATGATTCAAGGTCTCCCAAATCCTGGATTTTCTCCCAGCCTTTCTTCCTTCCCAGTGCACTTTGCATAGTCCTGATTTTAGGGTAAAGTGAGGTGCTTCAATACAGCATTGACTGGCTCATGAAAGCCTTTCCAAAGCACAAAAAGAGCTTAATTCAAGTGTGAAAAGCCCAAGGCTGAGGGGCAGTGAGAGCTGGAATTCCAGCTACCCATGTATCTCATGGGATAGAGACTGCCCCAAGTGGAATTTCTCCCCTTGCCATAGATGATGCATTTTGGACACCTCCAAGACCTCAGATCTGTTCCTCTCCTGCTCAGCTCATCTTTTTCAGTTATTCACATCCCTTCTGGAACACACAGCCAACCCAGCAGGAGGTTAAGGGACTCCCTACTCCCTGAATTATCCCAGTTTACTCCAAAACACCCATGTGAAAGCAGCAAATGAGTTAAAATCAAGCTAAATTATGACTTCTTGCAATAATTTGCCTTTTGCTGATAAAGAATTATTTCAAAAGAGTCAGCATCGCAATGCACTGCAGTTTTGCCAGTGGGCCAAATCACTTTTATCACTCTTGGCTGAGAAGCACAGGCACTCACACAGTGTCTTTTCCATCCATAGCTGAGCATCCATGCGGGATTTTCCATCTATTCAGCCATTTCTCAGAGGGCATCTGACCTTATTTAACAAGCTCTTAATTAGGTGAAAGCAAATGCGAGGGAGAGCGGAGTTCAGCCTCTGACATTGCTGAGGGTAATGAGGAGTGTTCCAGGGGCAGCAAAGAACAATCAAAGAGAACAAAAGTTGCCTTTGCTGCCAACTGGGATTACACTCATTGCTTGATAGGGATTGAGTGAACTCTAGGAAATGCTCTTGCCTATCAGTTTTGTGCAGGACTGCCCAAGAGTGGGACAGCTGGCAAGGAAATTGGTGGTTTGGAGTCCTCTGCTTTGGAGGATTTAGAGGGAGAGGAATGTGACACAGTTTTGAAAAGACGGTGAATTTGACCAGGTTTTGGGTGCCTTAGAAGCTCTGGTGGTCCTGACCTTATGTAGGATGCCAGTCTGGTTTGAGAACATCCAGTTATGGAATCATGGAATGGTTTGGGTTGGAAGGGACCTTAAAGATCATCCAGTTCCACCAGGGACACCTTCCACCATTCCAGGGTGCTCCAAGCCCCATCCAACCTGGCCTTGGACACTGCCAGGGATCCAGGGGCAGCTACAGCTTCTCTGGGCACCCTGTGCTAGGGTCTGCCCACCCTCACAGCCAAAAATTTCTTCCTAACTGCCTGATAATTAATCCAAGGAAGAGATGATGCTGCCAATACCCTTCCAGAAGTTGAGTAGTCAAGCCCTGCAGAAGACCTGACCACCTCCAAAGAGTGGATGTACAACGGTAATCTTTCACAGCCCCTTCTAAATCAATATTCTAAGACAACAGAATAATAGAAATCTGAAAAAGCAGCACCAAAATTTACAGTTTCTGGGTGTCTCTGCTGCTTTCAAATCCCCAGGTCAAAAAGTCATAGCTATTAGATAAATCCCCACCTCCAAAGAGTGGATGTGCACAGCAGTCATCTTTCACAGCCCCTTCTAAATCAATATTCTAAGACAACAGAATAATAGAAATCTGAAAAAGCAGCACCAAAATTTACAGTTTCTGGGTGTCTCTGCTGCTTTTAAATCCCCAGGTCAAAAAGTCATAGCTATTAGATAAATCTCAGCTTTCTGTTTTCAAACAAGATCTTTCTGCATTTTCTGGTCCTGGCCCAATGACGAAAAACGTGGTCTGCACACAACCTGATGGCTCCTAACCAAACAAATGTAAATTAAAAGGAAAAAACAAACAAACAAACAAAATCTCTTGAGTTATTTTTAAAACCTGTGATCTTGAGCCAGTGTTTCTGAGGACAGCCTCACAATGACAATCCCCTAGAAACAGCCACTCCAACCCCAGGAGCCAATGCTGCTTGATATCTTGTACAAATACCACATTTGAAGAAATTAAGCCATAATTAAGCAAAGTTATTAATGATTGTTTAACTAATTGATACAATAACATAAGCAGCAGACGAGATTTTAATCAGTGGTCATGAAACCAGAAGTAAACTGGCCAGACACCCCCTCCTCTTTGGCAGCTAATTTGCAAACAATAATTCTGCTGCTGATAGTGACTCAGCGGCTGAGGGGAGAAGAATAAATCTCAGGAGACAAATAGGTATAAGCCTTCCCCATTTTAATGAGAAACAGACACAAAAAGGCCAAAAAGACCCTGTCAACATGATTTGCAGTACAGTTACTTAATTTTTACCAAATGTGCTTTCTGCCACGCTTTAGTTGAAGTACATATTTATTTGATATTTCGCTGGCAAAGTTTAAAAGAGCCTCCAAAATACCCATCTGCTTCTGCTACGCATGACCCTACCAGCCTCACCTCTGACACACTGTAATGGTTTTAGGGAATGATAGCACTGCACAGATGTGATTTATTCACAGATTGTGAGTGACTTTCTGCTAATTTACAGGGGAAAAGCACAACTTTCCACTGGAGCGTGAAGCTGACCCACAGAACAAACCTGCCTGCACAGAGAGGGACAGCAAATCTCCTTCCTTGAGGCAAACATTGAATAAAGGATGGTTTTAAGGGACAATAAAAGCCATTCCATTTTCACCCCTAACATGGGCAGGGACACCTTCCACTAGCCCAGGTTGCTCCAATCCAAATCCAGCTTGACCTTGGACACTTCCAAAAATGGGTGAAGTTACTCATGAGTAACACAAAGTTGCTCAAAATCTGGTTGCAGAACAGTCTTCCCTAACCTTCAGTAATTCAAAAGTAAGAGGAAGCTCAAAACCATGAGATTTAAATAACATGAAGTTGACACCTCTTCCCCTTTACCTTCTGGATTTTGAGCCTTTAAGGTTATTTCCTCCAGCTCTTGCCTTTGATCCCTCTATTTCAAAAGGAAGGGATGAGATTCCTGTCTTGGAGCTGCTTCCATGTGTTGCATCAGCTTTGCAAAATGCTGGGAGAGACCCAGGAGCCCAACTTGCTGAAACAGAGTTATTTAGGGGTGATGGAGGGGACCTTCCAAAGGTGGGACAGGGGAGTGAGCATCCTGCACCTCCTGGCATGCAGGAGTGGGCTCTGTGTCTGCACTTGAGCAGCAAGGAAACAAAGAGACAGCAGTGTGGAGATAGCTGGGAGAGCAGAGAGCAGAGGAACAGGGATGCCAGGAATGCAGGAGGGCTGGAAAAGCAAGTGCAAGTCTGGAAATGAGAGGAAAGGGCTGCAAAGGATCAGAGGGAGAAAAAGGGAGAATGAGAAAGGGGTGAAAGAATTGTCTCCATCCCTGCAAAGAGTTGCAGGGAGCTTCTAGCTGGGAAGAGAAAGAAATTCAGAGATGATGAGGTGAGGGAAGGAAGCCCAGGCATGTGTGATGAGGAGCAGGGAAGATGCAGAGAAGCTGCAGCAGAGACCCTCCTGTTCCCCCAGTGTTTCCCATCTGCTCCTCATCCCCTGAGATCAGCATGTGAGGCACAGGGCTCCTCTGCACACCAGAAACAGAAAAAAAGAGAAAGAAACAGCCCCAGCCTCCAATGCACTGGGCATAAAAAATATGGAGAGGAGCTGTTTACAGGGCATGTAGTGACAGGACCGGGGAGAATGGCTTCAGACAAGGGAATAGGTTTAAATGGGATATTAGGAGGAAATTCTTGGCTGTGAGGGTGATGAGCACTGGCACAGGCTGCCCAGAGAAGCTGTGGCTGCCCCTGGGTGCCTGCAAGGTCCAAGGTTGGACTGGATGGGGCTTGGAGCCAGCTGGGATAGTGGCTGTAGCTCCCTCAGAGTATTTGTGAAGGCTGGAGCTAAAGGGATGACCTCCTGATCCATCCTGACAGATCCCATGTGTGCACCAACCCTTTCCTGAGCTGTCAACAGGGACTTGAAACACATTCACACCTAAAATACAGGGATGTCCACACCTCTGGGAAATGATGGGACCTTTGTATGCTCTGTCTCAGGGTTTCAGTGACAAATATCCTCTCCCTCCTTCAATCACTGTCTGTATAAAATATGTATTTCTAGATAATGGTGAAAAGCTGTTGATTCTGCTCCTCAGAGCATTGCACATCTGACTGAGTGGGCAAGAGCTGCTTGTCACCCCTCAGTGCCCAGAGGAGCTGCAAGGCAGGGCTTGTTTCAGCCACAGACCACAGGGCTAAGCCCAGGGAGTTCAGCTCCAGAGGAAAACCCCCATGTGCAAACCAAGTTCACTGGAGAAAACTCTCCCATGCAGAAGTTGACCTTAAAAAGGCCAGGGGATTGTTTTGGCAGCATGAGATTTTCCTTGTATCCAGATTTACAGTGACAGCTCTTTTTTAGATGTTCTTAGTTAAAGGGTGCCTTGCTGGGATGTCCAGACTGGAACAAGCTGGAGAAATTTGCTTTACCACAGGGACTTCCATCCTTGTGGGTGGCTGGTGAGAGCTGGAGCCAAGTCTGGCAAAACCATAAGCTTGGAGCATGAGTCCTGTGAGGAGTGGCTGAGAGAGCTGAGCTGTTTAGCCTGGAAGAAAGGAGGATCAGTGAGGGCCTCACTGCTCTTCACAACTCCCTGAAAAAGTTTGTGGTGAGGTTGGGGTCTGTGTCTTCTCCCAGGTAACCACGCACAGGACAAGAGCAAATGGCCTCAAGCTGCACCAGGGGAGGCTCAGGTTGGATATTAGGAAAAAAATTCATCAATGAAAGAGTGGTTAAGCATTGGGAGAGGCTGCCCAAGGCAGTGGTGGGGTCACCATCTCTGGAAGTGTTCAAAACACAAGTAGAAGTGACACTTCATGATATGGTTCAGTGAGCGCAGGAGCACTTGGTCAAAGGTTGGACTTGATCATCTTAGAGGCCTTTTCCAACTTTAATGATTTTATGATTCTATGAAAACAGCTTTTAATAACTACACAGGTAATAACAGAAGCACTCTTATCTCTGGGGCACAGACAGGGCTGAGCTGAGGAAAAAAAAACCCAAGGAGAAACCTCCTCGTTCCCCAGGGATAGCACAAGCCCTGGTGCTTGTCTATCTTTAAAAATGTCAGGTTAAGTCATCACCCCCCTGTCCCTCATCTCCACAGATCTACCAATACCACTGTGGGCAGTGAAAGTCTCTGATAAGTCACATTTCACCCTTTTATAAAAGATCTGCACATGGATTGTAGAGTGGGTGGGGTATTTGCTCCCCAAGGGCAGCCGCTTCATGTTCCTGCCTCCAGCAAAGGCAAACCCCTGCACCCACTCACTGAGGCTCTCCAAATGTTAATTTATTCGAGCATTAAAGTGTGTTCCATCATGAGCACACAGGTAGTGACTGCAGTGCTGAGATGGCAGCGCTGTCACTCACATCGCCCGCCTCAGATAAAGTCAGATTTGGGCAAATGCTGATGTAGTGCTGAGTGTTTCACAGGCTCACATCAGATTTTAAATAACACAAGTCCCTGCCTTTTTTACCAGCCTCTCTCACGGAGACACTCATGGGTGTCAAAGATGGGTGGGAGGAGATGATTGATAGATCACAGGGGGCTCAGAGCTCACAGAATCACAGAATAACTAGGTTGGAAGAGACCTTTGAGATCATCAAGTCCAAGCCATGCCCTAAACACCTTAACTAAACCATGGCACCAAGAGCTCTCTACAGGGCTTGGGGTCCTAAAAACACCAGCTTCCACTTGTGATTTGGAACAGCCAAGCCCAAAATGAACCTGCTCATGCTGTAATGGTCAGGGAAGTGCAGGTAGTCAATGGACCAGAAAGAACAAGTTTTTGGAAGTCTCTGGAGGAAAAACTAATTGTTCCTCTTGTTCTTGTTTTAAGGATGTGAGGGAATGAAGGTTGCTGACCCACTGCCCTTTCCCCCAGAGGTTTGAGACAGTCCCTGGGAGTGTCTGTAAATCTGAAGGGCTGTGCAAAGGCAGCAGTGGAGTCTGAGGTGACCTCAGGTGGGCCTGCACGAAGAGGACACAGCAAACCAGACAACCCTCTGTTGGTTACTGGTGCAGTCATTGTTCTGCTCCAGGGAGACCCATTCTGTGCAGAAGGAAAAAAGAAAAGGCCCAGAAGCAAAAGGATGAGGAAAAAGAATGGTGTCATGCTCAAAGTCTTGCAGGAGCTCAGGCATCACCTGCCTCCAGCTTCTCACCCCATCCCAAAAAGTAACTGGAACTGTTTTCACTTCAGGACTGGAAGTGAAATCCCATCCTTGCCCAGCATAGAGCAGATGAGAAGGAATTCCAGCTCTGTCATCCTGTCCTTTCTCCTGAGTTATGGTATCTCTCTTTAATCAGGAGGAATTTAGAGAGTTGCTCCCCTCTCCACACCAAATTTTAGGTATAAATATGCACAGTAGAGGGAAATGGTTGGAAACATCATAAACCACTTTATTTTAAGTGCCGCAGGAGGAAGAAATGACACTTGTAGATTAAAAATATAACCAGTAATAGTTGTTTAATAAATCATTGAACACGTATGGGTGAACATGTCCCACTCAGACTGCTGGCCTCCACTAAAGTGGCACTGGGGGGCAGCTGCCATCACCCTACCACAATCTCTCATTGCTCCCATTCTTTTTGTGGATTTAAAGCTCCTCACGAGCATCTGTGAATCAGCCAGGTATGACAGCTCAAGTAATCCTGCACACCCACAGGACTAAGTATCAACTTAGAGCATGTTCATGTAAAGTGAAGTGAAGTGAAGTGCATTCTTCATGTAAAAGTAGCTCCTCTTCCCACCCCCACCCCAAGCAGCAAAGTTCCCAAGAATTCCACTGAAATCAGCCAGGATTCCATGCTGAATACCCAGATTCCTTCCCTGGGATCTGACTGCCATCATTTTCATTCACAATGCTGGCAACACAACAGAAATACCACATCAAACTTGGCCTCTGCCCTGGTGGGCAGCATCCTACACTCTTGCCCAGTGTCCCAATGAGGCTCCAGCCTCTCAAAAAATTCCAATTAGAGCCAAATTATTCAGTGCTTTGGCTCTACACCTTCCTGAGTCTGTGGGAGATGCAGCCACAGTTTGGGTGGAGGTGGAGAACAATGCAGCAGAAACTCCTTGTCCAGCAGCCAGCAGGACAAAACAACTCTGGGGGTGGTTCCTGCCCCCTGAGTTCTGTGCCCCTGGCCCCTCAATATTGTAAAAATATATAAATGCCATGGGTTTATGAACACAAAAACCCTGAGGTTGACAACGGGGCACATCCTTGTGGGAAATGTGGTTGCTGACAGAATTCATGAGCAGCCCTGATGTCCACAGCAGGGTGGAGCTGAAAGGTTTATAAAGAAGCATGGGCTGCTGGAGTTCCTTACCTGCTTCTCAGACATGATGTAGAGGTGCTCGTGGTCCATGGAGAAGGCCATGTCCCGGAGGATGGGGCCAGTGTCCACCACCTGCACGATCTCGTACTCCAGCGTGTTCTTGGCGGTGCCATCCACACGGATCTGTGCAGCAACAACAAGAGCAGAGGCACAACATGAGGATTCCTCCCTCCTTCCACTGAAAACAAATTACAGAACCACAGAATGATTTGTGTTGAAATTAACCTTAAAGACCATCTCATTCCAAACCTCCTGCCACGGGCAGGGACATCTTCCACTGTCCCAGGGTGTTCCAAGCACTGTCCAACCTGGCCTTGGACACTGCCAGGGATCCAGGGGCAGCCACAGCTGCTCTGGGAAGCCTTCTCTCTTACCACCCTCACAATAATATAGATCTACTTATAATATATACACAAAATTATATGTGTATGTATATGTATATGTATATGTATATGTATATGTAGTTATAGTTTAGTTATAGTTCTATATTTTATATATTTATTTATAGATATAATTATGTAATTATATATTATATATACACATTATGTATATTATGTGAGTACGTATGATATATTATTAAATATATATATGTGTGTATATATCTATATGTATGTGTCTATATCTATATCTATATCTATATCTATATCTATATCTATATCTATATCTATATCTACATCTATATCTATGTCTATATCTATATATCTATCTATCTAGATAGATAGATAGATAAATAGATATATGAAAATATATAAAATAATCACTGGACAAATGTATTGCACCCCGGTCTTTAGGACAACAACCACTGTCAATGAAAAGTGAACTTTTCCCAGCCTTTTCACCAAAAGGACAAAGCAGATTTCATCACTTCTGCTGGTCCCATCAACACAAGAGCACTGTAAGAACAATGCAGAGCCTGCTGGCTTTTATCTGGCACTGTCACTGTGCTCCTGTCACCACCCGGACAAATCTACCATGCTCAAAGTTATGGCAATGAGGGAACGATCTGTGGTGGTGATGAGCAGAAGATAAAAAACCACACAAGTCTGCAGGACTGACTCACTCAAATGCTACTCAGATAATATTATTGCTCTTATTGCTAATGTTCCACGGGGCAATTTATTATTGCAGAGTGCTCAGTGCAACACAGACTATTTCTCTGGCTGATTGCACGTATCAGGCATTGAAATCAGCCCTGCACCAATGTGGCACCTTATGATTCCAGACACCTCTCATAACGGGGTGTCACTTAGGGACATCAATAACTGGGATTATGAGGAGGAACCAGACACACAGTCCCAGTCTGTCCCTGACAATGATCCAGTGATGCAGAAGAAGATGCAGAAGACAATAGAAGATGCTTAAAAACAATTTCTAGAGTTCGGGCTCAAAAGCAGCTGGAGAAGGTTTGCAATCCCTTTCAATATAGAACAAGTCGTGATAAAATAGCTGTTCTCAGGAGTTCTCCTGAACCTTCTGAGTCTCTGTACAGCAGCAAATCCCACGGTCATGTTTCAGAGGTGCATCTACATTTTTTATCTCCCTCTGTTTCCCCTGTGTTGCTTTTCACTTCCTGATAATATTCTATCCTGCAGCAACACAAACACCACAGTATCTTTACCAAAAGAAACAAAATTGTAGGAGATCATCATGCCCCACATTACAATCTCCATTCTTTCCTGACCAAAGATTCCCAGCCTGCAGTTGGACAGCTGAGCAAAAAAGCACCCTTCCCATCCAAAGGAAATAACAAGCTGTGGAGAACTTATGGTGTCAAGACCTGTTCTCACTATTCCCTGGCACAGTCCTTGAGCTTATTCCTTCTGTATCAACCTCTCAGCCAAGAAACTGAGCCTGAATCATCTTCTGTGTTAGAAAGTCAAAGAGAAGGGAACAGAGGCAATGATAAAGGGTCTGGAAAGTCTGTATGAGCAAAGGACAGCAATGATATACAGATTGTTATCTTTGTCCTTCCTTGATGTACTCACCTGCTGTGGGACAACAAAGGAATATTATTTCCCCAGGAAAGATAAAGAAAATGGAGCAGAAAGGATTTAGAGGGGCTCTCTGTGCCAGCAAAGGGTGTGGAGGGTGCTCAGGGATGCTCAGATCCTACGTGTTATCCATCGGACTCCTCAGAAGTGGGAAGACGTGCAAGCCTTGGCTGCTGGGCTGCTCCAATGACACGGGAGAGTTTGCAGTTAATTTGTCATCTTGATGGAGCTGCTGATGACAGCAACACACGTCCAACATCAGCACACAGAGAGGTCAGGGCCTGAAGCCCAGCACTGAGCATCCCTGATGCACCAAGGGGTCAGGGACTGAGCACGCACGTTCCCAGCACGGAACATCCCTGAAACACAAAGAACTCAGGGCCTAAAGCCCAGCACAGAACATCCCTGAAACACAAAGAATTCAGGGCCTAAAGCCCAGCACTGAACATGACAGAAACACAAAGAATTCAGAGCCTAAAGCCCAGCACTGGACATCCCTGACCCCCACCAGGTCTGGCTGCCTGGGAGCAGGGGGCTTGCTCATGTCTGTGGTCCCTCACAGGGAAATTCAACTCCTCTGAGTTCTCCCTTTTTGAAAATGGACCATGATGTAAATCACCCATGAGGTCAAGGGCAAAGACACCAACAGGCTTGGGCTGAGTCATTGCCCTTAGGACAGGCAGGGGAAAAGAAGGAGGCAGGAAGGGCTGCAGGCTGAGGAGCACAGGAGGCTCCCTGTCGGGGCTCTGCTCCATGCCCATCAAATACCCCCACAGCAGGAGCCTTTCCTCTTTCCCTCTGAGGCTTTCAGCTCCAAGTTCTCCTTCTCAGGGAGCAGTCAGGGAGCTCTGTCTGCTGTCTCCACTCTGCCTCCCCTCAGTCCCTCGTGGCTTCTCGTTCCCGTCACAGCATCCTCGCTCTCTGCTGATCCCTGTGCTAAACAAACCTCACATCTTCACTTTGACCTTGATTTTCCAGCACCACCACGGTCAGATCTGCGGGCTGCCAGATATGTAAGCAGCCAATTATCACCCCAGGGCTCAGTCACTGTCCTCAGCCTTTGCCAGGCCCCATTAGAGGGGAAAGAGCTCGGAGATGGAAGAGGCACGCTGGAGGAACAGCCGGCTGGACTTAACAAACCATGGAGACAGGAGGCACAGCCCCCAGGGATCTCCCCTGTGCATTTGGTGCAGGTAAAAGATTGCAGAGGCCTCACACCAGGAATACAGAGCTACTCGGAAGTGATTTAACAGCTATTGCTGGCCTAATAGCCTGAAAAGTCATTATTTTGCAGAGGGGGAGGCAGGGAAGGAGGGACAGGGCTCATTGTACACTACATGTGCAAACACACACATGTCACACACCCACAGCCCAACAGCTCTAAGTGCAGAAAGCCCTGTCTCTATTAAATCTAGTACCTAACAAAAAGAAAAATTCAGAAAAAGGCCAGAAAATTTGGCAGACACCAACCCACACTGCACAGCCTGTGCAAGCCCTGTGCCAGCAGTGAGGTGATTATTGGAGACTGCAGCCAGAAGTGTACCCACTAACTCCAACCATCCCTTTACCTGCCTTAAACCCTGTCTTTCTTATGTTGGACCCCAGGCACAGAGCCCTGAGGATTTCCACCTTCCCTGCACATTCTTCACAGTCCTGAGCATCAGACAACACAACTGCATTTTCTCTTAGAGATTTATTCCTGCCTCCAAGGTTCCTGCTAGAAGCAGGGCACTTGGCCTGGTGAAAAAAAATCAAAGAAGAGTCTGTGAAGGAAAAATGGGAAGATTCTCATCAAAGCCTGCAGGTGATCACCACTAAAGTCAGGGACCCAGACAAAATCTCTGCTTGGAAACACAAGTTTCCAGCTGCAGGGAATTTGAAGTGTACCACCCATTCCCTCTGCTCCTGCTCTTCTCTGCTGGCATCAGCCCCAAGCCCCACCTGGAGCTGTGGTGCTGGCATGGACAGAGTTTTCTTCTGACTGAATGATGGGTATTCCCATATTGAAGATGTTTTTTTGTGGGCTGTGGGAGATGAGAAACTGACTAACAGTCCAGTTGGGATCACTTCTGGGAGCTGCCTGTGAACCATGAGCTCCTCAGCAAGGCAAGAGGGAGAGGGACAACAAGTGACAGAGGGGGCTCCAGGACCACGTCTGAGTCTCAAAATGCCCAGTCCACCACAACCCACAGTCCACAATCACCTCCACAATGGGATCATCCACCTGCTCCCCCTCCCTGGCTGTCTGTCCTGGACACACACACCCCTCAGAGCCCCAGGTGCTCAGCTCAGATCCCTTGTCCTCCTTTAACCCAAGACATGTGGGAGCTCCCAGGGCCCAGCACTCTCAGGCTACACATTAATCCCTCTTCTTCCTGGAAAGCTTCACTCACTGGGCTTGGCTGTGCAGAGCCGGCTGCTATTAAAACATCAGCGTGATGCTTCCCGAAGGTCAACTACCAAGGGACCCATTCTGGCAGCTGTTTGTTTGTTTGTCTGAACATTATCTGGGGCTGGCTGTTTATTTACATCCATTGAAGTATCAGACAATAAATATCCTCTCCCAGTAGCAAACAGATGCTTGCACTCGAATGTTCTGGCTAGCGCTGACTTCAAAACGATCTCCTTAATGAGCAAACAACACCATTAATCTTTAAAGACACAGGCTCTGGCCTTCTCTGAGCTCCCACCCTGGCCATGGCTACACCCACAGGCATCCTGGCAAGCAGCCCACGGGTCTGGTAGATGAAAGAAGGTAAAAGACACCTTCCATCACTTGGCTGGTGGTTTTCAGCCTTATCTGGGCCTCCCCAGCTGCTGGGAGATCCACGGGAGGCTGATGCTCGAGGACGGTTTCCTCAGCAAGCTGGTGGCAGATGCCTCAATCACACTTCTAAGAGGGACACAGAGGTTGGTATCACATAGTTATCAAAGAAACGGACACAATAACCCTCTCCAAATCATGGGGATGGAGTCAAAATTGTCTAGGAAAGAGCAGTGGGATTGGGGGACAAAAGGAATTGGTGGTAGCAAGCACTTGGTGCCTTTTCTGGAAGACAAATCATGATTGTGGCAAAAAAGAAAATATCTTTAAGCTTAGCAGAGCAACAGAAACACCTGCCTTCCAGAGAGGGCCACACACCAGAGAGGGCCACACACCTCTGTTAGCACCTGTAGTCTTTCCTATAAAGTGAAATTTCCTGCTAAAATCCATCAACACAGATGTACTTCAGGAGCTTTACTCCAGGCCCATGAAAGCCTGATCCTGTAGACTGAATCAGTATTTGGAGCATGTTAACATCATCCAGTTTTGGTTTATTCAAGAAAAAGGCACTGGCACAGGTTGCTCAGAGAGGTTTTTTATGCCCCATCATAGGAAGTGTTCAAGGCCAGGTTGGATGGGACTTGGATCTTGATCTAGTGCAAAGTGTCCTTTCAAAATTATCTTCAGACTCACTTCAGAAAACACACTCCTAACCCAATCTCCTGCTACAACCTCACTTCTATTTTATTTGTCCAAGCAGCCTGGACTGGTCTCTGAGAGCAAAATAAAAAAAAAAAAAAAGGATAATTTCCACTGTGCCAACTGGGCTCAGCTGTTTCCTACTCCTCTAAAACCATCACCTCCTACCCAAGAGCATCATTCCTGGCCCACCAGAGTTAAAATAAGGTCCCCTTCAATTAATATCTCTGTATAAAGCACTTGAAAACCATCCAGAGCTGCTGGGAGCGTGGTGGGGAGCAGGATCACGATGACCGGCCAGGCGGGCAGCAGGAGCAGATGCTGGGTGGATGAGAGTCATTACAAATAATTAAATGAATAACTAAGCAGAAGAGGAGCTTGGTGAACCATGGCACGCTCGGCCAAGCCATCCCTCCCCACCACTCAGCTTTTGTGCAGCGTCAGCAGCCCCTGGGCTGATGAAGTTCCAGGGAATTCATCATCTCCTGCCCCAGCGCTTCCAGCCGCTGCTCCAGCAGCTCTCGCTCAAGTCAGGCTGGTGGCTTATTTTGGCCATGAAATTGCCCCAGTTCCCCGGGGAGGGGATTAAATGGCTGCCAGGAAGATTGTAAGGGTGGATTTCAAAGGGAAAATCCTTCAGGTCATGGAATCAGGCTCTGCTACCTCTGCCGGGGTGCAAGGGAGCAACTGTGACTGTGGTACTGCCTCGGAAAGTAGGAAAAGTGTTTTGGGCAGGAAAAGCAGGAGGTGGGAGGACAAGCTTTGTCCTCCCCATGCCCTGAAACATCCTTCCTTTGCTGTCCCTGCCTCTCCTTCTTGCAGGGCATCTCACTGAAATCACCATCATCATTTCTCAGTATTGGATTAAGGATCTGCAAACACCATTTCCAGGGGATCCAAGCAGCCCTGGAGCCCAGCACATCAATCCAGGCTGCTCTGAGAAAGGCCCAGCCAGAGCCTTACGACTGCACAGGGGCCACTAATACTTCATTGCTTTTCCAATAGCAGTTCCTCCCTGTTTTATGAACCTAATGTTCCCCAGAGGATGCCAGGACTGCTGGCTGCTGTTCCTGGCATGGAGAGGGAGAAAGGACACAGCAAGCAGTGTATGAGCTCATGTCAGGCCCTTCTGATGATCACCTATTCCTGCTTTTCCATTGATTTGGGTGACATGATGGAGCTCTATTGATCTCAGCAAAGGCAGGGAAGGGGCTGGTGACACTCCACGTTCTGCCCATTTCCCTCCATTTTCCAGTAAAATAATCCGTTCTAATTTGCCTAAAGCCTATTAACGGGAGATCAATTCCTAATAAAACATGGCATTTCAATAGCCCTGTCTATCCACCGATCCTAAAGGCCTTTAGAAATGCTAATTGAAAAAAAAAAAAAAAAGGCACTCTCTCTTCTCTCACTTCTCCTGTACACATGTTTTAAAGTGCTGCATGCCTGGACCATGCCAGCCCATCCAAAGACAGATCTCAGAGCACCTCCAGCCATGTGGACACCAGGAAAACCTGGAGTTTACAGTGCTCTTGAAGCTGCTGCTCTCAGTGCTGTCCAGAACCCAAAGTGTCATGACAGGAGCCACTCTGAGCAGAGGGGAGAGCTGATCTGCACAGGAGAGTCATGGAATCATGGAACAGTTTGGGTGGAAAGTTACCTTAAAGCCCATCCAGTTCCCCCCCTGCCATGGGGGAACTCCACCATCCCAGGGTGCTCCAAGCCCTGTCCAGCCTGGCCTTAGACACTTCCAGGGATCCAGGGGCAGCCACAGCTTCTCTGGGCAGCCTGTGGCAGGGTCTTCCCACCCTCACAATCAGGAATTTCCTCCTAATATCTAATCTAAATCTCACCTCTTTTACTTTAAAAGGGTTCGTCTTTGTCCTATTTCTATCACCCAGTAATAGAAATAGGTCACTCTCCCAAAATGTAGGTGCAGCTGAGTGCACACCACAAAACAGAAGGGACAGCAAAGCAGGCTGGCCTTGCAATCCCATCAGGTTCCTGGTTTGTATTTCCTTTGTCCAGGAGGTCTCATGTGACAGAATCACAGAATCACTAAGGTTGGAAAAGAACTCCAAGATCATCAAATCCAATCTCACAGAACAAACCTTGTTGTCAGCAAACAAGAGTCGTTTTCTACACCTACAGCACAGCAACAGCCAGGGAGAATGTTTCTTCCTCGGTTCTCCCCCAGGGCCTTTTCTCCCAGCAGCAATGCAGGGTTTTGAAGAAGACAGCTTTCCTAGAATAACTGCTGGCTAATCCTGATCATCTGCAGGCACTGCAGTGTAATCCCCACCCCGCACACCCTCGGCCAGGGGGCACAGGAGCTTCACTGGGCAGGGCCACAGGGTTTAATCCCTGCACAGGAGTCACCCACTGACCTCTCGTGTAATCCTGGAAAATTGGGTCAAACACAGCTGTGCCTGGCTGCTGGATAGGAGATCACCCCTGCAGAGCCAGCACAGCACAGAGGGCAGAGCAGGGCTCCTGCTTCAGGAGGCCCAAGAGAAACGTGGGACAAGATTTTGGTGGGGATCTGCTTGGTTTTCTGGTGACACGTGGGTCGCTGTGCATGACAGAGCTCCTGGGTGTTGGGGTTTCATGGTGGGTCACTGTCTCACACAGATCCAGCACAGTGGGATCCACTGGATTCATGGAATCATAGACTGGTTTGGGTTGGAAGGGATCTTAAAACTCCCCTCATTCCACCTCCTGCCATAGGCAGGGACACCTTCCACTATCCCAGATTGCTCCAAGCCCTATCCAGCCTGGCCTTGGACACTTCCAGGGATCCAGGGGCAGCCACAGCTTCTCTGGGCACCCTGTGCCAGAGCCTGCCCACCCTCACAGGGAAGGATTTCTCCTCAATATCCAATCTAAATTTACCCTTTGGCAGCTTAAAGCCACCTGCTTTGGGCCAGAGGATCCTTCAAACCCAAAGACAAATTCCCAGCTGACAGAAATCCCTTTTTTTCCAGTCCACAGCACAGGACTGCTGTCTCATCCCACTGTGAATCCCCACTAACATTTATTGCAAGACATACTCCTGGCTGCAATGGAGTTATGAATGAAATTAGACAAAGTGAAAGAATGACTTTCTGTCCAAGCCATTCATCCTGGGCTTGGACATACCTAACACAGTGGGTTTTTGACTGCTGCTCCCAGCACCATAAAAATTAACAACTACAGCTTGAAGTGTGCCCAGTCAGGCTGTACCTGAACTTCAGGGCTCACCCCAAAGTGAAACAGCTCCAGAGCTGGAAGCAGAGGGAAAGGGAGGGACATGAGCAGGTGCCTTTTCCTCAGCAGGGAGCGTGTCAGGTACGTGCAGCTCTCACATCCAGGAGCCCATTGACAGATGACATCATTTTTGAGAGCATGGTTTACACGCGCTCCCCCGGCGCTCCCTGATTGATAAATTAGACACTCATGAGCCATGTGCTAATCAATGCAAATCATTAGTTTGTAACAACACAAGGCAAGCTCGGCAGAGCTCATTTTTCAAGGTAATGGCCTGCCAAGCATCCATGTTCAGCTCTGAGCCCTGCCAGGCAATCCATTACGGGGCTGCTGGCACTCACCTATGGCACCAGGCTGAGGCTTTGCCGTCCAGTCCCCACCACGGGCTGTGCTCAGTGCAAGGGCTCCAAACCTGCTGCTCCTCCTCCTTCTCCTCAGCTCCTGGCTCTTCTTCCAGTGGCCACCCTAGACCCAGGATTTGGGGTGCACTTGCTCCCACAGACTTTGTGATGCCTCAGGTTTTAGCTTTTATATTTTTCACATTCTCTGCTGCTTTAGTGTGTGGGTCTGAGCTTCATATTGTGGGATGGGGAACTCTGTGCACAGAGCAGGGAGACAAAATAATTCCTGCTCCAGCTGGGCACCAAGGACAAATGATCCAAATCTCAGGCCAGGAGCACAAACCCCGTGGGCTGCAGAGAGAAAAACAAGCAGGATGGGAGTGCAGGGGCTGAGCTGGAATTGGACACTGAACTGCAATGTGCACATGGAGCAGAGCTGATCCCAGGGAGAGACCCCGGGAGCGCTCGTGCATTTTGGGACCATTTGGGTTCATCTTGGGGGCAGCCCTGGCTGGGCTCTTGTGCTGCCCCAGGTGCATCCATGGAGGAGATCCTTTCAATCAATCCCTGCTTTATTCTGGAACTCTGCCCAGCCTCTCTCCTAGTTCAGCCTTCACAAGGCATGACCTGGACATTTGTTCTCCACTAACCCGACCCTGCAACCAAAAATTAAAGCTATTTAAGCTTGAAAAACTGTGTTCTGTCCTATATCAGTGGAAAATGAAGGTGGGCATTCAAGGTGTTGACCTGCAGGTATGTCCTAGGAAACTCCATGCTGGCATCAGTGGCATCTCTAAAGGACAATGTCTGCATCAAGTTGTGCCTGGCCAAATAAAGAGGCCACTGGAATGCTCCAGACACCAGATTTAAGATCCACATGTCTGGCCTCAGACTCTTACAAGCTCTGTCCAGCTGAGTGAGTGCTTTGGGGCAATGAAACTCCGCCAGGGAAGGATATGCCACCACTGACCATCCTGTGGAAGGGACAAGGGTGGGATAACTCTGCTCCTGCACCATGGGAGCCCATCCAGGCTCTGTGTCTGCCTCCCAAGCTCTGCAGGATTTCAATGCCACTGGCAACAGTCTCTTCATCCATGGGTCATTCTCAGGAACAAATCATGCCATGGGTGCTCTGCAGAGCCACTCCAGGTCCTTCATGGAAAATAAGGATTCTCCGTTTGACATTCCCAGAGGTAAAGTTCAGGTCTCACAGAGAGGGTCCTGCTGCTGGATGCTCTTGTTTATGATCCCAGTGGATAATCTCAAAGGTCACCCCAGTGCCACTCAGGTGCTTCTGTTTCTCCCAAACTGGTGGAATTTCTTTTACAAGGGAAATATTTTGGGAACTGGCTAAGTTTTATATATTTATGGTTGTTATTGCCATCACTCCTGGTTCTTCATAAAGAGACTGTAAATGGATGCTTTGGGTCACAGTGGTTCTGATTGGGATTAAGGGAACAATAATGAAAACGAAGTACGAAAATTAAATTTTTACATGTGAGAGCACAGGTGTCAGCTCTTGAGCTGCAGAAACCAAAATGCTCCCTCAAATCTGGTCAGGTCTACAGCAGGGCTCAAACTGTAGATAAAAATAATTCAGACAAGTTGCAACACCAGAGAGACTCAGAGCTTTGCCTTAGAAATGTTACCCAGTGTGTGTGAGCAGGACTGACCAGACACAAGGATCCCAACGCAGCTGGCCTGGAGCACAAACCCTTCTGGGGGACAGCTCAAAAAATGAGGCAGGGAGTAATATGTGATGGAATGAAGACAGATGCACCACAACACAGGCTGGATGATGAATGCAAGTCCTTCATGAGTGTCTGTTCACGGGGCTGAGGGACCAGATTCCCGCAGGGATGAGCTCATCCCGCCGGGAACGCGGTGACCCCGAGGGTTGGGAGCCATGCAGAGGGGGGTGCAGGGCAGCACCACAAAGGGTCCTTTGACTGTGGCCAGACAGGGAGAGCTTGGAGACACCCACGGATCCTCACCACACTGTGGCACTTGAGAGGGAGCCAGCTGCCCTTTGGCAACGGGAGGCACGAGTGGAGACGCGGGAATTCTCACGGATGCGCGGGAATTCTCGTGGGTACGTGGGCAGCGGGGCACATGTCAGGGCAGCAGCGTGAAAGGGTATCCAGACAGGCAAAACAGGGGGTGTGGAGGCACCCAGAAACACCTGGATGCTTCAGGATCATCCTTCTGGCTCAAGGATGAGCTCATCAAGGGGTGGTGCAGAGATGAGCACACATGTGCACTGGCTTAAAATGACAGAAAAACAGAATCATGGAATACTTGGGTTGGAAGGGGCACCTCTAAAGGTCACCTGGTTCAACAGCCAGGGACATCCCCAACTGAAGCAGGTTGCTCAGAGCCCTGTGCAGCCTGGCCTTGAATGATTCCAGGGAAGGTGCATCCACCAGCTCTCTGAACAATGTGAGCCAGTTGTAAAAACTCCCTTACATCTCATCTAAATCAACCCTCCCTCAGGATAAAACCATCACCCCTTGTTCTGTCACAGCCAGCAGAGTCTGTGGAGAACACAGGCATTCCCCCAAAAGGACCTGCTCCCTGTAGCAGATAACCCAGGGGATCTGATCCCAAGGGGGGCATTTCCACACCTCGGGTGGCGCAGTGCCCTGGGCAGCCCCAGGCACCAGCGAGGGCAGCGAACTCAATCACAGCCTGTCACATTCAATCTTGGAGATAGAAAGACACATTTGCAATTTCCCTTTCAAGCTTAAGAGATGCAGACCAAAGCTCCTGCTTTGCTGAGGATTTGGGCACTTTCTCTTTAAAAAAAAATAAAAAAATCAAAAGTCGTATCCCAGAGATGATATCACTGGTCAAGTGAGATTGGCTGTTCTTGCACTGATATTTGTGTCAGATGCTGGTGCTAAATTACTTCAGTGATGCAGAGTTATGGGCTGTGAGTGCATCACTGAAAACAGAGAAATCTGGGACTCTCAGCTCTTTCCTCACTCCCTTGCTGAGAGCACTGGGTTTGGGTGGGTGGATGGAACAGCATCTTGGGAACAATTCCTGTCAGCACAATGGGGACAGGTTATCTCCAAGGCCAGGGGAAAGAGGAACCTGGAAGAAAAGCTGTCCCCAGTCCCTTTTGTTGGCTGACACCCCTGGGGCTAAGGTTGAGATAATGAGGTCCCACATATCTCTGGGCCCCAGCCCCACTGACAGGGCTGTGCTCTGCAAAGGATATTGTGATTCAGTTGCTGACTCTTTCAGCTCCTGGGCTTCTCAATGCCAAGGTGACCTATTAAGAACTTAATATCAGATAAAAAAGACATCCCTCAAAGCTTTTTTAACCTTCATAATCTATGTTTATCCACAGAAAATAGAAGGAGGAGAGAAAAAGAGAAAGCGAATGCTTATCTTCCAATATTGCCTCAGATAAAAGGGAAGCACCATCTGGGGACAAAACTTCACATTTGACCTTTCTCCCCTTTCATGAAAGCAGTCAGAAAACTGATCCAGCACTGAAACAGTGGACGAGGCCACTTGCATTCACCTCCCATAGACTGAAGGATGCTCCAAACCTACCGCAGCTTCCTCTGCTCTGGTCTCTGACACCTGATCAAGGAAGACTCTCTGCAGCCCAGCCCCAGCACAGACCTCCTTTCTCCCCATCCAGCCCCAAATCAGCAGCACTTTCCCCAGCAAGCCCCAGCTCTTCCACCAGCCAACCTCCACCCAGAGCAAACCCCTCAGCAAAGGTCTCACTGAGGCCTTTGTCTCCCCAAGAACTCCTCTCACCTCCCTCATTAGTGACCCGGAGATGTCTCTTGTGCATTTTTGCTTCCAGGAACACAAATTTGTTGGTGCTCTCCATTCAGAGAATCACAGACTGGTTTGTGTTGGAATTGACCTTAAAGATCATCTCATTCCAAGCCCCTGCCACGGGCAATGGCACCAGCCCTGGGGGATTTAAAAGCCATGTAGATATGGCCCTCGGGGACATGATTTAGTGGTGGTCTTAGCAAAGCTGGGTTAATGTTGGACTCCATGATGTTAGAGGTGTTTTCCGACCTTAACAACTCTATCATTGTATAATTTTAATTATTACCTCCAATAGTGCAAGAATGGCACATATTCCCAGACCCTTAATCACAGGAGTTCCTGGCACATCAATCAGAATTAACCAGAAGTGTATTCAAGACCCTTGATTGAATTATCCAAAACTAATTCAAATGAGTTTAAGAATAACAGTGTGGCAGGCCCATTTTTAATGTCAGTAAATCACCAGCCAGAACCATCAGTGTGAAGCCCAAATTCAGAGGGAAACAAAAGGTGGGAATGCAGGGGGTGAAGGTGGCAGGGAGTGATTTCCTCTCAGCCAAGCACATCCAGCACCAAGCCAGGTGTGAGGGAGGGAAGATGATGACCCCGTGGAGGAAGCAGAGCCCTCCACGTGCACTCCAAAGGATTAGGAGGTCTGCTGGGAACTGCCCTGAGGAGCTGTAGGGCAAGGCACAAGGCATGTTCAAGGGAGAATTAACAGAGACAGAGGGATTTAGGAGGGGAGTGCTGGCATATTATTCCACTTAGGCAGAGGCAGGAGACTCCTGGGAGGGGAGAGAGGCTGCCTGAGCCACGCAGTTGAGCTGGGAATCAGACCCTGGATCAGGCTGGTGAGGAGTCCAAGTTGCCAAATAAATTGGTGAATTTAACACAATTGATGCCTCAGGGTTTAGCTTTTATATTTTTCACATTCTGTGCTGCTTTAGTGTGTGGGTCTGAGCTTCACATTATGGGCTGGGGAGCTCTGTGCACAGAGCAGGGAGAAAAAACAATTCCTGCTCCAGCTGGGCACCAAGGACAAATGATCCAAATCTCAGGCCAGGAGCACAAACCCCGTGGGCTGCAGAGAGAAAAACAAGCAGGATGGGAGTGCAGGGGCTGAGCTGGAATTGGACACTGAACTGCAATGTGCACATGGAGCAGAGCTGATCCCAGGGAGAGACCCCGGGAGCGCTCGTGCATTTTGGGACCATTTGGGTTCATCTTGGGGGCAGCCCTGGCTGGGCTCTTGTGCTGCCCCAGGTGCATCCATGGAGGAGATCCTTTCAATCAATCCCTGCTTTATTCTTTAGTTCCATCTAATCTCTGTTCTAGCTCAGCCTCCACAAGGCATCACCATCATGCAGCATTGATCCAGCCCAAAACCTCTTGTCCACAGGAAGCAAAATAGGAATGTAGGCAAATGCAGGAAGTAGAGAGTCTGGAAAAGCTGAGCAGAAAAAGGACATGACAGACCATTTCCAGGGATGCTTCAGTTGAGCCAAATGGTGCACAAGGACCACAGCCCAGCAGGGGAGTCAGAGCAGAGCTGAGAAGTGTCACTGCCCTTCCAACAGGACCAGCTTTTAGGTTTGCAGCTCCCTTTGTGCCTCAGATCTTTCCCCAAACTTGTGTCGGTAGCAGAGCAATGTCCTGTCTGAGGCAAAACAGACAGGTGCTCTTCTGATGTCAGATTGAGATGTCTCAGCTCTAAAAACAGCATCTCATGAGCTGCAGGACTCCCCCATCCTCTGAAGGTCTGGGGTTTGCTGTTTACCTTCACAGCTCACTGCCTCTGTGCAAGCTGCTCAACCCTGGGACACATCAGTGGAGACCAACAAACAGGACCTGCCTGAAAACCTCTGGGGACAAAGTGCAAACATTGCTGGGGTGGTCACTGCCATGGCCCAGACAGCACTGCTGAGGTACAGAATCACTGAATCACAGAGTGAACTGGGTAGGAAAAGACCTTTGAGATCATCAAGTCCAACCTACGACCAGACACCTCCTCATCAACTAAACCATGGCACTGAGTGCCACATCCAAGCTTTTTTTAAACACCTCCAGGGATGGTGACTGTGCAAAGTCCTTGCTTCTTTTTTTGCCAAGGCTGGGATTAAAGGTGTGAGATGATATTTCTTGTTGGGACTCAGATGTCTATTGGTTCTTATCTCTGTTACAGTCTCACAAACCCTTAGCTCTGCGGCACTTCACTCTAACAAACTAAAAATGGAGCCCCATCTCTCTCTTTTCAAGGCCTTTTAAGGATAAACTGTCCAATTAAGAAATTACACCTAAATTATTTTCACTTTTAACCCAATAACCAACCACCCATACCCTGCAGTGTGGTCTTTTTTATCCAATTACACAAAACCACCCAAACCCATAGAGAAGAAGGTGAAGATGAAGAAGGTGAAGAAGAAGGAGCAGCCCCTGCCCCAAACCTTCATCTTGCTTTATGTATATTACTATATTCTAAACCCTTAAACTCTGAGTTTCCCACCCTGTGATATCACACACTTCTGTTCAAACTGCACACCCACAATCCCAGCTCTGTCATTCCATTTTGGAAGCTTCTCCAGGGCCTCAGGTCAATGCAGAGTTCTCCTGGGGTCAGAGCCTGGCAGCACAGAGAGTCTGGAATTCTCAGCAGCCTGGGTTCCAACAGGTGACTCCATCACCTCCCTGAGCAGATGATTCCAGTACCCAATCACTCTTTCAGTGAAGAATTTTTTTCCTGATTTCTAACCTAAACTTCCCCTGGCACATTTGGATAGAAGAATTTGGGGAAAAAAAAAAAAAGTTTCTCTAAGAAAATCGTGGCACTGCTTTGGTTGAGGTCCCTGGGGTTCCCAAACTGGGTATTTTCCCACTATTTTGAACATGTCCATCAAGGAGGAGAGCATGCAGCAAACTCAGCAGCACCTATGGTGATGGGAAGGTGATGGAAGAAGAGCCTGGGCAGCATCTCCTGTCTCCACAGCCATCCCCTCTGTGCCGTGGGCAGGGAGGGACAGCAGGATCATGCCCCTCATACAAGCAGAGGGATCACTTTCCTCTGGGACCTCAGGGTAACCCGGGCAGTGAAACTCGACCCAAAGCCACTTTGACTTCAGGTCGTGGCTGGAGACAAAGCAAGGTCAGGAGTTCAGCATCAATACAGCCAGTGCCAGTCAGGACACAAAAGCTCGGGGATCAGATGTACCTGCCGAGGGCTGCTGGGGAGGGAGGGCATTGAGATGCATAATTACTGCTCCTTTCATCCCTGCTGCTCCTTCCCTGTTCACACGAGGCTCTCCTGGCTCTGTCCTTGCACGGGTTGTGTCCCAGCAAGGTCCCCCTCCCCACACACAGCCACACCAAAAAGGGGCTGGAAGGGCAGGGGTGCCACAGCTGAAGCCCCCCCTTCACTGAAGGTTTCAGCAGCCAGTTTTATCCATGATCAGCTCCAGCTTTGTGGTGGAGTAAATCATGGAATCACAGAATGGTTTGGGTTGGGAGGAACCTTAAAGCTCATCCAGTTCCATTCTCAGGGTGCTTCAAGCCCCGTCCAACCTGGCCTTGGAAACTTCCAGGGATCCAGGGGCAGCCACAGCTGCTCTGGAAAACCTGTACCAGTGCCTCACCTCCCTCCCAGACAGGAATTCCTTCCCAAAATCTAATCTAATCTAATCTAATCTAATCTAATCTAATCTAACTGTCCCTCCTTCAGTTTAAAGCCATTCCCTGTGTCCTGTCCCTGCAGGCCTTGTCCCCAGTCCCTCTTCAGCTCTCCTGGAACCCCTTCAGGCCCTGGAATGTGCTGGAAGCTCTCCATGGAGCCTTCTCCTCTCCAGGTGAGCACTCCCAACTCTCCCAGGCTGCCAGCAAGGTTACCCCACACCAGAGAGTGCAGAACAGTCATGTATGGTGGTGACTGCAGCTAAAGCAAAAAGGACCTTAAACCTTCAAAGTAGGAGTGACTCCTTTTCCTTGAAGTCCTGCCAGAGTAGGATAGTGTAGGTGTTTCATATTCCCAAAGTTTGGGGTATTTTGTACTGAAATATTGAGTTAAGGAGACATAGCCTGCAAAACCCTGTGTGTTGTGAGGTACACACTGACCTTACCCCAACATGTTGAAACATCTGCAATATTGAGGATTCTCTGAAAAACAGACTTTTTACAGGAATCGCCATTTGGTCCCTCTTTCTCAAACCCTCATCTCCTTTTTAGGGAAAGCCTTCCACATTTCTGGTATATTGTTGTGGTGAAATTAGATCAGTTCCACAAAACTGAAACAAAACATAGCAACCCCAGGTTTGGAGATCATCACAATCCCTTGAGGATGCTCCACAGAGCCCTGGGGAAAACTGACTGACCAGTGCCTGGAGTTCCCTTGTTTTATTCTTTCTCACCAGATCTGCCTCATAGGACAGAAAAGGAGGGGGAAAAAAGGGTTTTTTTTAGTAGGTATTAAACCAACCCTTCCCAAGCTGCATCAAAAGTTTTCCTGGTCCACGGGAGATGGCAAAAAAGCGGCTCTGCCTCAACATCTGCTGCAAAAGGAGGGGAAGAAGAAGGGGCTGGGGCTGGACTGCTGATTATTTTTGGAAACGACCAACCCAAAAAGCTCTTTTTTGGCCGGAGCTTCTCCACGTGTGCAGCAGATGGCGCAGCTGCAGTGGCTGTCCCACTGCCACCTCTGTCCCCACTGTCCCCACGGCAGCCCCGGGACCATGCCAAAGGCTCTCCCTCTCTGTCTGGGGGTCTTGTCCTGCTCTTTTTCAGCTGAGTCTGGCCCCAACACTGGATTTTAGCACTCTCCAAGGAGTTCCCAGGGATGAAAAGCCACCAGCTGTCCCAAGGAGGGGCGACAAGTCCACAAGGGATGCAGGAGGCACAACTCCATCACGGATGTGCCATTAAAGCCCCAGCTCGCTGCCTCCTGGGGCCCTGGCATCATTCACAGCCCTGAGCCCTCCAGCTCCTCCCAGGCTGTTTAAAACAGGGTGAGACAAAGGACAAGCCCCAAAAGGGACCACGGGGAGCAATCCAGAGCTGGCTCAGGTGCTTCATTTCCATGGCAGGAGGGGAGAGCCGTGTCCCTGGCGCAGGGCAGTGCCAGCCTGGGTGATGGGGGCCAGACCCCAACCAGCTGCCCAGGAGCCAGCAGCCAAGCCCCTCGCAGTGCCTGCACCCTCCTGGGCACGGCTGCATTCATGGCAGGAGACTGGAGCTCCTCATCATGGCCTTAATGGTTCCCACTGGGCTGCTATTTCTGTCGGGCACTGACAGAGGCAGACAGTGTGAAGCCTTTCTTTCTGGGACTGGGGGCTCTCTTTGCAGGCTTTGTTGTTTAAAGGGCCAAGCCTGCTCCCTCCATGACAATCGGCTGCTTCTCCTCTCATCTTCAAAGGCTGCAGCTAAAACCCATCACGCTGCCAATTTTATCCCAGGCCAACAACTCCCCCCATCCTTTTTGTGTCGAGGAGCAGAGCATGATCCTGCCTCTCCTCCTTATTTTTTTATTCTTCCTCTCCATTTTTTTTTATACTCTCTCCTGGAGGAGGAGGAGTTGGTGGCTTATAAAAGGGAGAGACTGGTGTTTTCACACAGACCTCTTGGCAGCTGGGAAGGAAAACACCAAGAGGAAAATATTGTTCTGTGTGGAAACATCTTGGCTGTGACAAACCAAGAGAGGAGAAAGAAGAAGAAAGAGTTAAAGAAGTTATTTTGCTGAGGAAGTGGCCATGTCTCATATCTCTGTTGGCAGTGGCCTTTCCCCACCCCATCCTCCAAACTGGGAGCTCTTCAAAGCTTCCTGCCCTCGGCCCATGGCCTTGGGAGGGGAGCAGGGACAGCCAGCCAGCCAGCTGCCACCTTTGTCCCTGTGGCAGCACTAAAAGCACAGCTGGGAAATGTCTGCTGGATTTCTTTCCCTTTTTTTTTTTTTTTTTTTTTTTTTTAGTTCCTAGAACAGCCACTTTTTTTCTTTTTCCTGGAAGAACATTTTTCAAGCCCAAATTTGCCCAACCCTCCTGCGAAAGTCGCTGCGTTTCTTCCCGACAGCCACAGGGTGTCAGCAGCTCTATGGAGTGGGTTCCTAAAGGGATCCCAATTCCTTGAGATGTCCCGGAGCTGGAGCAATGATTTGGGAATCATCCTGCCCTGTCCTCCCATCAGAGATTCCAGTGGACAGAGGAGAGGTTTGTCCCACAGGCTGCAGCCAGGATTTGCTCCAAGGCCCCCACACAGAAGATTTAGGGGATTTTAAGGTGATGTCAGTTCTTCCCCAGAGGTGAAATTATCCAAAATGTTCCAAAATGACCCATGAGTTGGTGGCATGTCCTGGCACAAAAGGGCTTTGAGGGGCAGATGGGGATTTGGAAAGGGAAAAAACCTAGAGGTGACAGGTGACATCTACATTTAGTACATTTTTTGTGACAACAAAATGGACTAAATTTCCAGATTCCTGTGTTTCTGAAGGTTTGAAGCCAACTCCCAGGAAATATTCCCAGGGGGACATACGTGGGATTGGGGACAGCCAATTCCCACATCAAACACCACCTGTATGGCCTCATTAACACAGAGGTTGGGTGTTTCTAACCCACACCAAAGAGTTAAAAACTTGCCCTTGGCATTCCCAGCTCCACCTGGGCAGAGAAGCAGCAGGGAAAAATCCATGGGCACACCCAGACACAATCCCTGGTGTTGAGGAGACACTGAGGATCAAATCCTGTGCCATTCCCACTCTGCCCTTCCTTGTCACTCATTCTGTGTCTCCACTGTCCCATTATGGGAGCAGTAAAATCTCCTTCCCTTCCAAAGCCTGGGCAGCAGGAGAAGGAGCTGCCTCAAGGATGGAGAAACCTGGCAGAAACCCTTCAAACCTTCAAATTCCACATTTGTCACAAATACTGCCCCATCCACTCCCCTGACTGTGACAAAATGAGGTGCCACTCATAGTAACCCAGCTCAAAGCAGGATATTTCGGGTGCAGAGAGGGGGAAAATGAAACCAGCCTGAAAGCAAACAGCTGAGGAGAGAGCAGGCAGGCTCTGCCTGGCTCCAGAGACATTTTGCTGTCACCAGTCACCTGCCTGCCCTCCAGGCACGCACTAAATGTGGGATTCATCTTGTTTAACATGGTCCTCCCCAAAATTAGACATCTCACCTAATGAGTCAGGCAGGTTTCCCCTGGAGTGAATGGGAAGGGACAGGTTTCACCAAGGGGCCATTTGTGCCATCCCAAATAGGTGTCTCAGGCAGATGGAGTGAATTGCTTTCTGGAGGTGCCAGTCTCTCTCCATTATCTACGAACAGCAGCTCATTTCGATTCAGTGCTGATGACCAGCATTAGGTGAGGCAAATTTCAGGCTGAGCGAGTGTCTGGCATCTCTCACAGATGGGCCAGACTCACTTTCACTCATCTCTCCCTTTCCTGGCTTCCCTGTGCAAAAAGGTGTGGGTGGGGCTAGTACAGAAAATCTTAATTTTGAGGGCAGTGTTTGTTTGCTCCATGTGTCCTGTTGCAACAAGAGTCCAAGAACTGTGCTTTAATCTCTGTTTTTCTTGTTATACTCAACTGGCACACAATGGGATTGTTGGGGGGTCCTGTGCAAGGCCAGGAGTTGGGCTTGGTGATCCTAGGGGGTCCCTTCCAACTCAGCATATTCTATAATTCATTCTATAATTTCACAACAGGATCAGTTTTAGCATAATTCAACCAATTTTCAGCCCCCTACGACCCTGGTTCCTGCATTTTATGGTTGGGAATAAAATGCCACAGACAACTCTGAGCATCAATTCAGGTGCCAAAGCACATTGATCTGCTGCGAGGGGAATCTGGAAGAAATTGCAATCATAAAGTCATCAAGCTTGGAAAAGACCCCCAAGATCATCAAGTCCAGCCTTCAGCCAAATACCACCACACCCACTAAGCCAGATCACAAATTCTATTTGCTTTTTGAACACTGCTAGGGGTGATTACTCCACCACTTCCATGGGGAAACTTGGTTCCTGCCCCGTTCAACACCCAGTGTTAGGTTTGAAGGGAGCTTTGGCAGCACCTCACAAAAAGCTTTGGTTTTGCCCATCATTTCTCACAATCTCAGCTCCATCTCCATCCTCCATAGGAGCTCTGTCCAGTTCCCCTTTCCCCATCCTTCTCCTTCCTTTCCTCACCATCTCTCATTCAACACAGCTCAAATCCACCATGGAGCACTTTTTGCTCCTGGACAGCACCAGGCACCCGTGTATTTCTGCAGCAATCCAAAAATATCCCACAAAAACCTCCTCTTCTTCCTGCTGTCCCATCAAATTCCTCCCAGTGGGGACCATTCCCAGCACCACTGGCACAAGTGGAGCGTGCCAGGCTCCCAACATCTGCCAGGCACATTTCCCATCCCCTGCAAGGGGCTCTCAAAGCAGCCCTCAGCTGGGATGTTTGTACAAACATGTGTATTTACTGTGTCAACACACATTAGAGAGCAAACACATTAAAAGGAAAAGGAAACAGACTGCGAGATGAGGTCTCTCCAAACCTCACTCCGTGACCTCTCAGGCTGATGGGGAAAGTTCTCATTCCCAAAATCCCAGCCCCAGCTTCTGCCTGCCCACACATCCACAGGGATCAGGTCTCTCTGGCCAGGAGATATCTCTCTGCTGGACAGGTGCCTGAAGATGGACCATTTAAATGTCTTTGCAATGAAAGGATAGGATTGGTTCAACACGAGGAAATACAACTGGGATGGAGCAGGGAGTGGGAAGGACAGTGGGAAGCAGAGGAATGCTGCACAAACACAATTCTGCTTCAACCCCAGCCATCTCCAGGGCTGCTCTGCCTTGCCTGTCATGAAGTCTAACCTGAAGGCATCCTCCTCACAAGAATCCCAGGAGCCCAATCCCTGGGGAACTCTCCATGATACACAATCCCCAGGCAGGAGACAAGTTCACACAGACAGAACCAATATTTAGCAAACCTCCACTATTTTTTTTTTCCCCCAACAGGCTGAGGATTTCCAGGGTTTTTCATTCAGAGGATGCTGCAGCCAGGAAAAGCAGCACTGAGATGGAGATAAAAAGATGTTTAAAGAAAAACAATCCTTTCTGACGTGTCACATACTGGATCCAGCTGTTCCTTGCATTCACTGCTTCCTCTTGAGCACAAGTGCACGTGTGAGTGTGCGTGAACACACAGGCAAGACAGACAGAGGTAATTATAAAGCTGGAGCCACCTAGAACTTCCCAGCTGTCAGTCCCCAGGAAAATAAAACGTCATGATTTAAATGCAGAGACATCCACCGCTTCAAGTAAAAGCAGAATCCCTGCTACAAGATGTGGAAAGTAATTTAAATATGTCCTGGAGAGGACAGGGGTCTGGAGGTTTGATGTAAGTCCAGCAAAAAAGAAAAAAATATTGAAATCAAAATTGTAAAATTGTGGAATGGTTTGGGTTGGAAGGGACCTTAAGGATCATCCAATTCCATGGGCAGGGACACCTTCCACTTGCCCAGGGTGCTCAAAGCTCCATCAATCTGACCTTGAATGAGTTGGGGCATCCACAACTTCCCTGAGCAACCTCTGCCAGGGCCTCACCACCCTCAAAGGGAAGAATTTCATCCTAACATCAAATCTACACCTATTCTCTTGTCAGTCTAATGCCATCCAAGGCCACGGTGAAAATCCCACTGTTATGGCATGTGGAAGTTTTCTGGGTTTATCCCACAGCATCAAGGGCAAAATCACCTCCTAAATTCCATTCCCTGCCAAGAAGAGCCCTCAGGACCAGGCACCCAAGCCCCTGCTGGTGCAAACCCAGTTCCCAGCCAGTGCAGCAGTAGGGTATGGGAACTCTCTCATTTGGGCAGCAGGGGTGGCCCCATTTCCAGGAACCCAAATCCAAGGCAGGTTGTGGAAGTTTTGCACTGCACATCCCTGAAATTCCCACACCAGACTGCCTGTCAGCAGAACGCCTGGCTGTTGGGAGGGCAGCAGCAGGGAGATCTTTAAAGAAAATTCAATTCCAAAGGATGTGATTGATGCTTCAAAGGGTGTTTGGCACCTTGCTGAGGAAAACTCTCCATTGTTTTCAGGATCCCTGACCCAGATCCTCTTGCCTGCCTCAAAACCATCCTTCCTTGCTTGTCCACGAGCTGAGAGATCCTGGGTGGATCCAGAGTCCTGGATGCCACAGGCTGCTGCTGGTGAGGGAATGAGTCCTTCCCATCCTGGGATGCAGGAGAAAGGAAATGTAAGTGAGCAATCTCCAAGAGATCTCATCCTTCTGCTGCCTCTGGGAATTCAATCCCTCCTTTGCAGAGCACCAGCCCAGGGCAGCCTGAGCTTTTTGTAGGGTGCATCAAGCTCCTGGGAGCTGTGGGAACACACCCAAGCCCTCTGGCTGGCTGGTAATCCCTGGATGACTGGGATGAAGGAAGAAGGATTGTTAAATCAGGAAAGGCTGTGAGAACACTGGAGAGCCTGGGATGCCAAACGAGCTGGATGAACTGAAGGAACGGTTCAGGAAAAGGCAAAAGAAACAGGACTGGACTCAGGGAGGGCAAATACTCTCAGGCAGCAAGAACTGAGAGCACAGAGTCAGAGCAGGACTCAGTGGCACTGCGGGACAGAGGAAAAAGGGAGTAAATGTGCTTAAATCAGCAGTGCTGGGCTGCTGCAGGAGATACAGACCCCAGTCCCAGGGATAACGGGCACATGGCACAGTCCAGCTGCCCTGATGGCGTTGCCAAGGCCAGGAGTGGGGCACTCCAGGGCACCAGACTCAAGGGGGACCTGGAGAGCCTGAAATTCCATGGCAACACAGGAGGAACTGGAGGGTTGTTTAGAGAGGAAGCAGAATAATCAGCTTCAAATGTGGAGCAGAAAAATGAAGAAAATAAATCTTTCTCCCTGTCTGGGGTGGGTATTCTGTGGATAACAGTAGGGAGGCTGGCTTTAGACACTGAATAAGATTTTTAGTGGTTTGGGGAGCTTGGAAGGTGATGAACAGCCTGAAGGAGCTTCTGTCAGGTGGGATATGGGTAAGAGTGGATGCTGTCTTCAGTGGGATGGGCTGGGCAAGCTCTCAGGTGTCTCCCAACCCAATTATCCACTGTTTTTGGAGAGCCTCCCCATGCACAGGGGAGGTTCTGGCTGGGGCTGACTCTGCAGCTGCCACTTTGGATGAGAGGAGCTTCCCAACCCTGCTGAGCTGGCAGGGACCCAAAGCCACCTCCTAGAAATGACAAATCCCTGTTCCTCACCCCTGCTGGCTTCATTCAAAGAGTGGATACTGTTCAAATTAGCAACCACCTGCACTTCCAGGGAGCCACGGCTCTCCCGAGGACATTTATCCTGGGGCATGAGCTGCATCCTGCTGCACCCTGTTGTTCTCAGTGCTGCAGGAAAACAAAGCACTTTTTAATTGCTTCTTTCCTTGGACACCATGGGAGGTGTTTTTCCGTGCACGTGGGGGCAAAAATATGGCAAGGTTTTTGGGGGGATAACGTGGTGTTGTGTTGTCACAGGTTTCTGCTCCAGCCTGTTCCATCTGCATCCCTCCTGGAATGATTAAACAGCATCAGCACACCAAAGGATATCTGTCCATGGCAGGGAATGAGAGGCAATGTCCCTAGAGTCCATCACAAACATCACCACCAGGCCCTTTCCCCAGCACAATCTGTGGAAAAGGTAACACCACCTGCAAAAACGCCCTTTGGGATTTTCCCTACACTGTGCAAAAACACCTTGGAGGCAGTGCAACCTCTGCTGGTCCCCAAAAACACACAGCAGCCACACAGGACCCCTCCTTGGTCAGGCTGGGGACAGGGTGAATCTATTTAGGTGGAATTTCACTTCAGATGCTGGATTTAGGGATGACTGCCCAGGTTGGACATGCAAGAACCTCCTGACACACAGATGGAGAAGGAATGCTGATATCCATCCCCACCTGCAGCTCCCAAACCTCCTCGGTCATGGATCATGTTGAGTCAGGTTTGTTGTCAAAAACTACAATTTACCTGATAAATTTAGAGCTTGTTGTGCAACTTCATCAATGCATTTTTACATTTACATTTTTACATTTTACAATCATCAATGCGTTTCGTTAGTTTGTTGTTACATTTCCTTCAGGTTCATGGCTTGAGGGTCCAGCAGAGTTTAATCTCTGCAGCTGTTATAAAGTTTTGTTCCTTATTAAAGTGCAAAATGGAGCCAGCCAAGGAGATTTGGAGATGGAAAATCAGCCAGAGCAAATCTCTCACCCAGGTGGTCTGAGTGGGTGTGGAAGGTGGGATGGTCACACTCTAAATGCTACAGACAAAGATGATAAAATGAGAAATGAGCATAATTTCTCAGTGTATCTTCTCTGGATAGCCAGAAAAGCAGAAAAAAACCCACAAGTGTATCCCAAACTCCCATCCTGGAGAGAGCAGGCCCGAGCTCCAAGACTTCAAAGAAGTAAAAATACACTCCAAACCAAGCTGTTGAAAAGGTCTTGTCAGAGAGATCATAGAATCATTGAATGGTTTGGGTTGGAAGGGACCTTCAGGACCATCCAGTTCCAACTCCCTGCCATGGGCAGGGACACCTCCCACTATCCCAAGATGCTCAAAACCCCTGGAAGTGTTCAAGGCCAGGTTGGACAGGGCGTGGAACAACGTGGGATAGAGTGTGGCATCCCTGCTCATGGCAGGGTGCAGGAACAAGATGATCTTTAAGGTTTATTTCAAGACAATTTCAATTATTTAATGATTCTAAAGCTGTTTTCATATTACAAAATTCCCAGTTCTTTCCACAAAATGTGTGATTTTATAGGAAACTTGAGGGAGAATTTAATCTGACTCAGGAAAGATAGTCCCTTAGCTATGATGGGGAGGTAGGACAGACAGCCTGAGAGTTATGCTGCACTAAATATCTGTTTCAAGTGTTCAAGGCCAGGCTGGATGGGGCTTGGAGCAGCCTGGTCTCATGGAAGGTGTCACTGATGATCTTTAAAGTCCCTTTCCACCCAAGCCTTTCTGTGATACATCCAAATGCCAGGTTGGATCACAGGACAGAGAAAAGCAGTGCTCTTCTTTAACCCCTGGTAAATTTAATCTGAAGCAGAAATCCTGCTGCAGCCTCACATCAGCCTAAAGCTGCGGGGTAATAGCAGATGTGGAATCCCCAGATGAGGGCCCCAAGGAGGGGAAAGAGCAGAACAGAAGGTTTGAGGCTGCACACATGGACATGGACACTGCCACGAGTCACATTCAGCCTGATGTCCAACCTCCTTGCCAAGGAGAGCATCCAGCAGCCAGGCTGGAACAGGTCGAGTTTGGCACTGCTGGGGGCACAGGGGACATGAACCAGATGGCAAAAAATGAGGATATTTTAGGTTTGGGACAATCATAAAGGAAAAAGTGCATCTTTGGAGTCATGTCGAGGGCAGGTGCCATCTCAGAGCACATAAAGGTGCTTCATAATTTCTCTGCACCAGAAGTCTGCAAACCTTGCCCTCCCCAACACAGACCCCCTCAGTCCTGATCTACCAAAAATCTGGCTGAAATTTTCCATTTTAAGGACAAAAACGTGCAGAATGGGAGCATTATTCCCCGGGAGGAGGGTCAAGGAAGCTCCTGTAATGCTGTGTGCCCAGCAAAGTCAGGCTCCTTGCTGCGTGACACGCCTCAGCCCAAAGCCTCCTGCAGCACACGCTGAATATTTATGAGTGCAAGACAAGGATCAGCACGACTACAAGACACAGGTTGCAACTTGGCAAAAGGAAAGATAAAAAAAAACCAAACAACTGGTTGGAGGAGGGGTGGGATATCAGCTCCAGATTTGCCAGTCTGTGGAGAGAAGGCAGAACCAGGGTGCTGTAAGGCCATTATTCTGCTGGGTGTTGCCAAAAAGGAATGCAGAAATACATCTGTGGACCATAAAGTGCTCCTGTTGCCATGGCCGTGTGGCCAGGAGGGGCCCCAGGCTGGCCACCCTCTAGGGGACATCTCAGCTCAGACATAACAAGGTGTGCTGGCATTAACTTCACACCTCTCAAAACTGGCACTAACCAAGAGTGATGGCAGCTCTTGAAGGTGTTTTGTCCCATCAGCTCCATGCACCTATTTTTGAACAGGATGAACCACCTGCCAACCAACAGTTTCCTGACATCCCCTGGTATCACTCCTGGTATTTGCTGTGGGAGGGGAAAATGAGGTTTTGAAGCACCCTGATGGAGATGATGGGGTGGGAGAGCTCCTGTTGGGTCAGGAAATTGTCCCTTGGAGCTGTCTGGAGAGCTGCTGCACCCTGCTAGGAAACCAGCTGTGATCCACTCTGATTTTCAGGGGGTGAGGGACCTCCCCTGGGGCACAGCAGGGCTTCAAACCCCACCTCCAACTTTTTGAAGTTGGGATGTGGCTTGCACAGTCCACTTCTCTGCCCAGACTCTCCCTCTCCCAAGAAAGCCATCATAAGCACAGTGGTGCCTCCTCCACTTAATTCCTAGTACATGGAAGAACAAACCCTAACAACAGCCCAGCCAGTGTTGGATTATGCTTTTTTCCTTACCCAGAGATGGGGCAGATGAGAGGCATTTTAAAAGGTTTTATTCCATTTTCAGTCTCACGTGAAGGGTGAGACAATACAGATGTTAGAATTCACGCCATCACAATCAGAAGCCAGCTATTTCCTAATTACAATACATTGTAAGTCTTTCTTGGTTTATCAGCCCTCAGCGTGGTGGCCACATTCTCTGCCTGAAGAGCCACCTCATTTATCCCTGAAGCCCCCAACCTTGCCATCTGCAGGGACTTGGCCGAGCAAACACCGTGGAATCACTGCCCTTGGCATCTCAGGGATGCCACGGGAGGAGTGGGAATGAGGAAAGGGCTCAGGAATGAACCCAGCCACCAGCCAGGAAGGGGCTGTCCCCTTCCCTCCACCGGGATGCCACTTTGACCCTGTCCCCTTCTCCCAGCTGGCTGGGAACCTCCTGCTGCAGAGGAAGGGCTGCAGAATCCAGGAGGCACCAGATTCCTGCTCCCCTCAGGGGTTTCCATCTCGGGAAGAGACAGAGCCCTGGCAGGCAGAGTCCAGCCTCCCTGGGAAAGTTGTCAATGTGGCAGGCAGAGCCCTGTCCCCCCAGCCCTCCCCTCTCTCCAAATGGAGAGCTATTTTAAGTCCCACTTGTGGCTGCCTTTGTGATTTCCCTGGCAGAGCTGCCTCCCTGACATCAGAGCAGAACAACAGGCAGCTGGAAGCCCTGGGAGCACGGAGGCACCGTCCCCCTCCTCCATTCCCATGCTGATCCTGCTGGATGATCCCTGCTGCAGGATCCCAAATCCCCTTCAAAGCCCCAGGAGTGTGTATCAAAGAATTGGATAAAATAACCTCACCTTGGTGCAGATATCTGCCACTACTTGGTGGACTCACCTGGCTGATTTCAGCTTAAAGCATGACCAGAATTCCAGTGACAGCCAGTTTGGGATGCTTCCAGCATCCAAAGAGCTCAGACAGTGGCAATACATCAATTATTGGGATAATCTGTGCTTTTAAGTAGCTTTAAAAATCACCTTGCCTGGCCACATTCGAAAACCCCAAGGAAGAACATTGATTAAAGGAACATCTGGCTTAGCTGCTCCATGGCTCATACTGACCCCACCAGCAGAAGTAGAGGATGGATCCACCCAGGGAATCTGTGCCAGTGAGACACAGCCCTGACTGCCCCCAAGATGAAAATTTAGGCTGAAGGGCTTTGAGCACAATGTGGGGCCAAAAGTGACATCAGCCTCTCTTAGCTGGTGGCCGCCACTGCCTTGGATGGTGGCAGCAGGATGGAGAGACAGAGCCGTGCCCCAGGGGGCATTCTCCAGAGAAACGGCTATGCTGGTTCCTTTGGCACTGCTTGATGCCAAAATAGTCTGGAAAATGTCTTGGTGATGTCCACGCCTCTCCCAAAGATCCTCCTGTGAGTGGTAACGGGGAAGATGGGCTGGAAGGAGCACTAAATCCACCCCAGGGAGGTGGTGCCAGCTGGCAGATTTGGTGTCCCAGGCTTTGGGGAGCCATGGGACAGTTGCTCTATGGCAGTCTCATGTCTGTACCTCCCTCAGAAGGTCCTATATAAAATAAATGCAATAAAAGGGTGGGAATTAAGGCAAAGGAGGAAAGAGCTGATGTAAGGGCAACCCAAAGATCTGGTGTTGCCACTGGCCTTCACATCCCAAATGGTCCTGGGGTCAGCATTTCCAGGATGCAGTGGCTCACCTTCAAAAGCAGAGAACTGCAGATACAAACAGACTTCAGGGGTCTGAAACAGGAGGGACCTGAAGTGCTCCTGGCTGGACTGCAAGGACCTTGGCTCCTCTCTGCAGTGTTCTCTCACAGAGAGGAGAGCCTGCAGCCTCCCCACATGAAAAGTTTGGTGCTGACCCCACGAGAGTCTGTCCTGAGCTCCAGTGGCACTGTCTGTCCCAGCATCACCCCAGCATCCCACAGCAAACAGCCTTGAATAACCCCTGCTCCCTTCCCAGCCAAGTCTAAATCTCCTGAGAAACAGCACCTGGGAGAGAAGGGGACTGCAGCCAGCATTTGGCACCTGATAGTTCTTTTTCTGGAAGGTGCTGAAGTGTCTCAAGGACACGGATGGGAACAGTACAGCACAGCCGTGAATGTTTTAGGATCCTCTGCCTTTGTTTTGACACTGTGTCTTGTGCATAATTATTCTGAGGCACAGCCTGAACTCTCCTGCTGCTTAACAGGGGGAGTCAGAGCATCTTGGCAGGATCATTTTGAGAGTCTGATGTTGGGAATAACTTCTCAGAGCAGCAAAACCCCTGAGCTCGAGAGTCAGCAATAAGTGACGGAGTGCTGGGAGCTGACTTGGACACTGAATCCTCAGGAAGCAATTGCAAACATCAGCCAGAGGTTTTGGTCAGAAGAACTTACCCAAAATCCATGTTTATCCAGCACCAAGGAATTATCAGAGCCTGGGCTTCATTTCTTGGGTTCTGCCTTGGTGTCTATCTGGTTACCAGTGAACACAGAACAACATCATGGGATCTTTAGGGTCCCTTCCAACCCCAACCATTCCATGGCTCTGTGATGTCTGGGACCACTCCTTTGTTTGACACCAAGTGCTCCAAGCTGAGAGCCCTGAGGACTTTTGAAGGAGTCACTCCATTCCCAGTGGGATGCAGATGTCCAGTGCCAAGTGGACAGGTCAGAGTCTGCCCATGTGTGGCTGCAGTGGGTCCTGTGCTCATGCACCTGTGAGTTTCTGGTTTAATACACAGATATTCTAGTTTAATACACAGATATTCTGGTTTAATTAATTCTGGTTTCTAGTTTAATACAAAAAGATGGAGACAACCAGCTCAGGACAACCTATGCCTCCATCAAGACACCCATACTTTTCCAGCTGTGGAGAACCAGCTCTGTGATAAAACCCTGCACAGAGTGACAGCTTGGGAAAAATAGGTCTATTACACCCTGATTATGAAATCTGCATCTCCCTACCTCTGGCAGGTCAAATAGCACTGCTGGAGGGCTGGATAGCTGCACAAATGGTGAGGGTCAGTCTCTCACATCGGTGTGATTCAACCTCCTGTTTCACAGGATCAAGGATCATTGCAGGTGACAGCAAGGTTTGCATAGAGGTGCAGCACGTGGCCACCATCCCACATCTGGGCTCAGCATCTGGACTCACTCTGCATGGGTTTTGTTTATTTCTACAAAACCTCAGAGATTTGGTCGTGCTCCTGACAGGAATTTGGCTTTGCTTAAGAGGTGAGAAAAATGTTCAGCCTTCACAGAGCAGCGGTGACTGTTGGAAAGGTGATGATGAACCCGGAGTAGCTGTGCTCTACATTCCTTATCCAAAGGAACATAAAAAATGCAAGCATGTCCATGAACCCAGTGGCCCGAAGAGCTGAGGTTGTGTCCAACCCTGGTGATATAACTGTCTGAGATAAGCCCAGCACCGGCTGCAGAAGGGACCCCAGACACACAAAGCTGCTTCTCCCCTCAGGGCACAACTCCTTTCCATTCTGCTTGGCCTCCCCACACCCTCAGGAGGGGCAAGGGGCTACTCTGTCCATCAGGCTGACAGGACTGGATGGGGAATTTCATGCCTGCCACTGCCCCTCCAGCTCGAGGGCAGGAGGACACACAAAAGAGCTGCTGCTGATGTGTTTCCTCCTGCCCCCCAAGCAGGCAGCTCTGCCTGCATGGGGCCAGGTCTGACCTCCCTTCCCCATCGTTGTTCAGCTCTTGCAAGAGAGCAGGACCTCCAGCCCTTCATTTTTGTCCCAGCCTTATTCACAGACACCAAGGCTCACCTGGAAATGGGTCTGGAAAAGCCCAGCCATGCTGAGCACCACACCAGATTGCAGGGGGATGGAGGATTGCTGGAGCTGCAGGAATTAGGGACTGAGAATGAGGAAAACTCTGACAGGGAAAGGAGAAAGGTGATAAGCAAGGCACCATCACACCTTCTTTGCCCTCCTGGCTGGAAGCACCTCCAACCCTCCTCTCCACCTGGATGCAGCTTCAGCCTCTTTGGTTTTGATGATGTGGCAAAGCCAGAGGACCACAGCAACTGCAAATCCTGTGGCCCCAGCAGGAGCTGAACCCTCCCAGACCCAGGCTTATTCTAGGGTCAGTCACTTTTTTGGCAGCTCTCCATCTGAGCAGCATCCAGCTAAAATCCATCCAGGGATGGATCTGCTTTGCTCTCTGCTGTCTCTGCAAGAGGGAACCAAACCAGAAAACCTCAACAGCTCAGAGCCAGCCCCAGTTTCCCTCACCTGTCCTGTTCTCTTCCCCTAAGTGCAAGTGCCTGGCTCCCAACCAGCAGAGCTTTCTGGTCTGTCAGCTCTGGCACTCTCTTCCCACTTCCCACCCTCCCGTCCCTTCTCCTGTTCTATTCTTGCCCTCTCCACACAAAAACAGGTCTTCTCCAACTTGTACCTGTCCCTTTTTCCCAGGCTGTGAGAAGGGCTGACCAGAGAGAAGATGCCAACAGGTTCATTTAGGGCAGGAGACCTGTCCCACACGCGTTTTTTATTTTGGGACAAGGGGGATAAGTACCAACCTCCACATCCCACCCCACCATCCCCAGCATGGGGGATGCCTGAACCTTAGGGTTTCCCTTCTGGAGGGACTGGCCAGGCTTTTGCCCAGCTGGCAGTGGCTGGAGCTGAGTCCCTGTCCCTTCCCAGGAGCATCCATGGCTCCTGCATGTGTTAACCAGCAGCTTTGTTCTGCATCACCTCACTGTATAATAGCAGCAGGAATTTATACATCCACAAATGAGCAATCAGCACAGAAACCAGACACGTCCTGGTGCCCTCCATGGAAGGGGACAGGGATATGGATGTTGGGGACACTCAGCTTGCCACGGCCTCTCCACCCTGCCAGCTGGGCTGTGCTGCCACCACTAACAAGTTGCTTCCTGCTGCCAAGGATGACAGAGCCACTGGCACCCAACCCTGCACTCTGCTCTTGGCTGCCTCGGGAACCCGAGTCAGGAAGGATGGGCTTTTTTTTGCACTTGTCATTTCTCAAGGAGGGAGGAACATCTCTCCCAGCTGCTTCAGCTGAAATCCAGTTTTTATGTAATCAAATGTGACCTCTAGCTGTCTGTGTTTAAGGCTGCCATCGCTGAGATATCATTCAGACTGTTAGGACCAAGTCATCCATCTCCTCAACTATAAATACCTTATAAACATCCCCAAGGACCTGCAGTGCCTCGCAGATGAAGATGCCTGGAGAAAAGGGGGGTCCGGCTCCCAGTGTCACTCCACTCCTGAAAAGCAGCTGCCTCTGAGTGTGGAATGTACAGCGGAATTTTTAACAGCTCCTGGTCAAAGTTACCAGCAGAAAACCCATGGAAACGGCCAAAAGGATGGAGAGCCACCCACACCCAATCTGCAGCCAGATAACAGACTGTGTTAACATAGGCACTTCTGCAGAAATTATGTCCAGGCCAGTTCTGCAAGTTCATCCCACTCTGAATCCTGCTTTGAGGGGGGGAAAAACCATCCAGGCTATTTTAGACAACACCAGCCACTCCTGCCAGGCCCTGTAACGTGAGCTGGAAGAGAGATCAGAGCAGACACAAAGCCCTTGGAATGAAGGTTTCCACAAGAAACCCAAACTGCCGACTCTTATTTACTCGTGTTACACAGTGTGATGTTAATTCGACAATTAACGCTCGGGCTGATAATTGCTGGTCCCACCTCCTCCAAAGGCTGCACCTGCTCCCCGCTGCAGTCGTGCACTCCCCAGGAATCCACAATGAGGTGAGGCTGCAGCAGCCGCATTGTGCAGGGGCTCTGCTCTCACAGCCCGCGGGATGGGGACGGAAATCCCCAAGTTTGGGTGAGATGGATGTGCGTTCACGCGAGCGCAGCCGCCTCGTCTGCAGCGTGTGGCAGCAGCTGCACAAACCCCCTCCGTTCATAGACATCCCTCTCAGGCGCCAGACAGCTCTGCTGACTGGGATCCACTGGCACAACTTGCCTTGAAAGCCTCTTCCTCCTCCTCCTCCTCATCATCATCATCATCACCCTCAGCCACCATCGCAGTGGGACACCAACACACTTATTTATTTATTTATTTACTTGCTTACTTATTTTATTTTATTTATTTATTTACTGTTGGCTGGTGCTTTGGGGTTGGTTTTCTTTTTGTAGGAAGGGATGAGAGATCGTGTTGTGGTAAAGAAGTCACACCACCCTTTTTCTGTGCAGTGGTGTTGGGTTGGAAAGGATCTTGAAAACCATGGACAAACAGGACACCGTGCTGTCCCCAGCCTTCCAAATGGACTCAGCCAGAGGTGGTGGGAGCTGCCAGTGCTGTCCCAGTGGAAGAATGGATAAGATTTCCCTACCAGCAGGGTCAGGGCAGGAGGAAACCACTGACAGTGAAGAAAAACAGCTCCATGGATGCAGGAACAGCCCTGTTCACATCCACCTCTAAAAACCCTTTCTCCAAGCTGTTGCAGCTGTAGCAGATCTCACAGAACCCTGGATGAGCTCTGATCTTCCTGTCAGCCCCTTCCCCTCACCTTATTAAGGGATAAAATGTCCTTCTAAAGAAGGAAACCACGAAAATCATGTTCTGGTGAAACCATGCTCTGCTCTCCATGCCTTCCAACCTCTGTCTCTTTGCATGCAGCTTAATTACCTTCATTAACAGCACGAAGGAGAATCCTAACCGCTTTGTTTTGTTGTGAATTGCAGTTATTTGCCTCCCTGAGTGTTTCCAGGTTGGGGTACAAGAGCAGGGGCTGCTTCTGGACCTGCTCAAATTTGCCAAGACTGATGCAGCTCGGCCCAGGAGCCTCCAAGGGTCTGCCCTGGGCAGCCTGACCTCTGGTCGAGGAGAAAAGGCAGGAAATTCCAGAGTCCAAGGAGAAGCCAGGGAGGCACGGAGTCAATCTGCAGCTGGGGAAGGTGATACCTGCTTCTGGACAGCTGGGAGACAAGCACAGAGAACAGGGCAAGAAAAGCTGTGTCTTCTCCTCCACTTTTATACTCTTTTCCTCCACTTTTATACACTTTTATGCTCATTCCCAGCACTACAATGCTGGATAATTTGCCATGGAGAAGCTGCAGCAGCGTGGCTGCAGGGCACACGGCATCAGTGTTCCTGTCATGCAGGTCTACCAGGATTTGCAGTTAAATGGCAAAATATGGAAAACAAACAAGGAACAACACAGGGACAATAAAGCTTATTCCCAGCCTGGACCAAGAGATTCGCTGCCAGGCTATGGGAGAATTCCTGCCTTCACAGACACACAAACTCCTGCTCTCTATGTTTTTCCAGACTTGAAAAACACCAAGAGCAGCAAGGGAGATGGCCCAGCCACACATAGTGCACAGACAGGAGAAATAAGTGCTTTTTCTTTCCGTGTTTCCTTTCATTCCTCAGATGGAACACCTTTTAGCACCTAGTGGAGATGCAGTTTAACACCTCCAGGGTGGAATTAGTGGTCCCAGTGCACCCCAGGAGGGAGCAGTGTGTGTGGGCACTCCTCTGCAGAGAAAGTGCTTCGAGAGGGCAGGAAAGAAATCTCCATTTAAGGGGAAATTAATGGCATTTATTTCACACTGACTCAATCCTTTTGTTTCCACGCCATCCTGAGCACTGGAGCTGGGGATGCTCTGGGGTGTGGCTCCACCAGCATCCCCCAGTTGTCCCCATGTTCTTCTCACCAGGTCACACCACAAAAAACCAAATCCCCCAGAGCAAAACCCAACCAGAAGATGGGAACACACCAAACGGGCTCCACCCCACAGCAGGAATTGCTCCTCCTTCCCTCAGGGCCATTAAATTCCCACCAAAGTAAAACCCCACCAAAACATAGGGTGGTGTAACAGGGATGGGGCATGAAACAGCAGCTGGGATCTGCACCTCTTCTCCTACAGCCCTGCCCCTTGCCAAGGGGCACATCTGTCCCCTGATTGTGCATCTGTGGGTGCATCTGTCACTCGAGCCCTGTCCCTCCTCGCCATGTGGCACCAGACTGGGGAAGTTTGCTCCAACAGCCTTTGAAGTTCGATGCCGCGCCGCGTTTATCGTCGCTAAGGGGACCCTCCAAGCTGACAAAAATAAGGGCTGGGGCTCTGCTTGTGCCTTGAGGGACTGAGCAAAGCGGTGTCAGCTCTGCTGGCTCATAAATCTCCTCCAAGGAGGTGTTGCTGGTTTTTGTGTTGGAGGGAAGGTGCTCGGGGGAGCGCAGGAGCACTGCTGGGCTGCAGAGCAAAAAGTCAAACTGCACATCCTGGCTCCTCTGTCAACTCCCAGCTGCAATATAAAATGAGCCACAACCACTTCTGCTGTCCCCAAATGACATGGCACAGCTTGGGTTTGTGCTTTCATATCCTTTTGCTACCAAACCAGGGGGATTACGCCGACTCTGCTTACTGAGGATGGGTTTTGGGAGGTGTTAACCCTTGGAGCAGCTCAGCCCTTGTTGAGACACAACAGATTGGCTCACGCCAAAACCACGTTGGCAAATGTGCTGGTAATTAAACAAAGTGGGCATTCAAGAGGTGGGGATGGTGTTTAGCATCCTCCCAGAGACAAGACCTGCAAACTGCCTGCAGCAGCAGCAGACAGAGGAGGCACGGCAGCCAGCAGCAGTGCCAAGAGACAGACTCCAGAATTCCAGCTCTCTGGCATGGCTGGCAGCCCAGAAGATACTGCAGCCCCTCTCTGGAAGCTGGCTGAGGAGTCAGGAAAGCACAGCTAAAGCTCTGACAGTCTGCCACCTTCATTGTGCACAAAATGCTCCTGTGGGCTGCTGAGAGGTCTGGGCACACACGGTGTGACCCCCGTGTCACCAGCCTGGCTGAGATGCTGTGGGGACTCTTTTACAACTCCAGAAGGGACCTGTGGGGAAAACTCTGCTGGAACTGGGACAAGAGGGGATGGCACAGTGTACCCTGGGATTGCTGCGTGCAACAATCTGTGGACAAATGCATGGGCACATCCAAATCCTGATTGCAGAATTACAGAATCACAGAATGGTTTGGGGTAGAAGAGACCTTTAAAGGTCACATAGTCCAGCTCCCCTACAGTGATCAGGGTCAGAGCCTGATTTTGGCAATGTTAATGAACTCAGGGCTGCTCATCAGATCTGTCATAATTTTTATGCTTTAGGGGCATTATTGTCACCCTTAGGAGCTTCAGGAAGAGCCTGGCCCCATCACCCTGAGTGCCCTCCCAACACCAAACCAGAGGGAAGAATCACTCCTCAGGAGCACCCAGCTCATCCCAGTTTCCCTGGCAGGCCGTGCACTGCTACCCACTCCTGAATTAACTCAGAACAGGATAAAACCCAGTAAATTAATGATTTCCCTGAACCATCTTTCAAGGAGGAACCAGCAGACATCCCATGACATTTTTCACCTCTCCTGTCAGGAGGGGATGCCCGTTCTCTCCAGCTGACTCATGAACCAGCCCCACGATCCACCACATCCCAGCAGCCATCCCCACTCGGTGATTTCATTGTTTGGGTGCATTCCACATGATTTTGGGTCCCATCTGTCAGGCCCTCAAATGTCTGCAGGCATTTAGGAGAGCAGAGCTCAACACTTGGCTCTGGGCTCTGGAGGTGGCACCGACGGCAAACGCTGTCAACGCGGTTTGGGCAACATCTGCTAACCCAGCCCTTCTCCCCACTGCATACTAAAACATGCTGAAGGACAAACAGGATTTTTTCCATATTTTTAGGCTGTCTCAACGTAGCAGGGCTTTGATCCCAGCTGCTGGGTCAAATTAAAAGAAAGTCAGAAAGTGCCCGATGTAAAGGTCAGGCTTCACCTCTAACGACTCGCAGAACTCACTGACATATGGTGAGGAAACAGAAAACATGGGTTTGCTGGGGTTTGGGGGTTGCATTCTTGCATAATTTAAGCAATATTAAGGGCATTACATGTGGTTTGTTGCTGTTATGTCCTGCAGCCATGGAATGGTGTTGGTTGGGGTTTTTTTTAGTTTCCTCACAGGCCTTTGCAGCGAGCTCCAGGAACCAACTGTTGCTGAGCGAACTTTTGAACCTCTGCAAAAGCACAATGTGTTAAATTGCTAGAAAAGGGGAAAACAAATGTATGATGTTCTGTGACATCCACAATCTGCAAAGCTTCACTCCTTTGGACTACCCAAGGAGAAGAAAGGGATAACTGAGACCTTTTTTTGTTTTAAACAATGACGAGCACAGTAATAGATCAAGGCTTTAAGACAACCCAAAAGCCTTCAATACTTCAATTATGAGTTGTTTAATAAAACAGAGTCAATTAATTTGACCAACTAAGGAAACTGGGTGAAGGCCACCCTTGCATGGAAAGGGACTGGCCACAAGCATGGGTGGAGAAAAATCCCTGCATAAAGCTAAAAATGCCCTCAAGCCCCCCAGCCCGTTGGGTGGAGACCTGCACCGTGAAGTGAAGCAGCTTTTGCACTCTGCTTTCAACAGACTTGAATAACTCCATCACTCCCCTATTTCACGGGGCACAGATAAAAAAAACCCTCTCTAAGTTTAGAAGAAAAGCAACTCTCCACCCTCGAGAGGGGGAGACGGGGAGGCTGTCTGCTCCCCCTCAGCCTCTCACCCCCACGTCCTGCTTTGCAAACAAACCCAAACTCCCTGACTTTCCAACAGCTGCTCCCAGTCTGCCCGGCTCCCACATGGCACAAGCCCCCCAGCCTTCTGTGCAGCCCCGGCATCCTGCCAGCTCCCACCAGCACCGGCATTCCCAGAGCTCCAGTCTGCCTCAACAGGACAAGGAAGGGGAGGGGGATGCTTCAGCGTTTGACTGCTAGTGGATTTGTTCCATCATCAGGATGCTCTGTCCAAAACAAGATTTAGGAAAGAAAGGATTTTCTGCCCTCTCCCCACGGAGCTTTCAAGGCGCCCGCGTGCCTCCGGCGCAGCTCGTAAACGCAAGGTGCTGCTGGCTTCCATCTCCCACAGAATTCACTGCAAGAAGAGGGGGTCCCGGGTGGGAGAAGAATCTGACAGATGCTTGCAAAGGATTAAGAGTTTCCAGTGGCACTGACGGAGCCACGATCAGAGGGAGAAGCTGTATTCAAGCTGCAGTGCGAAAGCACCTCCAGAAAGTGGATTAGAGGAGGGTTATCATCCAGCACGAGCCTCTCCTGGCAGGCATGGTGGCAATATTAGAATAATCTGGGCACCTGGTGCAGCAGCAGCAGCTCTGCAATGAGATTAATGGACCTGCTGACGAGCAAGGAAAACTTTGGGGAACAATCTGCCCTGCTGCTTCTTTCAATTCCCCCCGGCCGTGGCAGAAGGGGGAAGAATAGGTCTGGATTCAAGAGGAATTCAGGGTCGTGCATTGGTATTTCCCATGCAAAGCAGGAGAGGCTGGAGAGGCTGGGAACCTGCTCAGAAGCACTTCACTGCAGGATTTAACCCCCCTGCCTTGATGGAGTGTGGTGAGGAGTGGCTGTGCACACATTTAACACCACGGTCAGTCCCAGGATCAAACATCCTGGTTACGAGCCGAGGAAAACCTCTCTTGTTGGTCTTAATTTTGGTCAGGGTTAATCCACACCACTTGTTTCCTGAGCTTTTCTTACTTAAATGAAAGACTAGTGAAGGGAAATGGGTCAGGTAAAACAAAACAACTTCCTTGAGCTGAAACAAAACGTATTTTTTCCCTCGCCTGTTCTTAGTCTTTTATTATTATCATCAAAACCAATGTCACCATCATGCTGATGTTAATCAATCATATTACAGTTGGCTGTTTTGTTTCAGTGAATTTTAAAGATAAGCTCGGTTCCCAGAGGAATAATTCACGAGTTTCATTTCAAAACCCTAAACCCACAACATTTTCCAAATTCCTATCCAAGCCTTGCTTACAGATTGCTTTCATTGGGGAAAAAAAAATAAATAAATAAATAAATAAATAAATGAAAAAAGGCCTTGAATTTGATACAAGTTTTCAGTTAGCATCACCCTGCACTTTTTGGTGATTAAAATAACCATGAAAAAGAGCTTGCAGCAGCACTTGCACACTCCATGAAATGAAGTGGGATCTCCCAGCCTGCTCCAACGGGGGCCGTGCAGAGCACAGCCCTTCCCGGATGTGTTGGATTTACAGCTGATCCCTACACGTGCCTGGGAGGTGCTCAGGGTTTCTGGGTGGATGGCAGCCAGACCAGAGAGGCTTTGCAGTGGTTCTGCTCCTTCCCAAAGGAGAGAAACCCACTGCAGATTTATATAGGGGGGAAAAAAAACCAAAAAACCAAACCCAAACAAAAAAACCACAACACACGAAAACCTCAGACCTCAATCACCACCTGGACAAGAAGGCTAGGTACAAAAATGAATGTAAAAGCCCAAAAATCCAGATGCAGCAGGGGTTTATCCTGAATGCAACTCTCTTAATTCAGCACAGCAAATTCCTTCAATGTGCAGCAATTGTGACAGCTCGTGCTGTTACCCACCCGAGGACACACAGCGAGACAAGTGCTGGCACTTTGGAAGGTGGCACTGTTTTCACCAAGCCACGACCATCTGGGCTGTTGGAATCACTTTTTTTCAGATATGTTCTGCTTATCCATGTGGTACCCAAGCCCTGAGCAGGTAAATCAGTCAGAGAGCGAGGTTTGCAGTGGATATCTTCCTTCTCAGTCTGGTTTTGAGCATCCCTAGCTGGGGTGGGACGAGCTCTGAAGGGCAAATCAGTTTTAGTTTGGAGGATGAATGACACCAGGACACTGCTGTGTAATTAGAAGTGTCTCAAGCAGATGCAAGTGAAGCTAATCAAGCACTGCTTCACAAGAGTGATCATCAGCCTCATAATTATTATTATTCAATTCCCAGGAGGCAGAGACAAGGGGACTTCTCCTTCACATGACGTGTCACACAAAGGCAAATCAAAAAATCACAGTCCCTGCTCAAAACTGCTCGTGACTTTGGTTATCTGCACCTCCCACTCAGCAGCCCAGACCATCCTGAGCCAGCTCATCCCTGTCTGGGGGGGGAAAGCCAGGGAAAGCACTTGGGAAGCCTTTCAGGTGGCAGGGTGGCGTGGAGGCAGGGTGTTAATGGGGTGCCTGTGGCTCCCCGGGCTGCAGCCCTGCGTGGCTGTGATGTCAAAAGCAGATGGCTGTGTCGTCAGGGGGGAGGTGGGGCTGCACAGCAGATGGGCACTTCACAGACAAAGATCCCTCTCATGCAAATTGCCCCCGATGATAATTTAAAAAAGAAAAAAAAAAAAAGATTACACAGAGATAGAGAGAGAGAGAGAACTGGAGAAAACATCTGATGTGTGAGCAGAACAGTCTCTAAATAGAATATTTTCCCTTTTTCCCATGAAGCATCAGGAGGTTCTTAAGCTTCAAAGTGTTCATTTAGCTCCTCGAGGCTCTGGTCTCTCATTTCCCTTGCACTTTGCTGCCCTAGTACACAACACACCCGAAACTGCTGCCTCTGAGTTTATTTCTAGAAAGCCAAACTTCGTGCACCTGTTTACACACATAACTTAATACAGCACAGATGATTTTGTTAAAGGAAATTCCATCCCAAGTGGAATGTTCTTAAGTTCTTAAAATCAGACAATAGTTGTTAGAACGCTGGTTGCTGAGAATTTTAAACTTTCTGTGCTGTCAGGCACTGACCCCCAAGAGAACACTGCATTTGACCTGAGGCCATGGAAAAAAATTCCAAAATTGAATTATAGTACTGGCATTATAGGTGTATAGTTTGAATAGAAGTGTGTAATATCACATGGTGGAAAACTTAAGAGTTTAAACAGTTTATTTTCTTAAAGGAACTTCCATCCTGAGTGCCTCTAGAGGATTTACAGCCAATGCACATCCAGGGTTAGAAATCAACCAGTGTGCACCAGTGTGCCAGGTTTATACTTCAGATGGGCACATTGTGATTTTAAACAGTATAATCAGAGTTATTTCCTCCTTTTGGAACACCAGAGAGAGAGAGAGAGAGAGAGAGAGAGAGAGAGATAGATAAGTTCTTAAAATCAGACCATAGTTTGATCTTCAAGATCATCTCATTCCACCCCCTGCCATGGGCAGGGACAACCTTCCACTGCCCCAGGCTGCTCCAAACCTCATCCAACCTGACCTGGGACACTTCCAGGGACAGCCACAACTTTTCTGAGCACCCTGTACCAGGGCCTCACCACCCTCACAAGTATTTCTGGTTAATAACCAAGCTGAATCTCTCCTCTCCTAATTTAAAACACTTAAAACACCTTTTAAAACTTTAAAACAGCCTTGTTCTGTCAATGCCTACCCATGTAGAACTTTCAGTCAATACAGGGACAACTCCTCTTATGTGCCAAGTTCACCCAGCAGTGATGAGTGAGGGGAGAACCCAGCTCATATCTGAGAATATCAAGATTGCCATAAATTAGAAAGCACAGAAATCCCTTGAACCACTGAAGAAATGCAGCTGATTCCAGGGTGAGACACAGCAGCAATGGAAAGTTTATTCATTCCCTGAAATTCTCACAGATGTTCCCAGGGTGCCTAAATGGGCAGTGAACACGGGGAAAGTAAATATGCAAACAAAGCCACTGCTTCAAGCCAAGAGACACCATCAAAGAATAGAATCAAGGAATCATTAAAGCCAGAAAAGATCATTGAGTTCAACCATCAGTCTGACACTGCCGTCTTTAGCACTAAACCGTGTCCCTAACCATCACATCTACTCATTTTTGGGACATTTCCAGGGGCAGTGATTCCACCACTTCCCTGGGCAGCCTGTTCCCATGTATGACAATCTTTTCCATGAAGAATTTTTTTTCCTAATATCCAATCTAAACCTCACCTGGCTCAGTGAAGCCATTTCCTCCTGTCCTATCACTTGTTACCTGCGAAACAAGACCAACACCCAGCTGTCTACAACATCAGGGAGTTGTGGAGATCAAAATGCCAGGAGGAACGGTGTATTTCAACCTGCACCAAACAAACAAAACATGTTAAACACAATTCTCCATGCACAGGCATGGGGAGACCTAAATAATGGATGTGAGATCCATTTCTCCCAAATTACAGCTTGGTCCATCTCCAGTCAGGTGATGCAAACAGGAGGGCTCAGGGATGTTGGATTAAGCCTAATCAATGAAATCATAGAAAACATAAAACATCTACAAACTAGACTTCCTTCTTTTTCATTAATTCCAAAAAAGTAACCTCTTGTTGTCATCAACTTAAAAGAATATTCTTTCAACATTCCACTGCATCCAGAGGATGCTCCTCAATTTTACCTTTCCAGTTCCAACCATCAGTAGAAAAGAACCACAACTGTTAAAAAAAAAAAACCCAAACACATCATTATACTCCAAGAAAAACATACATATTTACATACAAAGTTATATAAATACATACCTACATATTTACATATAAACATACACACGTATTTACATACACATACGCATTATATAAACCTTCTATCATTTCTATCATAGAATTTTCTACAAATCTATTTCCCACCTTGGGAGAGGGCATTTTTAGGGGTATCAGAGGAAAACAGCTGATGGAAGTGGGGAGCTGCTGTTCCACAGGCAATGGAGCGTGGTCTCCCTAAGGGCTTGGGCAGCCCAGCAACTGAAAAGTGGAGATGGGACAACCCCTCACTCTCAGAAGAGCCTGGGTGGCCAACAAATCACCCTGACAATGATAAATGCAGGCATTTACCTTGGTCAAGGAGCTCCAGCTCTCAAGAGCATGTCTGCTGTGGAAGCTGGAGCAATGTCCTTTCCCAGCTCTATTGCCACGGATGCTTCCAGCTCCTTCATCCCTCTGCTCTCCTCCTCTGACACTCAGGGGTGCCCAGGGCATCGTGTCAGCTTCCCCTGGGATCCTGGAAACTTCCAGGAACAGGAGCTGGAGCTACTGCACCCTCAGCACATCCTTGCCCTGGTGCACACCCAGGAGCCTGGTGGCAGCTGGCTGCCAAGGGACACGATGGGTTTTGATCCTTTCCCTGCAAGGTAAGGCACCATCCAGCTCTGAGCAGTGGGGAGCCAAGGCTAGGAGCTCCAGGGAGCATCCCACATTCCCAGATCCTTTTAATCCCCCTGGACAGGAGATTGCTGGCCTCATGGCAGCCTGCACTCCTGCTCTGCCAGCATCAAGGAGGATGAAAGGACAGGAGAGTGGGAAGAGAGATGGATAAAATCCATCAGGTGATGCCGGAATTTTGGACGCCGAATTGCTCAAGCTGCTGAATGCAGAGGGAAGAGCAGCCCTGGGTAAATCCCTGCTGGCCAAGAGCCTGGATGATACCAAATATTACTGGCCTGAATCACCACTCATTTCTTTCCCTGACACCTCCATGGCAATGAAGCCAGACTGTGAGGGTCCCCAGGATGAGGGAAGAGATGAATCTGACTCCATGTTCTCAGAAGGCTGATTTATTACATTATGATATTATTTTGTATTAAAGAATGCTATACTAAAACTATACCAAACTATAGAAAAAGGATACATCAGAAGGCTTAATAAGAATGATAAAGAAAACTCATGACTGACTCCTCAGAGTCTGACACAGCTGGCTGTGATTGGTCATTAAGTAAAAACAGATCACATGTTGGAAAACAATCTCCAGACCACGTTCCAAAGCAGCAAAACCAGGAGAAGCTGAGGCTTCTCAGCTTCCCAGGAGAAGATCCTGGGCAAGGGGATTTTTCCAGAAAATATGACAGTGACACCAGACCAGTGACACAAGAAGTTATGGCCAGCAGAGGTGCAGGCACACCCTTCCCATGTTATCCATAGTCACTGGTCAGCGGTCAATGCAGGTTCAGTTCAGGTTTCTGTCCCAGATGAATGAAAATACAGACATAAAAACACACACAGAGTGATTTAGGGTATCACACCAGCCCCTTCCCAGCCTCTGCTGCCACCACTGGCCGTGCTTTGGGCTCCCAGTGGCATCGACAGCCACGGGATGAAAATGAAACCAGCACCACTCCGTGGCTTCCAGCTTGCAGCAGGCTGATGTCCACTTGGCCTGGAGCATGAAGAGGGTGAGACCAGAGGTGCCTACAGAAGATGGCAAAGGTGGAACCTTGGTCTGGCTGGGAGAGATCAAAGCAATTGGTCACCAAGCCTGGGTGGAGCAATCTTCAGGGCACAGACCTGAGCCCTTGCAGAGGTATTCAAGCCACCAGCCCAGGTGGAGGAGATCTCCCCCTTCGCTGTAGCCAAATCCAGCTTTTCACCACAACAATCACACAGAATCACAGAATATTCTGAGCTGGAAGGGACCCATGAGGATCATCAAGTCCAGCTCCTAAATGAGCCCATATGGGAATCAAACTTTCAATCTTGGCATTATTAGCACCATCCTCCAACCAACTGAGCTGATCTCAGGGTCTTCTTCAGCTGTGACTCAGCCTGAAGTCATCTAAAGATTCGTCTTCTCAGAAGAAAATAGTAAGGAGTAACTCTGAGAAGTTCAGATCAGAGACAGCAGCAGATTGGTGGCAGTTTGGATGGTGGATTTTGGTGCAGAATATCAACTCTGCAGTGGGCAGAAAAATAGTCTGGTTCATCATTGAAAGCTCCTCAAAACTCAAAGATTAGAGGTTTGGAGCTCTGCTTTGAATCCATCATAATCAATATCAAGTCTAACAGAGATAATTTTTGTTTCAAACACAAGTTGGTTCAAATAGGAGGCTCTAAAAGCTGTGTAAATTGTTTGTTTTTACTTTTCTACCCTTTCCAACACTCCACTTTTTTTTTTTTCTTTCTGAGGTCTGACAATCCCTTTCACAAAAAATGATCCTAGCACAGAAAAATGAAGTCAAAACCAGGCTTGTGACTGGTTTTACCCCACTGAGCTTTAGTTAGCCACAATGTTGAGCTGGAAATTGCCATCTCAGGCTTCCCATCCAGTCAACAGGAAAAAGACAGATCCCTTGCCAGGACAAATGAGATCTGAATTACCTTCTAGAGATTGCAACCACAGAGTAATTGGTGCATTGACTTAACCAGTTATTTTTAAGTCATTTCTAGCAGCTGGGAAATAATTTCACCTTCATGGGATCCAGCTGTACAGGCTCTTGTTCCTTCTAAAGCAAGAATCTGACTGTTGGCAGCTCTTTGGAAGAGGTCATTTTGGGACAGGTCATCTCTGCTTCTCCCTCAGTATCCCAGGATCTCTAATTAGAGAAGTGTCAGCCCTGTGCTGACCACCTTTGAAAACCCTGCCATGACATTTTACCCAGTGTGTTAACAACCACCTCACATTTAAAACAAAAAAAGAAAATCCACTGAAATACCCAGTCAGCAGCCTTGTGGCAAGGAGTGCACTGAGAGCATACCCAGGCAGCAAGGATAGAGATGTTCTTCTCACCATGGAAAGATCTCATGGCTCCAAAAATTAACCCTTGAAGGATGGGGCTAAAAATCACCTACAAACAAACTAAATTTTCCCTCCTCTTCAGGATTATTCAACAACATGTTTTGGCTTTGCCTGCAGTCCTGCTCATCTCATGCCTGGCGTTAGCCACCAGATTTTATTAAGAATTTATTTTCACTCGTATGAGAATGCATCCCAGATGCTTCACACAAAGCCAACTTCACCTGCACGCCTGCGAAAAGCTGCCCCTATAGAAATGTGATCCCAAGAGTTGCCTTTATCCAGTTGCTAATGGATGTTTAGCGTGTGAGAATCCGTATCTGCCGAATTTTGAACATAATAAGCTTTCTGTGAGCTTTTCATATAAGAGATATCGACTGGAAGTAATTCAGAGAAGTTATTCAGCAATTGCTTGGCACAACAAAAGAGCTTGGAGCAGATTTACTGCCAGTTGACAGCCTGCATGCCACACTGGTGCAGCTGCCCACTCCTCCAGGAAAATTCCTGACGTGCTGTCGGATCTGGGCTGGCCTACCCCACCAAGATACCTTCAGAGAGGAAACAACTGGATTTTAAACAGCAAAAACCAGCCCAGTTGAACCAGTAAACCCAGCTATCACCTCTGGAGCCAATAACCTGACTGATTTATTAATGCATGTGTAGGATCTGCAGGCTGTGGGTGTTGGAAGGAGAAATTCACAGTGAAGATGGTCCTGAAATCCATGCAGGGAAGCCAGCAACACTCACACAGGGACAGACACACTGCAAGATAATTTATTTCTTTCCCCATCATCTGTCATTTGGATACACACATACTATCCTCCAGGCTTGCTCCCTACGTCAAGCAGCACTCTGGCTGCCTCAGTGCAAGATTTGGCTACTTTTACACCCTGCCAGGGGTATCTGATTCCAGTATCTCATTCCCTGGCAGCTTTGAAGTGTCACAGTGTACTGGCTCCAGCCGTTTCGAGCAGGTGCAGCCTCACTGTGGCTTTACAAGGATGCATTTTTTGCCTCTTTGCTCTGTGACTCGGTGCTTCACATCTGAAGTGTTTGTGGGCTCCTTGCCAGGGCATTGCTTTCAGGCTGGATCCCCGTTGAACGTCCCTTGTTTTCCTGCCTCCTGCCAGCAAGTGCCGTTTTTCCTTTTGAAAGTCTTCACTGCAGCAGGTGGGAGAGGGCGTAGACTCAGCAAAGTATGCACAGGAAAAGGCAGAGGGGGGGAAAAAAAGGGTAACAGAGGCCAGGTCCAGTCTCAGCACCTACTTTTTGTGTGAGGTAGAGATGAAAGGAAATAAACCCAACGGAGTGGTTTGATTATCACAGGGGCAGAGGGGAAGGATGGGGAAGATGAGAGATGGGAGATCTCGCCTCCTTTACCTCCTTTACCTCCTGCAGGGTATCTCTTCCCCAGCCCCTCCTCTCATCTGGAAAGCCCACCTGGTTTGGAGCAGGAGAAAAAAATTCCATAAGGATGGTGTGGCAGAGCAAAGGACTTACAGAAGGCCAAGTAAGGGAGGAAAGGTAAAAAAAAACAGCATCAGAGAGAGGAGGGAAGAATAAAAGCACTTCTTTGCTGATCCACAGCTGAACTGGGCAAAGTTAGACACGATAAATAACGCTGACATTACAAAGCTCTGGTTAATTCATTTTTCTACTTGTCACCCCTTCGGATAATTGGCCTCAACAACAAATGGTGGGGAAGAAGGTTGGCTTTTTTTTGTCTCTTTATTTTTTTCCCTTCCTGAGAGGTACAGCTAGGATTAGGCGGTGTGCTACAGCACTGATAAAATAAAGAGAATGATCCAAAACACTCCAACTTTAATCCGGAGGGGTCGCCGGTGAATAGCAACAGTGCTGGGGGATGAAGTGAGACCTGGTTGTCTCTATGGCAACTAAACCATCACAGAGCAAGGATTGACCTGGAGCCTTCCAGAGAGTTTGGCTTCATCCAAGGCACTGTCTGGTGTGAGCTATTCCCTGTCTGCTCTGCTGATTCCAGGGAGGTTTTCACGGCAGCTCAGAGTTTATTTGGAATTCGTGGAATCGCTGAACCATTTGGGTTGGAAGGGATATTTAAAGGTCATCTGGTCCCCCTTCAATCAGCAAGGATGTCTTCAACTAGAACAGGTTGCTCAGAGTCCCATCAAACCTGACTCAAATATTTCCAGGCTTCTGGATTCTCCAGCTCCTGGATTTGAGTGTTTCATTTGGAATGCCAATGTTGGTTTCTTCGTGTAAAAGGAAATTCTGAGGTTTTGGGTGGGTGAGGCCTGAAAATGCAACCTCACCTACTTCAAACTGAGGAGGGCCAGTCTTGAAGCAGCCATCCATTTTAGGGGCACCACCAAACAGAAAACACTGCCTTGAGGAGTTCCAGAATACAAGGAGAAACCAAGATAAAGAAAGGAGGCTGGAAATCAGCCACAAACACAGAGAAACTATAAGACAATAAAAAAAAAAGTTCAAATTAATGACAATTTTTTAATCTGATGGCTCCCAATGCCTGACTCAGGATTTCAGAACCTGAGGGGTTGCAGAGCAGATGGCCCCAGATGGCCACTGGCTTTCAGTGCTGCTTTATCACTCCATGAAACGTTCATGGAGGCAACCACGGCTTTGAACATCTTCCTTCCTATCAACCAGAATATTGTCTCTTAACATCCAGTCTAGCCCTGCCCTCTGTCAGTCTGAAGCTATTCCCTATTTTCCTGCCTCTCCAGACCCTTGTACAAAATCCCTCTCCAGCTCTCTTGGAGCCACAGGCAGGTCAGTCTTTGATGCTGGGCTGCATTCATGAGCCTTGGGGAGCACAGGTAAATAAGGGAGAGAGGAACTACCCAGCACCAGGGCAGGGGAAAGGCAAGGAATGGAAATTTCCCAAATCATGTCACCTTTCCCCATGGAAGAGCACCCCAAAGCCCACTCCTGGACAGAGCAGTGCAGGGAAGGAGCACAGGACACACCAACACCAGTTCTGGTGGTGCAGAAAGCTTTAACAACAAGGAGGGAATGCAATTTCCTGACACGTGAGGCTCTCAGTGCACAGCATTTGGAAATAAATCCATTTCCCTCATGCTTCTCACATTCTTCTATCTTGCCTCAATAAGCCAGAGACATTTAAGAAACTTTAGGAACCTTTCAAGAAGTTTGTAAAGCAATTTATTGGGACAAGGATTCTTGTCCTCGATGAAGCTGGGTGACTGAGTCACTCTGGGCTTAAATGTGCAGAGCACAGAAGGAGCCATAAAAACCTTGAAAAGAATCCTGAACAGCTTCACTATGCATAAAAAAAAAATCACATTTTTTATATCTAGCATTTAAATGCTTCTAGGATTAGAAATAAATATGACACTTGCTAATGCAGACCCAGTCCCTTGGATGAGAGAACTTCCACTTCTCCATCTCACATATAAAGACATTTTTAGGCCCAAGAAATTTTGGAAACTTGCCTGTCCTAAGCTATGGGAAGGATTAGGCAAGGAATTGAAACTGCAAACTTTGGGGCAGAGATGGGAAATACAAACCTTGGCAGATTAATTTCATTTTTCCATGTCCTTGGTCGCTGAGGATGCACAAGAGTTTGGTGGGAGGTCAGAGTGAATTGAGGGACAGGGATGAGGAGGAGGGGCCAGCTGAGCATTGCATGGCCACGAGGAGTGGTGCAATTAAATCCCACATGCTCCATGAGATCTGGCTTGGGGTCACCATCAACAGGGAAGGCTTTGGGATGAAGCAGATGACAACTCCGTGCCCGTCACCATCTCCTGCACTACTCCAACCCTTCCTTCCCTTGCTTCCTGCCAGCTCTCCCTCCCCCCTCAATCCCAAACACCCAATCCCAGGCATCCATCCCCCAGCCTTCTGCCCCCATCCCTGAAGGATGGATGAGCTTGCTAGAGCAATCTGGCCCTCGCTGGAGAAGCTGCCGAGCAGCCGGAGCGAGCGCGGCAATCGATTGGACACGGGACATTTACGGATCCGCGAGCGCGGCCGGGGCCGCGGCGTGGCAGCTTTGTCAGGCTGAGCACACGTGAGGATTAGGGCATTAACAAAGCTCCCCTAACCCACCAGCCTGCCCCTAGGTAGATGGGGGACAGGGCTGGGCTGGGCAGGGACAGGGATAAAGGAGTGGCAGCGTGAAGTCGCCTTCCCTACAAAGGAGTGGAGGAATAAGTGGTCCCGGAGACACAAAACTGCCACCTGGGACTGCCAAGCCACAGCGCTGCTCATCAGGGCTCTGGGCCAAATTTCCTACCAGCATAAATCTGTTTGATGCCAAGAGAGTAACCCAGAGATGGACTGGACCTGATGGGGAGGGTTTATGGCTTTTGGTTCAGGCAGGAGAGTGGAGCTGTGCCAGCTGGGGTGTCAGACTGCTTGAGTCAAAGGGGCTTAAGCACCTAAATCTACTAGGTGCTCCAAAAAAAAGTGTTTTCTGTTATTTTAAGATCAAATCATTCCTTATTTCCCCTTTATTTCTTTTCCTGGAGGCAGCTTTGAGGGCCTCTGTTTACTATTGTTCTTAATCGAAAAATAACAGTAACAACTTGTGAGTACAAAGGGCCTTTTATGTTTCTGCAGAGGCTTTTATCTCCATGCATTTTAGTAAGTGCTATATCAAAATCACCCCGCCCACCCCCGAAATTCAGTCATCTGTGGACTGCAGAGCAGCAGCTGGGTAACTGTGTGCAGGAAAGCTGAGCAGCAGCCCAGGACAGCCAGGGGAAGGGAGCAGGGTGTGAGGCTGGAGCTGACAGCCCCCCTCCAAATCAAATGGTACCTCAGAGCAGATGGGCTGAGCAAAGAGTTCAGCAGCCAGAAGCTGGTCCAGGCAGTTACAGATTACATATTACAAAAGAATTTTTCTGCTGGGAGAGTGGTGAGGCCCTGGCACAGGGTGCCCAGAGAAGCTGTGGCTGCCCCTGGATCCCTGGAAGTGTCCAAGGCCAGGTTGGATGGGGCTTGGAGCAACCTGGGATAGTGGAAGGTGTCCCTGCCCATGGCACTGGATGATCTTGAAGGTCCCTTCCAACCCAAACCATCCTGTGATTTTATGATTCTAATAAGCATCTTGAAAATATCAGATTCCCACCCAAAAAAGCTCCTTCAAAGCATCTCCTGAGTGACCATTGCCTAAACATTGCAGTTTTTATCTCCTGAGAACACCCTGAAGGGAAAGGAAATCTCACCGAGCCTGTCAGATTTCAAGGAGCATTTGGACAATGCTGGTTTCTGTGAAGAGGAGGAAATTGGACTTGATCTTTATGGTCCTTTCCTACTTGAGATATTCTGTGATTCTATGAAGTGTTAATGCTGGAAGCTGTGGTCTAACAAGCCTAAAGGAATAATGGATTTATGTAGTTTATCCTAGAGAACAAGTTGTGGGACAATAATGAGGCTCTTGAGGAGAAGTTTTCTGAAATATCCTAAATTTATGGAAGAGAATGAACATCTCCCAAGCAAGCCAGGGAAGAGAGCACCATGGGCTGCTAATGGACATTGCAAAGCTGGCATAGAGGGAGAACACAGGGAGGTTTAGCAATGGAAACCCTGAAAGAGGATGGGGCCAGGGAAAGTTCTGAGGGCACGGGTGGATAGAAAGAGCTGTGCCTCTGAAGCTGTCAGTGAAAGGCACCTGCAAAAAGCTTGTTCTGAAGGTCAGATCCTGAGCTGGGACTGAGTGATGGTCAAGGTAATGATTTTGACCACGGTGCTTAAGAAAAGTAAGGCACAGAAAACCTGAAAGAGAAACCTGAGCCTTTGCAGTCTGATATTCGCTGCTTTTCATTACAGATTCCAACCTGGGATGCCTTTAGAGAGACTTCCCACAGCCAACAAATGAAACAAGTGGAAAAGAGGCAACCTGCTGAGGTGAGCTGTCTCCTGTCCCTGCTTTGGAGAGAACCTTTTCGTTCCTAAAAAGGGAGCAGGCATGTGGAGCCCCATCAGAAGAGAAAAAGGGGCCAATTCCCTCATATTAAGCCTGTTATTAGGCTCAGAATCAAATTAAACCACAGGACTTTTCACTAGCAAAGTGCTATTTTAAGGCTTATTAGACTATATTAGGATTGGCATAAATTTCCACTGACATAATATAGGCTTTTAATTGGATTTAAGGGCGAGGAGGCTGCATTAAACTAAAATCAGTCCTCACAGAGGGAAATTGGGTATTCTCCTCACAACTCCTCTCCTTTCCCTTGGCGTGGATCCCAAGCAGCTGAGCAGGCTGGGTAACCCGTTGAAATCCAGATGCAATTGCTTATAGGCTCCTATATCAATTTGATAAGCAAGCTGGCTGCCAAAACACAGCACTCACCACTGTTTGTTAGCCAAAGCCTGGCTGCCGTGGCCTGAGCTCTGGTTCTCTGGCAGCCTGGGCAGAAATGGCATTTCCTTGGCCACAGCCTGCCTGCCAGACTCCACGTGAAGCATTTGCCCGTGCAAGGTTATAATAACAAAAATCTCAAAGCCAAGACCTTGACTTAACCTCCAGAGAGCTGAGAGCATCAGAGCCACAGGCAGTAATGAAAACATGACCCTGCTGGTCCCCCCCGTGCTGGGAGGGTGAGTCAGGAGTCACTGCCACGACCTGGCTTGTTTCATGTGTCCCCTGATTAGACACGGGAGGGTCTCAGGAGCTTGGAGGTCAGGGGCTCTCTGTGACACGTCCCTCCCTCTCCCAAAAAGCACTCAGAGCAGCCCTGAGACGTGCACAGACAGGTCTGACATGTGAAACGTGGTGGGGTTTTACACTCAGCAGTCCCCAGACCGCTCTCCTCTGAAGAAGTTGTTGCAGAAATGAGTCATTTTTATTTTCTGTCTGCTCCCGAGTCAAGCATCCAGAGTGAAATATAGAAAGAAATGTGGAAACTTGGGAAGGAGATAATAAAAGTCACTTAAATACTGGGTGGAGCCCCTCAGGTTTAACAGAGACAGAGGCTGAGTGGTCTTTCATCCTGGACCTTGAGAGATGTCCCTTATTTCACATCTAAATGGGCCAACACTGGCTCTACCAGAAGGCATCTGAGCCCTTCTGAAACCCCAGAGACACAGAGGAACCTTCTACCATGAAAACATCACTTTGTACATCAGTACTGATGTTAGGAGCTTATCCACATCCTGGTGACATCTTGTGACAATTTTGTTAAACAATACAACCCATTTTTTACAACACCAATCACTCCACGTCTGGCTGTGTCAGGGACAGGGTTCCAATGAAGTAGATCCTGCAAGGGGATGATGCCCCAGGTTTAGCTTTTATATGTTTCAGATTCTGTGCTGCTTTAGTGTGCAATTCTGAGCTTCATTGTATGGGATGCTGAGCTCTGTGCACAGAGCAGGGAGACAAAACAATTCCTGCTCCAGCTGGGCACCAAGGACAAATGATCCAAATCTCAGCCCAGGAGCACAAACCCCGTGGGCTGCAGAGAGAAAAACAAGCAGGATGGGAGTGCAGGGGCTGAGCTGGAATTGGACACTGAACTGCAATGTGCACATGGAGCAGAGCTGATCCCAGGGAGAGACCCCGGGAGCACTCGTGCATTTTGGGACCATTTGGGTTCATCTTGGGGGCAACCCTGGCTGGGCTCCTGTGCTGCCCGAGGTGCATGCATGGAGGAGATCCTTTCAATCCATCCCTGCTTTATTCTTTAACTCCATCTAATCTCTGTTCTAGCTCAGCCTTCACAAGGCATCAGGGAAAGCAGTTTAAGTCCAGGTCCAGCAAAACTTAAGGTTTTCCTGACAGGATGCTTCAAGGTCCATTCTTCCAAGGAATGAAAGTTTCTAGAGAAGCTTTAGAGTCTTTCCTCTCCCAACCGAAGACCTCTTAAGTTTTGGGGGATGCTACCAAAGTTTCCCTTCTGAGCTTCCCAGTCCATAGTCCCTAGACAAACATGTTCATCATTAGTGGAATATTAAAGAAAAGGAAAGAGTTTGGTCCTACTCTTCAAAGAAATTTCAAAGGATGCTCCCAGGTGGGGATGGACATTTTTGTGAAGTAGATTTTAGGAGAAATTTTGTTATTGCATGCTCCAGATGTGGGTGCATTTGTCCAAGCATGGGGTGTGTATGTGTGGTGAGATCTGACATGTCACAGCTCTGCAGCTGCAGCCCATTAGCACAAACATCGAGCTGCCCAAGAAGATTATGCTTTTCATCTGATGAAACAAACCTTATTCCTTTTCTAACAGCCTGGGGATTGCTTCAAGATGTATCTGGGGAGCTCAGACAGCCCAAATGGGGCTGATGGATCCAGAGTGGCAACACAGGCCAGCAATGCTCTGTGGCTTCCCAACAGCCACAAACCTTTTGCTGTCACATCCCTTCCCTGTGGACTGAATGGGCACGGTTTTATCTGTGCTGTCCTGGCTCCCTGACACTCACCCAGCCCAGTCTGAAGTGTGTGGGACCTACCTGCCACCCAGGGATGACTCAGTGGTCAGTAAAACTACATGAGAGTAGCTGGAGCTGGACAAAAATCTTTGATTGCACTGAGATCTCAATATTTATGCTTGGCTTTAACCACATCCATTAGAAAAGTCCAAATATCTTCGTTGGGCAGTGCCCAGGGGAGACAGAGGAAGGAAAAACACAGCTGGGAACCACAGCCTGCTACTGAACATCAGGAATAAAGATGCATTTGCTGGTTGAGAGTCACAGTTGTGAACTTGAGACCGAAAAGTCTCTCTGAGCAACCCCCACTATTCATTTACCTCACCTGCAACCAACAGAGCAATGTTTGTAGTGCAGACATCATGGAAAACATGCCCTGGCTTTGGGGAGTTACTTCTCAGTGGTTGTAGGGATCTTTTCCCATCAGTTTGGACTGAGAAAAGCTTGTTTAAGAGTTTTTGGTGACCTGTGCCACTCTGCAGATGAGCCACAGACAGGCCAGGGAATGGATCTGCAATGCTTTAAAATAGTTTTTGAAATAAGTGCCTCTGACTTTGGCTCCTTTGGAAAAACACCATCCTGAAAGGGCTGCTCTGGTCTCTGTCCTAGATGCTCCCACACTCTTCTGGTCCAGTGGGAGCAGGTGATTGAATAGGAGGAGAGAGTAGGAACTTGGAGCAAGCAGGAGCTGCCTCCTCAGGGCATTCCTATTTTTAATGCTCCACATGATTCTGCACTTTCTGGCTCCAGATGGGACCCACATACCATTGGATCAGCGAAAATGCTGTCCTCATGATATTCCTGAAGTAGCCAAACTCAGGGAAATTCTAGACAGAAGATGGATTTTCCAGCTGTAGAGAAACTGGGTCAAACATTTGAGCTTTTGGGTGCTCTGCTGCTGCCTATGGCCACTTCTTGCCAGCGGTGCTAGGACTAGCCCAGTGCTGCCAGAAAGCCAAACCAAGAGGGAGGGATGATTTTCCAGCCCTGCTGCACTAACAAGCAGCTTTAGAGATGCCTCACAAATGCCTTTCTCTCTCCTCTGCCCTTGGATATGATCTCGAGCCCTTCCTCAAGAGTGGATTTTCTCTGTTTTGCAGCTGAATTCTGCCTCAGCAGGAAAGCAGAGGCTGGATATCGAGTCCCATTTCTGTCAGTCTGCAGGCAGCTCCCTCCTGAGACACAGGAGTCCCATGGCTTGGGGCATTTAGAGTTAGACTGCCCAAAGCTCCTGGGAGTCTCTGTGGGGAGACAATCTCGGCCCTGCCTCTGGAGAACACAGCAGACCTAATCAGCCTTCCCTGTGTCTGATTTCTCTGATCCTCTGATTAAAGTATGTTCATATCATTTGCATTTGAATTTGCTTTTATCCACCCCCCCCTTCCAATGCCAAAACATGTAGGCAGGCGGTTCAGGAGATGATGTGTTTATGTAACTGCAAACTAGGTTTATAGCAGTTTAATTAGTATTAATTAGTATTAATAACGTCACCTAAGCTTAATGATGCCAATTATAACACAGTAAATATTTCTTGTTGGATTACAAGTAGCAATATTGAAGGATGAACTTTCATGCTCGGTCAAACTTTCTAAACATATTATTTAAAAAGAGCGATAAGACAGTTTGCTTTCCACATGTGAATAGCTCTTTTAATCTCAAAAACAGAGGATAATTATTGCAAATAAATATTTGCAAATGGGAAACTCTGTCCCATTTGACAGCCCCTCTCCTGTCTCTGCTGCTTCTTCAAAAAATTGGGAGGGGAGAGTGGGGTTGCCTAAGTGCACCAAGTAAAAACACCTCTTTAATAACACAAAAGGTGATTAGGAGATGCTGGGATGCACAGAGGGGAGAAAGGATCAGAGATCTGCAAGGGAGGAAGATCAAGATTACATTAATCTGCTTAAGATGTGCTGTATTCTTTTAGGAACTGTGGATGCAGAGGAGCCAGAGTTAGGAATGAGCCTCCAGGTCATCTGGGATGGGTCTTTCATACAAGTTCCACTTTGGCCCCAAGGCGGCTTTGGAAGGTGGCAGATGGAAACAGTTAAGGCAACTGAGAGCTGTTTAAAATCCCATCAATACCAGCCCATCCCTCCCCTGACCATGTAGGATTATCCTTGGCACTGTCTTGCCCCTCAGGACTGCTCAGGTCCTGCTCAGGTCCTGCTCACTCTCTCCTGAGCCTGGTGAATCTGTCCCACTCCTCATTCCCATACCCTGATACACTCTGGATTGCCTCTGTCTGGGCCCTGGCAACGTTCCTAATTGAAATCTTTGGGATAAGAATTATCTTTCATATATTCATATCTTTATCAATTATCTGGATGAGGAGACTGGGGGCACCCTCAGTCAGTGTGTGGAGGACACCAGGTTGGGTGGGAAGGCTCTGCAGAGGGATCTGGACAGGCTGGATCCATGGGCTGGGAACAGCAAACTTTTCCACTGGAGGAGCAGTCAGGCATTGGAACAAGCTGCCCAGGGCAGTGGTGGCATCACCATCCCTGGAAGTGTTCAAAAGCCATGTGGATGTGGCACTTGGGGTGGGCATTGTTCTGTGGTGGGTTTGGCAGTGCTGGGGGAATGGTTGGCCGCAAAGTTTTTCCCCAGCCTAAAAGATTCTATGATAAGATCCTTTTTTATCCAAAATGATATCATAGAAGCGGACTGGCTGCATCCTGACTGTGCTTCCTCAATATTCTCTTCCTGAACTTGGATTTACTAGAACAGCCTGGAGAAACAAAACAACATTCCCATTTCCAGCAGGGAGGTGATCTTTAGAAGCACTCCAGGAACAGTTCAAGAATATCACTTTCCTGCTGTTGCTCTTTTGTTCTTTCCACATCACTTTTCTTCCCTGGGAACTTTCTCATCCCACTTTCCTTGCCTCAGTCAACACTTCCCTGTCAGCAGACCTCTCTTCCACTTGTCTTATGGAAACTGGGGGAGTTTTCAGCCGTGGTTCAGTGGAACTGTGGAGTGAGGAGGGAAGGGGAGTCCTGTGTGGGGCTTGTTGCCAGTGCAGTTATTTGAGCTCTGGAGAACACACAGCTCATGGGCTTGGCTGGAAACCTCGTCCCCAGGTCACAGCCTGAGACAAGGCACCCTCAGGAGGTGCCACTGATCACTGAGCTGACTGCTGTGCAAAAAATGACAATTTTAGAGGTCAAAAATCACATTTTTAGAGGTCTAAAATGCATGGGTGGGAATCCCAGCCTTAACACCACCACTAGGAAAGCCAGCAGGTCTCACAAAGAAACCAAGGGATGAGCAGAACTCCCAGATCTCCCCTCTCGTGGCAATGTCCCCACTATGTATTTGACATTTATCTCTCTCTGATTGATGAGATTTTGGTTTTGCCACACAAAAGTGTGCAGTGAGGGGGGAAGAAGAAGAGCAAAAGGGTCTGTGGAGGGTAAGGAAGGGGTAAGGAGCAGAGGGAGGAATATGTCTTTATTCACAGCCTCACCACATGATTTACAAAAGGGGGCAACTCATCATAAATAAGCTGGAGCTCCTGGGAACAGTGACCTAATCAAGATGTATAATTGCATGCCTTATCTAAATGAAAGCATCATTTCAGAAATGATAATGTGCATTGCCGTGGATTCAACTGCTGTGGAGTTCAGCACTGAAGGGTAATTATAATGTTTAACAAATATATTCCCTTTGGGGGACTGCAGTTAGAGATACCATGTCCTGGTTTCCCCTCGTGGTGCACTTCTACCACCAAATCCTGAGGGTTTCCTCTCCCTTCTGGAATTTCTCATTGATCTTCCAAAAATGGTTGATTCTTGTCCTGGAAGGTGAGAGGCAGAGATTACAGGAAAAAAAAAAAAATAAAAGAAGAGTAAACTAAGAAATGGACCAAGGAATTAAGGTAGTTTTAGAGAAAAAGGTGAAGCCAAGCACAGCCAACACCACAGAGATCTGACAGCTTTGGGTTAAAGACTGTGACCAGACTCTCCTCACCCTACAAGGAAGGATGTTCTCCCCTCTAGCAGCCCCTGCTGCCTGGAAATTGGATACGATTCCTCAAAAACCTCTTTGTTAATTTTCTCCCCTTCCTTCTCCTCATATCCCTGCAGATAATTCCTTTCCCTCAGAGGGGAAAACACGGCTCAGATTGCTCCAGGTTGGTACCATGCAGAATTGATCTGCTACAGCCGGCGTGAGAGAAGGTCTGACACAAACAGGTGCTTTTATATTTATGCCTCGTATTTATTTTGTTATCTTTATGCAGAAGAAGGGCATAAAATAAGCAGAAGTACAAAACAGCTTCAGAAAAGGAGATATTGGACCAGTAGCTTTTAGCCTGGAGAAGAGAGAATGATGAGGTGTCTATGAAATCACAGATCAGAGACCGGGAAGAGCAAACATATTTTCCTTTTCTAGCACACAGGAGCAAAGGGATCTGGCAGAGGCAGCAGCAGGCAGCAGGTTGAAGACAAAAGAAGGGAAGCACTTTTTCATCCAGTGTGTAATTAAATTACAGAACTGGCCTGGGCAGGATGTCAGGCAGGCCAAAAAATATGAATGAATTAAAGAAAAAATAAATTAAAACTCGGGTGGTTGAAGGAGGATGTGTCCATTAAGAGCTATTAAACACTGCTCAGGATATAACCTTCACCTCAGGAAGTCCTTACACCACTGTCTGCTGGAAGTCCACAGGATATCCAGGACAAGCTGAATTTCCATGCTCATCTCCAGCACGTGCCCGTGGTGCAGGTTAAGCACATCAGTGCTCACCACCAACATTTTTTGGCCTCTCCACAACAAGGTCCAAGTGCCACAAAGGGGGCAGAGTGACAACAGAACTGCCCAAGGATGCTCCAGCTCTCCCTCAGAGGCACAGGCAGCGCTGGCTGCTCCATGGAGATGCCTTAGAAAATATCCCATAAATGCCCCACTGAGCCCCCAAGCTGCCCTGGGAGCAGGAAAACCACCCCAAAAAACATCTGGTTGTCCCATCCTGAGTGGGACTGCCAAGGCATGAATGAGGTCATTGCTGCTGCAGGGAGAGATGAGCCCATGGAAAAGAAATATTTTTTTATTATTCTTTTTTTTCCTATCTTTTTCTATATTTTTTCTAACTTCATACATGATGGATGAACTCAGCAAGAAAGACAATCTAGTTTAGAGACAGATCTGTCAGCTGCAAAATAGCTGATCCTGCTTTGGGTTATTAGTTGGGAAAACAAAATTGAGCCAGCACTGTAGTTTGAGAATCTTTTTAAACCCACATTAATAAAAAAGAGAGACAGAAAAACAGAGAGAAAGAAAGTGAGAGGGGAACTTGGTTAGATGAATAATTTTTGTGTCGTCTCCAACACTCTGATTAAAGCCTTGGTGCCTAAATCAAAGATACCAACAGCAACCTTAAAGGAAGACTGAAAACAATTTTGTACACTGCCATTTTTCCCTCTGCCTGTGTTTCATTATATAGAAAGTTTTATTTTGTCCTCTTTTGATCTTTGAAAGCAAAGAAGCAAGAGGGAGGTAGGAAAACAAAAAAAAAAAAAAAAAAAAAAAAAAAAAAACCACAAAAAAAAAAAGTGACACCAATCTTGTTTGCCTCCTTCTCCCTGCCTGCATCAATAACTCAATTGGATCAGAAGTGAAGCGCCAGCAGAAATGAGCTGAGCAAGGCACCAAATGAAAACCAAATGCTGGGCTGCAAAAGCAATATTTCCAATAACACCAAATTACTGGGCTGGCTCTGCTCCCTGCCCCCATCCCATCGCAGCCAGGCTGCTGGGCCACCAGAGCAAACTTTGTCTGCATCAGAGGAGACAGGGACACTGCCTCTCAGCAGCCCTGGAGCTGCATGGCTTGGCATGAGACTGGCAGTTCTTGTGGGAGACAAATAAAACAAAATAAAATGAAATAATAAAATAAAATAAAATAAAATAAAATAAAATAAAATAAAATAAAATAAAATAAAATAAATAAAATAAAATAACTATAACTATAAATAAAAAATTAAAATAAATATAAATATAAATATAAATATAAACATAAATATAAATATAAATATAAACCTCGGGTCCCAGGCTGCCTGGTGTGTATGGAAAAATGGATGCATGAGTCCAGTTCCATTCCCAGCTCTGCTGAAACACGTGCTGGACAAGTCACAAAATCCCAGAATGGTTTGTGTTGAAAGGGACCATAAAGATCATCTCACTCCAACCCCTGACATGTGCAGGGACACATTCCACTATCCCAGGTGGCTCCAAGCCCTGTCCAACCTGGCCTTGGGCACTGCCAGGTCACAGCCCCACTGTCCACTTAGAATCACAGAATAGTTTGGGTTGGAAGGAACCCCAAGAGATCATTTAATTCCAGCTCTTTTGCCATGGTTAGGGACACCCCTCCCTGCACCAAGGTCACACACACAAATTTACAAATTAGGAGTGATGTCACCTCTCCTCCTTTATTAAACCTTTAGAAACCAATGTGCAAACTGCTTAAGAGTGGGGATTTTTAAAGCATTCAGCCTCAACCTTAAAAAACAAAACAAACAGGGAAGATTTCTGGTTCCAAAAGACCTCTCTTTGCTCCCTGTAGAGCAAATTCATCTGTATTGAAATTCATGTAATTGCAATGTATTGCAATTCATCCGCCATTGCTGGGACAAGGGTCACTGGTAAGACACACAAGAGGATGAGGGTGATCCTTCATCCCAACCCCATCCTCCCAAGGCTGCTGCCATTTCTCCTCCCTCCCTTTTCCAGGTGTTCCTCTCCCAGGTTATGTGGCAGCTGTCTCCCAGCCAACCAGCCATCCCAATTCCAGGGATATATGGTCCATCAGCATGTCCTCCTCTTGTCCAAGTGACAAATTAAATGCTAAAATCCAAAGGGAAGCACCTTCTCACACACCCAAGCACCTGCCTGAGAATGTGGGCTAATGCTTTCTTGAATTTGGGATTCCTGTTGCAGGAAAAAAAATCCCATAAATGTAAAATCAAACATCATGATTTGGGAAATATAATCAAATTATTATATTTCCCCAAATATGCATTTCTTCCACCAATGAACACCTTACTTGCAATCCACAGACTGGACAGAGAGTGAAGAAGGCATTTCCCAGTCCTTCATTCTACCTATCCAGGGACACACACCCTTCCTGATCCATCCACTCTCAGCAGAAGAACCACAAGCTTCAGACACGTTTCTCTTCACATCAGCCACCAGTTCCACGTAAAAAATAATGGGACATCCTCAGGTTTTTACCTCAGCACATGGATTATCCCACCCAAAACCTGCCCCACAGGGGTCACTGCAGCCCCACAGCTTGCCACTGCCATCCCTGTGTCAGTGGGTGCTTGTCAGGCTGGAGTGATTAAGATGAGTGATTCCAGTGATTCTCCCCTTGGAGAGACCTCAGGGGTGTGGGCTGGGAATTGTTTGGGGCCGCCAGTGGGAGGAATCCATTAGCATTTGGGTCCTTGCATATTTATGCTCTGAGCCACGTGGAACAAAGAGGAGCCACACTGAGAGCCCTGCTTTGCCAAAAGCCCTCTGACACCCACAGCTGCTGCTGGCCAAAGCCAGCCCAGCTCCCACTGTGGGACACACCAGGACCTGTCTCCTGGGGAGCCCTTCCACGCTGCTGCCACCCCAGGGGTTTCCACGCTGCTTGGAGAGCACTTTTGCTGCAGCTTTGTCCTCTGATTTCTCATCCCACTCCAAGCAGGAACAGAGAGTGGATGAATCCCTTCTTCCATGAATGGGATATCTCCATCCCTGGACATCTCTGAGCAGCACAGGTTCCTCCAGCCTGCCCAGAATGGATGGTCTCATTTTGAGGAAGACCCACAGGAAAGGTGCCTGTGCTCAGCTGGGGCTGGGCTCTGTCTGCAGCAGCACTGACACAGCCACAGCACACAGTCCCGAGCTGTGCCAAGGGAAATTCAGGTTGGGTGTCAGGAAAAAGCTTTTCCAGCAAGGGGATAAAGCTCTGCCATGGCTGCCCGGGGAGGTGGTGCAGTCATCATCCCTGGGGTGTTGAACAAGCCTGGATGTGGCACTGGGTGCCAGGCTCTGGCTGAGGGCTTGGGCTGGGCTGGACTCCATGGGCTGTAAGGTCTCTCCCAACCCAGCCATTCTGGGAACTCTGTGAATTCTGTGAATTCTGTGAATTCTGTGAAAACACACTGGACACAGCATCCATCTCTAGGAGCAGGAGTTCATCCAGCTCATCCCAGGGACAGAAGGGCCATGAGAAAACAGCCCCGGAGATGTGCTCAGAGCAGCACAGATCCCTCAAAAGCACAGCGATACATTCCCTCCACTTTTTCCTCCCTGGAAGTTCATTAGGAAGGGAAAGGAAATGACCTTGCACCCTGAGAAGGTCTTGTGGACCTTGTGAGGGAACAGCAAGGTCTCCACAGGAGCTTTGGCATAGGAAGAGCCAATTGTCTCATTAGTTTGAGTTGTATGTTTGTTTTTCTGACCACTGCTGCTCCTTTCAACTCTCCTCGTCCCCTCAGGCAAAAATCACTTGCACAGGCTGTATTAAGCTTTTCACTAAGCCTCCTCTTTGATTACAATTCCCAGCAAACCACCAGGGTGCAAGTAACATAATTAAATACCTTGCTTGCTCTGTAAACAGCCAATCCCCGGAGATGGCAACCCAGGACTCCCCAGATGGGCTACCCAGAAAAAGTCTCCCCAGCTCCAAGGTGAGACTGGAGAAGCCAGAGCAGTTGCATTTCTGTCCCTGAGACACCATCCCACCGGGCCATGCAGAACGCCAGGAGTGGAGTAACCCAGAAAGGATAAAAGAAATCGTTTAAGCGATAAGTGACTCGAACTGATAAAAAGTAATAACTGTGCAAAGTGTGCAGCCAGCACTCATTCCCTGCCCTGAATGCATTGCTTTGAACATAAAACTCATCAAAACATTTAGTTCTCATACAATTTCTCCAGAATGCCTAATCTAATATCTAATCTGTTCCCAACAAAGCCCTGGGAATGGCCTGAGAAGGAGCACAGATGTAATCCAGCAGTGCTACAAAATCCTTCCCCACTAGAAGAAGTAAAGAACTACATTAGAAAACCTCCCTCAGACTTCACCTATCTGGAACAGGGGGAATGCCAGAGGTTTCCCTGTTGCTGTCTCTGGAGAGCCTTCCCACAGCTCCCAGCCATGGAATGGATCTCAGGAGGATAATTAGAGCAGCAAACTCGAGGCAGAGCGATGTGTGGATCAGAGCACCTGTGGGAAGTGCTGGAGGGATGTTCCCTGGGGAAGGCTGAGGTGAGTCTCTGAAGACTGGAGTGATCAAGCACACAGTTTTTAGTGAATTCTGGTAACTTCTGCAATTATCTGAGTGAAGGAGATAAAAGTAAGGGGGGAAAAAAACCCCAGAAGAATCCTCAGGCTTCATGAAGTTCACAAAATTCATCAGGGAAGATGAATTATGGAGTTTTTTGACTTCCAACAGTCAGTGCCAGTCAGAATTTGTCCCCCTTTCTGATAATTCCACCACATAATTAGCTAAAGAAGACCTGCTGGAGTCCAACCAGAGCCAGGTGTTGAGAAGAGCCGAGGCTGTCAGAGACAGCCCAGACATCCCAGAAATGTCTTGGGATGGGCACAGGCAGCGTGGCCAGGGCAGAATGGGACACCAGGTGTGAACGTGAGCTGATGGAGCCATCCAAGAGTGGAACTCCAAAGCTGTCCCCAAGGAAAGGGATGTCACTTTCAGCTCCAGCAGAATTGTACAGGGAGGCTTGCTCAGACCTGAGCAAGAGATCCGTGGTTCTTCCTGAGCAAACCATGATGTGCCTGGTGGACCATGAAGTCCAGATATCCTCCAGAACCTGTGAAAACCTCACTGAACAACATCTTCAAAATGTGAAAGCAGAAGGAATTCAAGCACAACACTCAAGACGTTCCCCTTGACACACAAACCAGCTTTGCTCTCCCCTTTCCATCTGCTTCCCTCTGGGAAGGAGAATTGCACAACCCACCAGAGCTTGGGATGCTGATGGGAATCTTTGATGCCATTGTGCTAATTTAGAACTTCTATGGGGCCTTCCTTAAACAATCAAACATTTGTGATGATATGGTTATTAATTGCCTTTTCAGCTGTTGCATTAAATAATGAGACACCCATATGGAATTGGGGGAGGGGGAGGCCACAGTAGCATAAAGGAAAGGAAACCAGGGAAATGTGAAACTTTCATGTGAGATAAGAACCTCATAACACTGTTATTATATCCCTCTGCAGTCAGGCGGTCTCCTGGTTTTAATAAAATCTCATTTTCCTTAAATTTTCCCATGTGGCCAACGTATTATGTGTGGAGTTTAATGTAGCAGGATATGATCTAAACTTAGACTCAGGTGGTCTGAGCCCTCTGGAACAGACAGGCTGCATCGTCAAGCCCTGATGGGGCATATAAACAGCAATAAAAAACTCTTCCCTTTTTGGTTTTTTTTTTTTTTCTTTCTTTCTTTCTCTTTTCCAAGATCTGAAAAGACCTTACTATGTTCAGTTAATGATCCAGCCAGCCAGCCCAAATCAAAGAGACATGCATGCAGCTGTGAAGGGAGGGAGCACAATCAACACTCACTTTTCCTTGTTGGAAGCAACACAAGAATGAAAATTAAAAAAGAAAAAAAAAGTTTCAAGATTTTTACAAGTGATTGATTGCTGCATTTTGGTTGGTTTTTGAAATGATTTTTATTTTGAAGGGTATGTGTTTTCTGTGAACCTCTACAGTTTTATTCCCTGCAGAACTCCTTTAGGTTTTCATTAGGACAGGGATATCACATTCATTAGGATCACTGGTCCTGATGAATTCATTTTTGTTGTCACATACAATTCCATAAGTGGATTTCACTTATACTTCCAAGGATGATCCTCTGTCACACAGCATCACTTCATCACATCATCAGATTTTTCATAAATATTCCTGAATTGGGATGGATTTCAGTACAGAGAAAACATGCTCTGCCACAGCACCACCTGAGAGCATCAGGGCATTTTGGTTTTTTTTTTGGTTTTCTTGGTTTGTTATCAAGGATTTAGTATTCCACTAAATTGTGTGTTCCTAAGAGCAGCTCACCAAGAGGAACTTCCAGAGCTGATGCAGCACTGAAGGAAATTCTTTGTTCTGGTGGCAAAGCTGAGTCCAGCCAACTTCTGATTTTATTTGCAGCATTTTCTGCCCTGTGATATTCCTCCATGCGTTTCCAAGAGGCACAGCCAGGTTGTTGCTGCAGAAGGGAGAATGTGGGGGGCAGCTAAACAGGACATAATGGCTCTGTGGTGCCCTGCTGAGCATCAATTTAGGAATTTCTGGCCCTGCCTGCAGCCTTCCAAATATAGGATCTCACAGTCAGAGATGCCCAGGATTAACTGGCAGGATTTCCTGGAGCTGCACTGACTGGTCATCCCAGTCAAGGTCAAAACAAGTCCCTGCAGACCAGGACACAGGGGAAAAGGAGCCCTCCCATAGACAGGACTGTGTGGTGGGGATATTTAAAGTGCAATAATTGGGGTCAGGGCGGTGAATTTGGGCACAAAGGAAATGCCCAAGCAAGGGAAGGTGACAAATCCATCTGCTCTGACCACAAAGTTTCTGACAACCTGAGGGAACTTCAGCCTCCTCTGTGAAGCCAGCACAACACCATCCTGCATGTGGAGGTAGGGAACTTCAGGAGTGTGGAACAGGATGCCCAGGGAGGTTGTGGAGATAATCAGAACCTGCCTGGATGTGACTCTGTGCAATCTGCTCCAGGTGATCCTGCTTGGGCAGCAGGGTTGGACTGTGTGATCTCCAGAGCTCCCTTCCAGCCCCAACCATCCTGTGATTCCATGAGGCAGAGAAGCTTTAAATCTCAGGATCTGTGGCAGAGGACCCAGACCTTATTTTTCTGCTTCCAACATTACTTTGCAATAAGATATGGATGCTTGTGGAGGGAGCAGGTCTCCACTGGAAACCCAAGGTGTGTTTTCCTCAGTTGCTTCCCTCAGAGGCCAGCTACTTCCAACTGATGTTCCTGAGCCTCCCTCCTGTCCTGGAGAAAACCACCACGGTGCCCCTCCATGCAACTCCAACAAGGGGAACCCAGATGGTGCAGAAAAAACACAGCCTAAAATACTTCCCAAAAGCAGAACCAGAATTTTAAGAGGCAGCTTTGCTCTTTCAGCCTGGAGGAGGCGGAAGGGAGACTCAGCAAGGGCTGCAGGTTTCTCCTGAGGAGCAGTGGAGGGGCAGCTCCAATCTCTGCTCTCTGTGACCAAGGACAGGGGATGAGGGAATGGCTGGAGATGTGCCAGGGAGGTTTAGGGTGGAGATCAGGAAAAGTTTCTTCATCCCAAGGGTGGTGGGGCACTGCCCAGGCTCCCCAGGAAATGCCCACATTCCCAAGGCTCCAGGAGCATTTGGACACCACTGCCAGGGGTGCACAGGGTGGGATTGTTGGGGTGGCTGTGCAGGGCCAAGGGTTGGACTGGAAGATCCTTCTGGATCCTTCCAGCTTGGGGTATTCCATGATTCTGTGAAACTGCATCTGCCATTTCTCACTCAGTGTTTTGAAGGTATCAAGTGGGAAAAGGTGCAAAGAGGGCAGGACTATCTCATGTCACAGGTAGGGAACGATGGTCTTGAGAGTGAAATCCCATCCAGCTCCTTGCAGAGTCGCAATAATTACTGGAAACCAGAAATCCCCTGGTCTGTGTAGTTTTTACCCACGTTGTGCTTCTGTAAATGGTCCTGGTCAGCAACAGATGGGACCTTTGGGGACTCATCAAAAGCTGCAGATATTTTACATCAGAGCTGGGAATTGCACCTTGAACTCCTAAATTGCAGCCCAAAGCATTAACCAAGGGCTCATCCACTTATATTAAAACAGTGGAAACATTGCCTCCCTGAGGACTTGTCCTCTGGAAAAACTCACTGCCTTTAAATTCACACTCTGTTATGCTCTGGAAGAACATTCATATGTCAACAGCTAAGCAAAAATGATTAAAGATAACTGTTTCCTATACCCCTGATTGTAAAAAAAAAAAAAGGCATCAGACAAAGACAACCTCAAAATCCCTTTTTTCCATTTCCTACATGAATAGACACAATGAGGTACCCCGAGCCTGCAGCATTCCCCATCAACCTGCTGAAACAACTCATTCAGAGTTGTTTCAAAATACGTCTGGAAGGAAGAAAATCTTTTTGAATGAGCACCTTTCAAGCCGTGTCAAGTGAACAGAGGCTTTGCAGCGAAGGGGCGTTGAGCAAGATGCAACTCATCAAGGCTCAGAATGCAGGGCTCAGATCTGAGGCCCGGGAGGCCCTTGCCTTCCAGATAAAATGCTCCAAGGGTTTTGATCAATCTCAGATAACACTGAACCCCAAGAGGGAAAATTAGTAAAAAACTGGCCAACTGATCTCCCAGTCTAGCAACAGCATAAGAGCTAATCTCCCTTAATCTGATTGAATGGACTCGACTTAACATCCCCTGCCCTTTCATTCTTGGTGGGGAATAGCGAGGGATGAAATCAGCTCCTTTCCGCTCCCTGGTTGCGCTCAGCTCGTGCAGACCTCACACCGCCCCCTCCTCTCCCACCCACCAAGTGCCACCCCAAGACCATTCTTCCCCTGCCATCTAAGATTTCACCCCACCTGAGGTTCCTCCCCTCCGTCCCCCTGCTGTTGCCCCCCACGCTTTGAAGTCTCCTGGAGCTAATTAGATCACTTGATTGGAGCAGGAAAAGCGGGATACAGCCTAGAGCAGTGTTTGCTTACGGGGGAACTCCTCCTGCCTGCCTGCTTGCTCTTCATCAAACATGAATGTCAACAAAACCTCACTTTCCTCTTTCATGAATTTTGAAAGAGCTCTTTCTGGTTTCTATTTTTCTGCTAATTTTTTTTTCTTCATTTCTTCCTCCCCTTCCCCTGGGATTTGCAGAAGGGAAATGGATGAGTTTTATTACAGAGGTCACTACATCAGGCCTGTGAGTTTGATGGTCCACAGCCTTCCTCGTTGCCTCTTGACCCCCTATAAAATTATTATAAAAGCCTTCCACGTGACTCCAATCATACAACAACCCCCCAGGAGACAGGATGAGCAGAGGATGCGCACAGACCTCCAATGCAGCAAAGAAAAGGAGCTACAGATCCCTGGGAAGAAGGAAAAGACACATTTCCCTTCCACAGGCCAGGAACACCCCTGGGTGTTTAACACCAGCCAAAGCCGTGGATGAGGACATCACCTGGACCAGGCAGTCTCTGATTCACATCCTAATGAGCCCTAAATGATGAGAAAGTTGTAAACAACCAGGCTGTGAAATTGCAAGTTTGGCATCTGAATTCACCCTCTCTGCAGCACTGGGACTGGGTTACTTTGGGCACTTTCTTCTGCCTGGATGATGAGATGAGCCTGACTGATCTCAGTCGTTTCAGGGTCTCATTCCACCAGATCTGAGCTGTACTATTGAGAGAGTTTTCCCAACCCGTGAGGAAAATGTTAATTCCAAACAAGAAAAGAAAAAGTGGAAGACTGGGGAGACTTTTTAAAATTGTACTTTTCTTTAAATTGCACCAAAGTACATTTTTACCTTTATCTGACAGCATGGAGATAATATTTTTACTGCACACAAAGCCCTCATTAGGAGAAATTTTCCACTTAAAAATTAGGCTTTTGCTTTTTATTTCTTCTTAATATTTTTTTACTGAGAACTATCTCATCTTTATTCTTCATTTATCACCCTCTTTTGTTACAAATACCAATAGAGTAGCTCCCCTACACACACTTCTCCCATTACCACTTTGTTTCTATTGCCCTTTCTCTGTTTATTGATTACAGCAAGAGCCAATCTATTTTTTCTGCTTTTTTCACCTTTTTTTTTTTTTTTTTTTTCTTAAGGATATATATCACTGAGCCTTACAGCCACAAAGAACAGGCATTTTGAAACTGGTCTGAGCTCCACATGCTGAGTGGGCCAACGAGGATTTAATTCAAAGGCTCCTAGAATCAATACTAGCCTTTGACTTGTCCTTATTTTATCCTTGTTGATGGTTGATGTCTGTTGTCAAAACTCCTGGAAGGCGTCTGCTGCGATTTGCTGTAGTGGCTGTGGAGACTTTAATGAGCAGAGTTGTTCTTATATCTGAGATCACCTTCAAAATCCATTACCTGCTCTCACTAGAGAGATCTTGGAAATCTTCCACATGGAGAAGCAACAAAACACATCCTGTTGCTCCATTTTCTCTTTTGTGGTGGGACTTATCCTTCCTTAAATTGGCCACTTTGCAGGTCACATCTCTTGTGATCCCTTCCACCATCCTTGAGAGGCTGTGTGCAGGGTTTGGGGTCATCCAGCCTCCTGCATCCCTCAGGATCCAGGCTGGCAGCCCCACATTTCACATTTGTCTGGTAGTTTTTCTACAGGAATATTTCAAAGAGCATCCCATGCTGACAAGGAGCCATTACCCTCATTGCTCTACCCAGGAGACAATCAAAGGCAAAGATTTGCCCCAGGAAACGTTCACTGGTGAGTCACACAAAACCCCATTCCCAGCCCCTGGTCTAGCACTGACATCACGCTCCACAAGCAAGAGAACTTAAAATCTCCCTTTAAAGAGCTCATTAAACCCATCCCAATTCTGCCTTTATCCAGACAGAACAGCCCGACTTCTGATAAAAGCCCAAGATGAGACTGGATCTTTATCACCCTATTTTGGTCTCCAGCCCTGTTTGGGGGCTCCAGCAAGCTGAGAAACAACGCTTTTTCTGGCACTTGTTTCAACTGAGCCATAAAAACTCTCACACCAGCCCTGACCACGAGCCCTCCTGTTTGGTGGATGGGCGCGTTCCGTGTAATTTACCTTCTGCTTAATCGTTCTCATGCACACGTTAATTGTTCTCCTACACGAGCAGGATACTAATCGGGGCTCAGATAACCCCTCCATCCTACTTTACATGCTGGTTCACGCTTTCCCTTATTTTAACTGGAGCCGTTTTTAATTCCAGTTAGGAAATTGATTATTCACACTTTTATTTGCCTTCTTTAAGAAGAAAGCGCGAGGAGCGCGAGAGGAATTGTAAATGCCTGGGTTAAGAGCAGGAATGGAAACCCTGCATGTCAATGTGTGCGTGTGGACGTGGTGTGTGCAGAAAGGGACAGGCAGGGAAGCATGTCCCCATCATGCTCCTGATCAATATTTGGGATGCTTTCTGCAGCAAAGGTGCTGAGGCCAGGTCAGCAGGGCACAGAGGATAGAAAGCTTTTTAGGCTGGTTGCAGGGTATTAGAGGAAAAAAGTCTCAACCCAGCATTTCAACTGCTTTGGTTTTGCATTGTTTCTGTTTAAACTGCTTTTGTTTTGTGAAGCCTATGCAGGTCTCAGGGGTTCTGAAATTTAGGAGAGAAGCTCAGCTTGGGAACATCAGAAATGAAAGTGGAGCTGTTCATGAGGTGGACCAGTGAAAAAGGTCACAGAATCACAGAATGGCTCAGGTTGGAAAGGGCCTTAAAGATCATCAAATTCCAACTTCCCTGCCGTGGAAGAGCATCTTTCACCAGACCAGGTTGCTCTGAGCCCGGTCCAGCTTGGTCTTGAACACCTCAAAGGTCTCCTGGCTTTGGTCACCAGAAGGGAAGAGTGGGGCCACTTTATTCTCAGCTCCTGCTGGGGTTTGCTTAGGAGCAAGTGGGTGTTGAAGTCAAAATGCTGGTCTCAAAGCCCTCTATGTCCCATCAGACGTCATAGCTTTGTCTAGAAACCCTAAACTCAGGCTCCACTGAGCTTTTCCTCATCCTGAGCTGGTCACTCATCACCCTCAGCCAACAGAGAAATGGGCAGCCCCAGGCACTATCCACCTGAGCTCTTTGAGATGGGATGAGAGGGTTTCAGTTCAGAAATTCCCATCCCTCCCCACACACAGGTATGGGATGACTGCACCCTATGGAGGCATCACAAGTCTTTTGGAGACAACCTGGAGATGTCCTCCAGGGCACTGGAACTTTTGCAAGGGGTTCACAGAAAGCAGAGGGAGGCAAAAGGATCTGCTGGAAAACACACAGCAAGAACAGATTTCAGCTATGAAAAGCCATAAGATTCTGGCTGTGTCCAGAGAAATCCCCCCCTCCCCCC